>NC_134354.1:603095100-603425100 GCF_048569485.1 Anomaloglossus baeobatrachus
ACCCACCCCATCAGTGGCAGCACTTGGGCCCTAGTTGCAAACAGGATGTTTTGATTTGCATCAAGCACATTCAAAAATACGCTATTCTTAGCCGTCCCCAGGATGACACCGGGGTAGGTAGCAAAGTCTTTCCTGATCCCAGCTCTGTTCATCTTGGCTTCTTTTAAAAACACAGCAAGCAAGGGTTACTCCAAGCGGAGTCTCCCTTTTTTCCAAAAATTGGGCCACACAGACACCCACCCCATCAGTGGCAGCACTTGGGCCCTAGTTGCAAACAGGATGTTTTGATTTGCATCAAGCACATTCCAAATCCACAAGCATTTACTCTCCCCAGGATGACACAGGGGTAGTAAATTCCTTCTGGATCCATGACTTGTTCATTTTGATGAACGTCAGTCTGTCCACATTGTCACTGGACAGACGCGTGCGCTTATCTGTCAGCACACACCCAGCAGCACTGAATACACGTTCAGAGACAACGCTGGCAGCTGGACACGACAAAATCTCCAAGGCGTAAGTTGCGAGCTCTGGCCATTTTTGTAGGTTTGAAGCCCAAAAGGAGCAAGGCTCCAGTTGCACAGTCATGGCATCGATGTTCATTTGGAGATACTCCTGTATCATCCTCTCCAGCCGTTGACTATGTGTCAGACTTGTTGTCTCTGGTGGCCTTGCAAAAGAGGGTCTAAAAAAATTATGAAAAGATTCCATAAAATTGCTGTTACCGGCACCAGAAAAGGTCCTACTGGTACGGGTAGACTGTTGAAGATGACGAGACCGTCCCATGTTTGTCAAGTTACAACTGGGAGATTCACTCCCTGCACCTGCACGGTTGTTTGGTGGAAAAGCCGAGCTAAGATCTAGTAACAGCTTCTGCTGATACTCCTGCATACGTGCGTCCCTTTCTATGGCTGGAATTATGTCACAAAATTTGGACTTGTACCGGGGATCTAATAGTGTGGCAATCCAGTAGTCATCATCACTTCTAATTTTGACAATACGACTGTCATGTTGGAGGTAGTGCAACAAAAAGGCACTCATGTGTCTTGCGCAGCCATGCGGACCAAGTCCATGCTGTGTTTGTGGCATAGAGGTGCTACCCGTTCTTTCTTCCTCTGACATCTGACCCCAACCTCTTTCAACTGAAATTTGACCAAGGTCTTCCTCATCCGCTGAGTCTTCCATGTCCATGGACAGTTCGTCCTCCATTTCTTCATGTTCTCCTGCACCTTGCTCAACATTTCGCCTGCTACTATGCGCCCTTGTCGATCCCTGTCCCCCATGGTCCCATGCCTGCTGCGTTGGTGATGATGAACGTCTGGACCTTCGTGATGTTGTTGTCCCTTGCGCATATGAATCCTCCTGTAGTTCCTCCCCTTCATGTTGTCCCACCCCCTGACTCCGAATAGTGTTTAGCGTGTGCTCCAGCATGTAAATGACTGGAATCGTCATGCTGATAATGGCATTGTCAGAGCTAAACATATTCGTCGCCATGTCGAAACTGTGCAGAAGGGTGCATAGGTCCTTGATCTGAGACCACTCCATCAGGGTGATCTGCCCCACCTCTGCATCTCGTTGGCCCAGGCTATACGTCATGACGTATTGCACCAGGGCTCTGCGGTGCTGCCACAGTCGCTGTAACATGTGGAGAGTTGAATTCCAGCGTGTCGCCACATCGCATTTCAGGCGATGAACCGGCAGGCCGAAAGACTTCTGGAGCGATGCAAGTCGCTCTGCTGCGGCGCTTGAACGGCGGAAGTGAGCTGACAGTTTTCGTGCCCTGTTCAGAAGGCCATCTAGGCCGGGATAGTGTGTTAAAAATTGCTGCACGACAAGGTTCAACACGTGAGCCATACAAGGTACGTGTGTCACCTTGCCCAGGCGAAGTGCCGCACCCAGGTTTGCAGCATTGTCGCACACGGCCTTACCAGGCTGCAGTTTGAGTGGAGACAACCATTTATTAAACTCGGACCGCAAAGCTGACCACAACTCCTCAGCTGTGTGACTCTTATTACCAAGACATGTCAAGCTAAAGACCGCCTGATGCCGTTGCGCTCTGCTGCCAGCATAGTAATGAGGGGTGCGTGATTCCTTCTGCGCAGTGAGAACGCTGGTGGCCTGACCAGGCAGGCTTGGGGCGGAGGTGGAGGACCCAGATGAGGTGGAGGATGCAGAAGCAGTGGCGGAACTTGGACAGACAGAGGATTGACACACAAGTCGTGGGGACGGCAAGACTTGTGCAGCAGACCCTTCACCATCTATCACCATAGTTACCCAGTGCCCAGTCAGCGACATGTAACGTCCCTGTCCATGCTTACTGGTCCAAGTATCGGTGGTGAAATGCACCCGTTCACACACAGAGTTTCTCAAGGAAGCGGTGATGTTGTGTGCGACATGCTGGTGTAGCGCGGGCACACCTTTCTTAGAGAAGTAGTGGCGACTAGGCATCTGGTACTGGGGCACAGCGACAGACATAAGGTCTCTAAAATCCTGTGTGTCCACTAGGCGGAAAGGCAGCATTTCGGTAGCCAACAGCTTACAGAGGGATAGAGTCAACCTCTTAGCTTTGTCATGGGTCGGAGGAAGTGGCCTTTTATTTGACCACATCTGAGGGACAGAGATCTGGCTGCTGTGTGTAGACGGTGTTGAGTAGGGTGTCCCTGGAAAAATGCAGGTTTGTGAGGAAAGTGCAGGCGGAGACATGATGTTGCCTTCATCCAACGTTGGTGCTATCGATGTCTGAGAGAGCTGTACACACTCACTTGTTTCCCCTTCCAAACCAACTGACGACCTTACAAGCAAACTGCCTGTTGCGGTTACAGTGGTGGAAGTTTTGCGTGGAAAAACAGGTGTGGCAGCTGTCCCCACAGTCCTAGAAGATGAAGAGCGCGCGGATGCAGTGGAAGGGGCGGGCGGTGGATGGTTCGCTCCGCTAGGCCGCATTGCAGCACGGTGAGCTTCCCACCGGGACTTATGATATTTATTCATGTGACGATTCATGGAAGAAGTTGTCAAACTGCTGAGCTTTTGACCTCTACTAAGAGAATCATGACAAATGTTACATATCACATGAGTTGGGCGATCTTTTTCGATGTGAAAAAAGGACCAGGCTAGGCAAGGCTTAGAGGCCATGCGACCTGTTGATCCACCCCGAATAATGCTCATAGGCAGAGTGGTGGCTGAGGATGCAGTTGTAGACGTGCTACCAGTGCTCCGACTCTGTCCAGGAAGGCGCAAGGTAACTTCGTCGTCGGTTGCATCCTCCTCCACCGCCTCTGTTGACCTCCTCGAGTGCCTGACTGGGGGTTGACAGTAGGTGGGATCTAGAACGTCATCATCAATTGTTGTGTTTGCACTCCCCTCCCCCTCAGACCGAGCCTCTTCTTGCCCTGACGGAATATTTAAGTTGTCATCCCAATCGGGTATCTGCGTCTCATCTTCATCAGTATGTTCCTCATTGTCTATAACCACAGGTGTTACAGTTTGTGACAAAGGGTCAACATTATGCTCAGAAACTTGGTCCTCACGGCCTGAATCTGAGTCACAAAGGTTCTGGGCATCACTGCAGACCATTTCCTGTTCTGTACTCACTGTAGCTTGGGAGCAGACCTCTGATTCCCAGGCTATAGTGTGACTGAACAGCTCTGCAGACTCAGCCATCTCAGTTCCACCATACTGTGCAGGGCTGATGGAGACTTCAGAGCTGGGAGAAATCAAGTGTGATTGGGATGACAACTCAGAGGACTGGTGTTTTTTGGATGCGGTACTTGAAGTGGCTGAGAGGGCACTTGTTGGACCACTTGAGATCCATTCAAGCATTTTCCTTTTTTGCCCATCATCTACCTTTCTTCCTGTTGTTCGTGTCCGTAAAAAAGGGAGCACATCGGATTGTCCACGGTAAGTAGTAGACATCTTACTTTTGCTGGTAGATGGTCTATCTTCAGCAGATGATAATGGAGCTTTGCCACCTTCCCCACGGACAAAACCTTTTTTGCCTTTTCCACCACGCGTCTTCCCCTTTCCACCAGCATCTGTCATTTTGCCACTCATGTTGATTGCGACAAGATTGTGGACTGAAAATGTGGTAGTAAAAATTGAGAGGTGGTGAAGATTGCAGTGGTGGTCTAGCTTTATTAACAGCAGAATAATAAAGAATAAATATCCCTGACAATGCAACTTAGTTATAATTAGTTGGAGTGTGCAACGCAGGCAGACGTGCTGCAAATGTCTTTGCACTAGTGGGACTATAGCAAAGTCCAATAGCCACGTATAGGATGCCACTAGGTACACTGAGTGTTTGCTAGTATAATGGCTTGGTTAGAATGAGTTGTAGTGTGCAACGCAGGCAGACGCGCTCTGCAAATGTCTTTGCACTAGTGGGACTATAGCAAAGTCCAATAGCCACGTATAGGATGCCACTAGGTACACTGAGTGTTTGCTAGTATAATGGCTTGGTTAGAATGAGTTGTAGTGTGCAACGCAGGCAGACGCGCTCTGCAAATGTCTTTGCACTAGTGGGACTATAGCAAAGTCCAATAGCCACGTATAGGATGCCACTAGGTACACTGAGTGTTTGCTAGTATAATGGCTTGGTTAGAATGAGTTGTAGTGTGCAACGCAGGCAGACGCGCTCTGCAAATGTCTTTGCACTAGTGGGACTATAGCAAAGTCCAATAGCCACGTATAGGATGCCACTAGGTACACTGAGTGTTTGCTAGTATAATGGCTTGGTTAGAATGAGTTGTAGTGTGCAACGCAGGCAGACGCGCTCTGCAAATGTCTTTGCACTAGTGGGACTATAGCAAAGTCCAATAGCCACGTATAGGATGCCACTAGGTACACTGAGTGTTTGCTAGTATAATGGCTTGGTTAGAATGAGTTGTAGTGTGCAACGCAGGCAGACGCGCTCTGCAAATGTCTTTGCACTAGTGGGACTATAGCAAAGTCCAATAGCCACGTATAGGATGCCACTAGGTACACTGAGTGTTTGCTAGTATAATGGCTTGGTTAGAATGAGTTGTAGTGTGCAACGCAGGCAGACGCGCTCTGCAAATGTCTTTGCACTAGTGGGACTATAGCAAAGTCCAATAGCCACGTATAGGATGCCACTAGGTACACTGAGTGTTTGCTAGTATAATGGCTTGGTTAGAATGAGTTGTAGTGTGCAACGCAGGCAGACGCGCTCTGCAAATGTCTTTGCACTAGTGGGACTATAGCAAAGTCCAATAGCCACGTATAGGATGCCACTAGGTACACTGAGTGTTTGCTAGTATAATGGCTTGGTTAGAATGAGTTGTAGTGTGCAACGCAGGCAGACGCGCTCTGCAAATGTCTTTGCACTAGTGGGACTATAGCAAAGTCCAATAGCCACGTATAGGATGCCACTAGGTACACTGAGTGTTTGCTAGTATAATGGCTTGGTTAGAATGAGTTGTAGTGTGCAATGCAGGCAGACGCGCTCTGCAAATGTCTTTGCACTAGTGGGACTATAGCAAAGTCCAATAGCCACGTATAGGATGCCACTAGGTACACTGAGTGTTTGCTAGTATAATGGCTTAGTTATCAGTTGGAGTGTGCAGAGGACAAGAGGGTACAGTGGCAGGATTGTGGTGCTCTGGGTAGAGGAATGGAAGACTGCCTTTCTATTCCCTCCTAATGGTGAAATGCAGGTAGGAAATCCCTGACCTGGGCTACACAGACGCTGTTGCTGTTTGCAGGACCTGTCACCTATGGCTCTCTGACCCTGCCGGTTGGAGCCCTTAAAAGGACTGCTATAAAGTGCTCTCCCTAAGCTGTCTAACGCTGTGTATGCAGCGCATACAGCTGTATCGGCTATAGGACTCAGGAAGACGGAGCTGCGACAGTGATGTCTGACACCAAAGACGCAGAAGGCAGATAATGGCGTCCGTGAAGAAAATGTCCGGTTTTATAATGCAGGGACATGTGACATGCAGATCCTATCACACATGCCGTTGCTTCTCTGGCTCAAAGTCCACTTAGCTGTGTGTGTGTCTGGGATTGGCTGACATGCTGGCCCGCCCCACAAGACGCGCGCGCTTAGGGAAGGAAGACAAGAAAAAAAAAAAAAAAAAATGGCGATCGCCATTATAGAAACAGCAGTGATCTGAAGGCGCTGTTCACGCACACTATACACTGAAATGTGATAATAGTTTGATTCACAGAGTGACTTACACTATTACAGCAGAAACCAAGCTATGATTTAGCTGTTTTTTGGCTGCTAGAACCGTTCTCGAACGTTTCTAGAACTACCGAGCTTTTGCAAAAAGCTCGAGTTCTAGTTCGATCTAGAACATGCCCCAAAATCACTCGAGCCGCGAACTGGAGAACCACGAACCACGAACCGCGCTCAACTCTAGTGCTTGATACAAATCTAGCTGTGAAGTGTACAACTAGGGCACAAGTGCTGCCACTGAATGGGTGGGTGTGTATGGGGCACAATTTTTGGAAAAAAGGGAGACTCCGCTTGGAGTAACCCTTGCTTACATTGTTTTTAAAAGAAGCCAAGATGAACAGAGCTGGGATCAGGAAAGACTTTGCTACCTACCCCGGTGTCATCCTGGGGACAGTTAAGAATAGCGTATTTTTGCATGTGTTTGATGCAAATCTAGCTGTGAAGTGTACAACTAGGGCACAAGTGCTGCCACTGAATGGGTGGGTGTGTGTGGGGCACAATTTTTGGAAAAAAGGGAGACTCCGCTTGGAGTAACCCTTGCTTACATTGTTTTTAAAAGAAGCCAAGATGAACAGAGCTGCGATCAGGAAAGACTTTGCTACCTACCCCGGTGTCATCCTGGGGACGGTTAAGAATAGCGTATTTTTGCATGTGCTTGATGCAAATCTAGCTGTGAAGTGTACAACTAGGGCACAAGTGCTGCCACTGAATGGGTGGGTGTGTGTGGGGCACAATTTTTGGAAAATAGGGAGACTCCGTTCGGAGTAAACCTTGCTTGCTGTGTTTTTTAAAAGGAGCCAAGATGAACAGAGCTGGGATCAGGAAAGACTTTGCTACCTACCCCGGTGTCATCCTGGGGACGGTTAAGTATGGCGTATTTTTGATTGTGCTTGATGCAAATCTAGCTGGGAAGTTAACAACTAGGGCACAAGTGCTGCCACTGAATGGGTGGGTGTGTGTGGGGCACAATTTTTGGAAAAAAGGGAGACTCCGCTTGGAGTAACCCTTGCTTACATTGTTTTTAAAAGAAGCCAAGATGAACAGAGCTGGGATCAGGAAAGACTTTGCTACCTACCCCGGTGTCATCCTGGGGACAGTTAAGAATAGCGTATTTTTGCATGTGTTTGATGCAAATCTAGCTGTGAAGTGTACAACTAGGGCACAAGTGCTGCCACTGAATGGGTGGGTGTGTGTGGGGCACAATTTTTGGAAAAAAGGGAGACTCCGCTTGGAGTAACCCTTGCTTACATTGTTTTTAAAAGAAGCCAAGATGAACAGAGCTGCGATCAGGAAAGACTTTGCTACCTACCCCGGTGTCATCCTGGGGACGGTTAAGAATAGCGTATTTTTGCATGTGCTTGATGCAAATCTAGCTGTGAAGTGTACAACTAGGGCACAAGTGCTGCCACTGAATAAGTGGGTGTGTGTGGGGCACAATTTTTGGAAAATAGGGAGACTCCGCTTGGAGAAACCCTTGCTTACATTGTTTTTAAAAGAAGCCAAGATGAACAGAGCTGGGATCAGGAAAGACTTTGCTACCTACCCCTGTGTCATCCTGGGGACGGATAAGAATAGCGTATTTTTGAATGTGCTTGCTGCAAATCTAGCTGTGAAGTGTACAACTAGGGCACAAGTGCTGCCACTGAATGGGTGGGTGTGTGTGGGGCACAATTTTTGGAAAAAAGGGAGACTACGCTTGGAGTAACCCTTGCTTACATTGTTTTTAAAAGAAGCCAAGATGAACAGAGCTGGGATCAGGAAAGACTTTGCTACCTACCCCGGTGTCATCCTGGGGACGGTTAAGTATGGCGTATTTTTGAATGTGCCTGATGCAAATCTAGCTGTGAAGTGTACAACTAGGGCACAAGTGCTGCCACTGGATGGGTGGGTGTGTGTGGGGCACAATTTTTGGAAAAAAGGGAGACTCCGCTTGGAGTAAACCTTGCTTGCTGTGTTTTTTAAAAGGAGCCAAGATGAACAGAGCTGGGATCAGGAAAGACTTTGTTACCTACCCCGGTGTCATCCTGGGGACGGTTAAGTATGGCGTATTTTTGATTGTGCTTGATGCAAATCTAGCTGGGAAGTGAACAACTAGGGCACAAGTGCTGCCACTGAATGGGTGGGTGTGTGTGGGGCACAATTTTTGGAAAAAAGGGAGACTCCGCTTGGAGTAACCCTTGCTTACATTGTTTTTAAAAGAAGCCAAGATGAACAGAGCTGGGATCAGGAAAGACTTTGCTACCTACCCCAGTGTCATCCTGGGGACGGTTAAGCATAGCGTATTTTTGAATGTGCTTGATACAAATCTAGCTGTGAAGTGTACAACTAGGGCACAAGTGCTGCCACTGAATGGGTGGGTGTGTATGGGGCACAATTTTTGGAAAAAAGGGAGACTCCGCTTGGAGTAACCCTTGCTTACATTGTTTTTAAAAGAAGCCAAGATGAACAGAGCTGGGATCAGGAAAGACTTTGCTACCTACCCCGGTGTCATCCTGGGGACAGTTAAGAATAGCGTATTTTTGCATGTGCTTGATGCAAATCTAGCTGTGAAGTGTACAACTAGGGCACAAGTGCTGCCACTGAATGGGTGGGTGTGTGTGGGGCACAATTTTTGGAAAAAAGGGAGACTCCGCTTGGAGTAACCCTTGCTTACATTGTTTTTAAAAGAAGCCAAGATGAACAGAGCTGCGATCAGGAAAGACTTTGCTACCTACCCCGGTGTCATCCTGGGGACGGTTAAGAATAGCGTATTTTTGCATGTGCTTGATGCAAATCTAGCTGTGAAGTGTACAACTAGGGCACAAGTGCTGCCACTGAATGGGTGGGTGTGTGTGGGGCACAATTTTTGGAAAATAGGGAGACTCCGTTCGGAGTAAACCTTGCTTGCTGTGTTTTTTAAAAGGAGCCAAGATGAACAGAGCTGGGATCAGGAAAGACTTTGCTACCTACCCCGGTGTCATCCTAGGGACGGTTAAGTATGGCGTATTTTTGATTGTGCTTGATGCAAATCTAGCTGGGAAGTGAACAACTAGGGCACAAGTGCTGCCACTGAATGGGTGGGTGTGTGTGGGGCACAATTTTTGGAAAAAAGGGAGACTCCGCTTGGAGTAACCCTTGCTTACATTGTTTTTAAAAGAAGCCAAGATGAACAGAGCTGGGATCAGGAAAGACTTTGCTACCTACCCCAGTGTCATCCTGGGGACGGTTAAGCATAGCGTATTTTTGAATGTGCTTGATACAAATCTAGCTGTGAAGTGTACAACTAGGGCACAAGTGCTGCCACTGAATGGGTGGGTGTGTATGGGGCACAATTTTTGGAAAAAAGGGAGACTCCGCTTGGAGTAACCCTTGCTTACATTGTTTTTAAAAGAAGCCAAGATGAACAGAGCTGGGATCAGGAAAGACTTTGCTACCTACCCCGGTGTCATCCTGGGGACAGTTAAGAATAGCGTATTTTTGCATGTGCTTGATGCAAATCTAGCTGTGAAGTGTACAACTAGGGCACAAGTGCTGCCACTGAATGGGTGGGTGTGTGTGGGGCACAATTTTTGGAAAAAAGGGAGACTCCGCTTGGAGTAACCCTTGCTTACATTGTTTTTAAAAGAAGCCAAGATGAACAGAGCTGCGATCAGGAAAGACTTTGCTACCTACCCCGGTGTCATCCTGAGGACGGTTAAGAATAGCGTATTTTTGCATGTGCTTGATGCAAATCTAGCTGTGAAGTGTACAACTAGGGCACAAGTGCTGCCACTGAATGGGTGGGTGTGTGTGGGGCACAATTTTTGGAAAATAGGGAGACTCCGCTTGGAGAAACCCTTGCTTACATTGTTTTTAAAAGAAGCCAAGATGAACAGAGCTGGGATCAGGAAAGACTTTGCTACCTACCCCTGTGTCATCCTGGGGACGGATAAGAATAGCGTATTTTTGAATGTGCTTGCTGCAAATCTAGCTGTGAAGTGTACAACTAGGGCACAAGTGCTGCCACTGAATGGGTGGGTGTGTGTGGGGCACAATTTTTGGAAAAAAGGGAGACTACGCTTGGAGTAACCCTTGCTTACATTGTTTTTAAAAGAAGCCAAGATGAACAGAGCTGGGATCAGGAAAGACTTTGCTACCTACCCCGGTGTCATCCTGGGGACGGTTAAGTATGGCGTATTTTTGAATGTGCTTGATGCAAATCTAGCTGTGAAGTGTACAACTAGGGCACAAGTGCTGCCACTGGATGGGTGGGTGTGTGTGGGGCACAATTTTTGGAAAAAAGGGAGACTCCGCTTGGAGTAAACCTTGCTTGCTGTGTTTTTTAAAAGGAGCCAAGATGAACAGAGCTGGGATCAGGAAAGACTTTGTTACCTACCCCGGTGTCATCCTGGGGACGGTTAAGTATGGCGTATTTTTGATTGTGCTTGATGCAAATCTAGCTGGGAAGTGAACAACTAGGGCACAAGTGCTGCCACTGAATGGGTGGGTGTGTGTGGGGCACAATTTTTGGAAAAAAGGGAGACTCCGCTTGGAGTAACCCTTGCTTACATTGTTTTTAAAAGAAGCCAAGATGAACAGAGCTGGGATCAGGAAAGACTTTGCTACCTACCCCAGTGTCATCCTGGGGACGGTTAAGCATAGCGTATTTTTGAATGTGCTTGATACAAATCTAGCTGTGAAGTGTACAACTAGGGCACAAGTGCTGCCACTGAATGGGTGGGTGTGTATGGGGCACAATTTTTGGAAAAAAGGGAGACTCCGCTTGGAGTAACCCTTGCTTACATTGTTTTTAAAAGAAGCCAAGATGAACAGAGCTGGGATCAGGAAAGACTTTGCTACCTACCCCGGTGTCATCCTGGGGACAGTTAAGAATAGCGTATTTTTGCATGTGCTTGATGCAAATCTAGCTGTGAAGTGTACAACTAGGGCACAAGTGCTGCCACTGAATGGGTGGGTGTGTGTGGGGCACAATTTTTGGAAAAAAGGGAGACTCCGCTTGGAGTAACCCTTCCTTACATTGTTTTTAAAAGAAGCCAAGATGAACAGAGCTGCGATCAGGAAAGACTTTGCTACCTACCCCGGTGTCATCCTGGGGACGGTTAAGAATAGCGTATTTTTGCATGTGCTTGATGCAAATCTAGCTGTGAAGTGTACAACTAGGGCACAAGTGCTGCCACTGAATGGGTGGGTGTGTGTGGGGCACAATTTTTGGAAAATAGGGAGACTCCGTTCGGAGTAAACCTTGCTTGCTGTGTTTTTTAAAAGGAGCCAAGATGAACAGAGCTGGGATCAGGAAAGACTTTGCTACCTACCCCGGTGTCATCCTGGGGACGGTTAAGTATGGCGTATTTTTGATTGTGCTTGATGCAAATCTAGCTGGGAAGTGAACAACTATGGCACAAGTGCTGCCACTGAATGGGTGGGTGTGTGTGGGGCACAATTTTTGGAAAAAAGGGAGACTCCGCTTGGAGTAACCCTTGCTTACATTGTTTTTAAAAGAAGCCAAGATGAACAGAGCTGGGATCAGGAAAGACTTTGCTACCTACCCCAGTGTCATCCTGGGGACGGTTAAGCATAGCGTATTTTTGAATGTGCTTGATACAAATCTAGCTGTGAAGTGTACAACTAGGGCACAAGTGCTGCCACTGAATGGGTGGGTGTGTATGGGGCACAATTTTTGGAAAAAAGGGAGACTCCGCTTGGAGTAACCCTTGCTTACATTGTTTTTAAAAGAAGCCAAGATGAACAGAGCTGGGATCAGGAAAGACTTTGCTACCTACCCCGGTGTCATCCTGGGGACAGTTAAGAATAGCGTATTTTTGCATGTGCTTGATGCAAATCTAGCTGTGAAGTGTACAACTAGGGCACAAGTGCTGCCACTGAATGGGTGGGTGTGTGTGGGGCACAATTTTTGGAAAAAAGGGAGACTCCGCTTGGAGTAACCCTTGCTTACATTGTTTTTAAAAGAAGCCAAGATGAACAGAGCTGCGATCAGGAAAGACTTTGCTACCTACCCCGGTGTCATCCTGGGGACGGTTAAGAATAGCGTATTTTTGCATGTGCTTGATGCAAATCTAGCTGTGAAGTGTACAACTAGGGCACAAGTGCTGCCACTGAATGGGTGGGTGTGTGTGGGGCACAATTTTTGGAAAATAGGGAGACTCCGCTTGGAGAAACCCTTGCTTACATTGTTTTTAAAAGAAGCCAAGATGAACAGAGCTGGGATCAGGAAAGACTTTGCTACCTACCCCGGTGTCATCCTGGGGACGGTTAAGTATGGCGTATTTTTGAATGTGCTTGATGCAAATCTAGCTGTGAAGTGTACAACTAGGGCACAAGTGCTGCCACTGAATGGGTGGGTGTGTGTGGGGCACAATTTTTGGAAAAAAGGGAGACTCCGCTTGGAGTACCCCTTGCTTACATTGTTTTTAAAAGAAGCCAAGATGAACAGAGCTGCGATCAGGAAAGACTTTGCTACCTACCCCGGTGTCATCCTGGGGACGGTTAAGAATAGCGTATTTTTGCATGTGCTTGATGCAAATCTAGCTGTGAAGTGTACAACTAGGGCACAAGTGCTGCCACTGAATGGGTGGGTGTGTGTGGGGCACAATTTTTGGAAAATAGGGAGACTCCGTTCGGAGTAAACCTTGCTTGCTGTGTTTTTTAAAAGGAGCCAAGATGAACAGAGCTGGGATCAGGAAAGACTTTGCTACCTACCCCAGTGTCATCCTGGGGACGGTTAAGTATGGCGTATTTTTGATTGTGCTTGATGCAAATCTAGCTGGGAAGTGAACAACTAGGGCACAAGTGCTGCCACTGAATGGGTGGGTGTGTGTGGGGCACAATTTTTGGAAAAAAGGGAGACTCCGCTTGGAGTAACCCTTGCTTACATTGTTTTTAAAAGAAGCCAAGATGAACAGAGCTGGGATCAGGAAAGACTTTGCTACCTACCCCAGTGTCATCCTGGGGACGGTTAAGCATAGCGTATTTTTGAATGTGCTTGATACAAATCTAGCTGTGAAGTGTACAACTAGGGCACAAGTGCTGCCACTGAATGGGTGGGTGTGTATGGGGCACAATTTTTGGAAAAAAGGGAGACTCCGCTTGGAGTAACCCTTGCTTACATTGTTTTTAAAAGAAGCCAAGATGAACAGAGCTGCGATCAGGAAAGACTTTGCTACCTACCCCGGTGTCATCCTGGGGACGGTTAAGAATAACGTATTTTTGCATGTGCTTGATGCAAATCTAGCTGTGAAGTGTACAACTAGGGCACAAGTGCTGCCACTGAATGGGTGGGTGTGTGTGGGGCACAATTTTTGGAAAATAGGGAGACTCCGCTTGGAGAAACCCTTGCTTACATTGTTTTTAAAAGAAGCCAAGATGAACAGAGCTGGGATCAGAAAAGACTTTGCTACCTACCCCGGTGTCATCCTGGGGACGGTTAAGTATGGCGTATTTTTGAATGTGCTTGATGCAACTCTAGCTGTGAAGTGTACAACTAGGGCACAAGTGCTGCCACTGAATGGGTGGGTGTGTGTGGGGCACAATTTTTGGAAAAAAGGGAGACTCCGCTTGGAGTAAACCTTGCTTGCTGTGCTTTTTAAAAGGAGCCAAGATGAACAGAGCTGGGATCAGGAAAGACTTTACTACCTACCCCGGTGTCATCCTGGGGACGATTAAGTATGGCGTATTTTTGTATGTGCTTGATGCAAATCTAGCTGTGAAGTGTACAACTAGGGCACAAGTGCTGCCACTGAATGGGTGGGTGTGTGTGGGGCACAATTTTTGGAAAAAAGGGAGACTCCGCTTGGAGTATCCCTTGCTTACATTGTTTTTAAAAGAAGCCAAGATGAACAGAGCTGGGATCAGGAAAGACTTTGCTACCTACCCCGGTGTCATCCTGGGGACGGTTAAGTATGGCGTATTTTTGAATGTGCTTGATGAAAATCTCGCTGTGAAGTGTACAACTAGGGCACAAGTGCTGCCACTGAATGGGTGGGTGTGTGTGGGGCACAATTTTTGGAAAAAATGGAGACTCCGCTTGGAGTAACCCTTGCTTACATTGTTTTTAAAAGAAGCCAAGATGAACAAGTCATGGTTCAGGAAAGACTTTGCTACCTACCCCGGTGCCATCCTGGGGACGGTTAAGTATGGCGTATTTTTGAATGTGCTTGATGCAAATCTAGCTGTGAAGTGTACATCTAGGGCACAAGTGCTGCCACTGAATGGGTGGGTGTGTGTGGGGCACAATTTTTGGAAAAAAAGGGAGACTCCGCTTGGAGTAACCCTTGCTTACATTGTTTTTAAAAGAAGCCAAGATGAACAGAGCTGGGATCAGGAAATACTTTGCTATCTACCCCGGTGTCATCCTGGGGACGGTTAAGTATGGCCTATTTTTGAATGTGCTTGATGCAAATCTAGCTGTGAAGTGTAAAACTAGGGCACAAGTGCTGCCACTGAATGGGTGGGTGTGTGTGGGGCACAATTTTTGGAAAAAAGGGAGACTCCGCTTGGAGTAACCCTTGCTTACATTGTTTTTAAAAGAAGCCAAGATGAACAAGTCATGGTTCAGGAAAGACTTTGCTACCTACCCCGGTGTCATCCTGGGGACGGTTAAGAATAGCGTATTTTTAATGTGCTTGATGCAAATCTAGCTGTGAAGTGTACAACTGGGGCACAAGTGCTGCCACTGAAGGGGTGTCTGTGTGGCCCAATTTTTGGAAAAAAGGGAGACTCCGCTTGGAGTCACCTTGCAGTGTTTTACATGATTTTAGAAGGGCATGCCATGCCTATATCTGTGTCTCGTCCTCTTTTTCCTTGTCCAGTTCTTTTGTTTTCGCATGAGTAGATGTCCTTGTCACTTTCCCATGTGTTTGTGTTGTGTTGTGAGTTGTTTGTCACCTTTTGGACACCTTTGAGGGTGTTTTCTAGGTGTTTTTATGTGTTTGTGATTACCTGCCATTGTTTCCTATGCAGTTCGAGTTCGGTTCGTCGAACGTTCGACGAACCGAACTCAAACGGGAGCTCCGTTTGGCGAACCGACCTCGAGCCGAACCGCGACCGGTTCGCTCATCTCTACTGCACAGGTCAGTGGAGGCTAGACCACTACCAGCCTTACCATGCTCAGGTACGTGTCATCTAAACACCTGACTGATTTGCCCATGAGCTGTAACTCACCATTACATATATTGGAAAGGCTTTGTGAGCAGCAAAAGGCCATAGTTGAATATCAGCTCCTACATGCAAAGTCAGTATTCTGATTATCCTTCACACAGAAGAATGTGTGAGTGTTTATGGATGTCTAACATCTGTGCTGTTCTCCCAAACTTTGAGGACTCAATCAAAATGGTGAGCAGCCATGATGCTATAATCAGCATAACTATCCCACTTCTGTGTCTACTGAAAGGCTCATTGCTCACAAACAAAGATGAAGCTTTGTGTGTGGACCAGGTGGAGATGGAGGAGGAAAATACATATGGGGATACTACCCAGCTGAGCCTCATCTCGTCTTCACAGCATGTATTGGGTGATATTGAGAAGGAGGAGACTGAGGAAAAGAAACAGGGAATGGTTGCCTGCCCTACAGAAAATTTTGCGCCCAACAGCTTTATCCCCTCTGTTTATCATGGATAGCCTGAAGAAAAGGAAAAAGTTGAAAAGAAGTTGAGGGAGGAAAAAGAAATGTATAGTCATCCATCTGGGGAGGGCACGGGAGTCTTGACTGTTGGGAGTCTGGCACACATAGCAGACATTATGTCCAGCTGCCTTTCAAGAGATCCTCGCGTTATACGCATTTTGAGCATCACAGATTATTGGTTGTGTACCCTTCTTGACCCATCCTACAAGGAAACCTCTACATCTCCCCTTCCAGTGGTCAAGAGGGCTACTAAAATGATGAAAATGATGCAATACTAGGAAGCCATAGTTGAAGAATTGGTCAAAAATATCCATCTGACAATGGTGGCAGCATTGGTCAGAGTTATTTGCACAACCAAGTAGAGAGGAGGGAGATACACAGCAGGAACAAGAGAGGCAGGGGAACATTATTAAATTATTTTGACAGTTTCATGACTCATGGTGCGCAGGATACTCTGACGAAGAGGGAAGAGCTTTTGCAGATGGTAAAGGAGTACATAGCTGACAATAGCACTGTTCTCCGTGATTCCTCTGTGCCATAAAATTATTGGGTATGCAAGCTTAACAGGTGGCATGAACTGTCCCTCTACATATTGGAGGTGCTGGTCTGCCACTAGCGTTCTGTCTGAGTTTTTAGTGCCGCTTGGGGCATAATAATTGATAGACAACTGAAAATGCTGACAGGCTGACTCATCAAAATTAGCAAAGCGTTGATTATCCCAGAATTATCATCACCACCGATTGACAGCATCTGAACCTAAAGTAAATGCACGATATAGAAAAGAAGTCCAGCGCAGTCCTCAGGATGCAGACTTTAAAATCATCAATATTTATTTGTGAAATCCAATAAAAGCCATAAAGTATAAAGCGGTCAGCAAAACATACAGGGGATACAGATATGGAGACCCCCACTCACAAAAGGCATCTCTTTTGTCAGTTTTGTAACTTAAAAGTGTTTTAAAAATTGATCTGAGCGTGTTCTGCACGTCTTTTGCTGGCTGTTATGCCTTTCCTCCTTCCAATTTTGTCTAGGCTGCTCACTGTCTGCATCTCCTTTGGCAGTTTTGTAATCAAGAATTAAGTGTGTTTTAAAAATTGATCCCAAGCTGGGATCCATATGTGTTCTTTACGTCTATTACTGGCTGTAATGCAATTCCTCTTGCCCGTTTTGACTATGGCTCACACTGCCTACATATCCTTTGCCTTTTTAAGGCTAGTTGCACACTTGCGCTATTTTGACGCAAACGGAATCTAATGTAGTACAGTCACTAATGTAGTACAGTTCATTTATTTACATTGGAAGCGCATTACTATGGCGCGTGTGTGTGTCATGCAGTACCCGCTTGTGTCCACATGATGTCGCGTTTCCACTGTAAATAAATGAACTGTACTACATTAGTGACGGATTACGTTTGCTTTAAAATAGCGCAAGTGTGAGTGAGCCCTAAGGCTATGTCCGCACGTTGCTTTTTACCTGCTTTTTACCTGCTTTTTTGCTGCTTTTTCAACTGCAGCGTTTAATGCCAAAATGATTGTGTTCTGCTTTTCAAGCAAAGTCTATGGGAATTTGGGTTTCTTGTCCGCACTATGCAGTTCAAACTGCAGCCTTTTTGTTGCAGAACTTTGGTCAAAAACTCAGCTTTGCAGTGCAAAACCCAAATGGCAAAAACAATTGACAGGTCAATTGTTTTTGCCATTTGGGTTTTGCACTGCAAAGCTGAGTTTTTGACCAAAGTTCTGCAACAAAAAGGCTGCAGTTTGAACTGCATAGTGCGGACAAGAAACCCAAATTCCCATAGACTTTGCTTGAAAAGCAGAACACAACCATTTTGGCATTAAACGCTGCAGTTGAAAAAGCAGCAAAAAAGCAGGTAAAAAGCAGGTAAAAAGCAACGTGCGGACATAGCCTTAGAGTCAAGAATTAAGACTGTTTTCAAAATTGATCACAAACTGGGATCCAAATGTGTTCTCTGCGTGTATTTCTGTCTGTTATGCCATTCCTCATGCCCATTTTGGCTAAGCAGTACACTGCATCTTTTTTGCCTGTTTGAGAATCAAAAAATAAGACTGTTTTCATAATTGATCTCAAGCTGGAATCAAAGTGTTTTCTGTACATCTCTTGCTGGCTGTATTGCAAGGCCCACTGGTCGACTAGGTGGGCCAAGGTGGGACTCTAAAGACAGACAGATAGGTTACTCTAGATCTTGAGCCCCAATAGGGACAGTATTTCCAATATGTGTTGTGAGCCGCTCTGAGTCTTTGGAGAGGGGTGGCATACAAGTTTGACAAATAAATAAATAAATGCCTGGATTCACAGTCATTCTCTTTACATGACCTCACTGCCTCTATTCCTGTGCTATGTACTGGTCAATCCCCTGTCCATGGTGCAGGTGCGAGGCTTCCCACCCTGATAATGTCTTTACACATTTGCAATCACCATCAGAAATCATTTCCTCTTCTTTATCCCAGTATAGCATCCAGCTGTCTCTACCCCAGGCTGAGGAAGGCAAGCATTAACCCCTCCATCCCTTTTGATTTTCCTTTTTTCTTTTCTTTTTTTGCTCCCCTTCTACCTAGAGCTGTAAGTTTTATATTTTTCCATCAATCTTGCCATATTAGAGCTTGTTTTTGCAAGATGAGTTGCACTTTTAAATGAAATCAAGAGTTTTACCATATAGTGTACTGGAAAACGGCAAAAAAATTCCAAGTGTGGAAAAATTGCAAAAAGAGTGTGATTGCATGATTGTTTTTGGGATATTTTTGTTCACCGTGTTCACTATATGGTAAAACTGATGGGTAGCTGTGATGCCTCAGGTCAGTACAACCTCATATACACCAAAAATGTATAGATTTACTTTTAAATAAGAGGTTAAAAAAATTCAGACGTTTGTCCAAAAGAAGTAGTGCACTAATTGTGCCATGTTCCATGACCCCTTCCGTTCTTATTTTTAGGGATATGGGGCTCAGTGATAGCTCATTTTTTTGCGTCTTGAGCTAACGCTTTTAATGGTACCATTTTTGTGCGGATGCTACATTTTGAATGCATGTGATTGCATTTTGTGCAAAAATATTGACAATCAAGAAACATAATTTTGTCATTTGGAATTTTTTGCCGCTATGCCGTTTAACGATCAGATTAATTGATGTTATTTTGATAGATCGGGCATTTCTGAATCTGGCGATACCAAATGGGTGTATATTTTTTATTTTTTTAACCCTTTAATCTGCAATGAGGTGATTGGGGGGTGATTTGAACGTTTAGGTTTTGTTTATTTTTAACATTTTTTAAAACTTTTTTTTACTTTTTTTATTTTACTAGTCCAGCTAGGAGACTATGAGGATCAGCAGCCTGATCACTCCTTAATTTCTCCTGATCAGAGCTGCATAGCTCAGAACAGCAGACATGCTCATCTTCTGTTACAGCCAGGGCTCTGCCAGCTGTAACAGGAAGTGAGTCATGATAGCAACAGTCATCACATGACCCTGTGCTACTATGGCAACCATTGGCTCCCCGTGATCAAGCCACAGGGCCTCAGATTATGGCGGGTAATTGTGCATTACCCGTTGTGGGCATTTAAATTGCGCTGTCACATTTTGACAGCAATATTTAAGGGATTAACAGGTGCGGGTGGATCGTAGATTCACCTGCGCTCGCGAGGCACACTTGTCTGCTGTAAAAATCAGCAGATATGTGCGATGATCACCGCTGACCCACTGCAGCAGCCATCAGTGATCACCCCTTCATGATTTAGGACGTACCAGTACGTCCTCAGTCAGAAAGGTGTTAATACACTGCCACCCACCACTAGGCCAAAACAATAAATGGCCCAATTTCTAGACTACTTTCCTTGCAAATGTTGGCATTTAGGTTTGTGGACACAGAGGATTTTTGCAACTTAATGGCAGCAACTGTCCCTCCGTACCAGATCCCCAGGCCTCACTAATTCCCACTGTGTCGCATTCCCACCTTGCACCACTTTGTAATAAAAACACCTGATAGTGCCTAATAGTCAGTTTGCCTATGCCTCACAATGACTGCAGATCCCTACCAGTTTACCTATTAATACTGCTGTTTGCTATTTCTGTAAATTATCCCCTTAAGGATGAAACCAATTTTGTACTTAATGACCAGGCCATTTTTTGCAATTCTGACCAGTGTTACTTTCACAGGTAGAACTCTAGATCACTTCAACGGATCCCGGTGATTCTGATATTGTTTTTTTCGTAACATATTGTAGTTCAGGATAGTTATAAATTTAGGATGATATTTTTTGCTTTATTTGTGAAAAAATAGGTAATTTGATGAAAATTTTGCAATTTTCAAACTTTTCATTTTTATGCCTTTAAACCAGAGAGTTATATCACACAAAATAGTTAATAAATAACATTTCCCACTTGTCTACTTTATATCAGCACAATTTTTAAAACAAATTTTCTTGGATTAAGAAGTTGGAAGGGTTCACAATTCATCAGTATTTTCCCACTTTGTCAACAAAATTTACAAAACCACTTTTTTAGGGACCACATCACATTTGAAATAACTTTGAGAGGCAAAGGTGACAGAAAATACCCCAAAGTGGGGCCATTCTAAAAACTGCACCCCTCAAAATACTCAAAACCTCATCCAAAAAGTTAATAAACCCCTCAGGTTCTTCTCAGGAGCTAAAGCAATGTGTAATTAAAAAAAAATAAAAATATTATCATTTTACCTAAAAATGTTGCACTAGTCCCAATTTATTCACTTTTAGAAAAATACACACAACAAAATGGAACCTAAAATTTGTTACCCAATTTCTTATGAGAGCGTCAATAACCCACATGTGGTCAGAAACCTCTGTTTGGATAAATGGGAGGACTCGGAACAGAAGGAGCAATATTTGAATTTTGGAACACAAATTTGGCTGAAATAGGTTGCGGGCACCATGTTGCATTTTCTGGGCCCCTAAGATGCCTAAACAGCAAAAACTTCAAACAAGTGACCCCCCTTTTAGAGACTAGACCCCTTAAGGATTTTATATAGGGGTATAGTGAGCATTTTGAACCCACAGATACTACACCCTCATCACCTCTCTAGCCAACAATCCTAATCGACTCTTTGATACTTTCCATTCCCTCCTCGGAGTTCTGGCCCCAACCACCAACCTCAGCGCAGATGGCCTGGCCAATTATTTTAAAGAAAAAATTGACCATTTACGTCAGGAAATTTCCTCACAGCCTCATAACACCACACATTGTCTGCCCTCCTCCAGCTAACTGTCACTCTTTGATCCAGTCACAGAAGAAGGAGTTACTAGGCTCCTCGCATCTTCTCACCCTTTTACCTGCACCAGTGACCCTATTCATCACATCTTCATAAATCTGTCACCACAGCTGTCACCACTCACCTAACTAAAATATTCCATCTCTCTCTCTCTCTCTCCTCTGGTGTCTTTCCCTCCTCCTTCAAACATGCCAGCATACACCCATTACTTAAAAAATCTCCTGAGGTGATTAAACAGTGAACTCCCCCCACAAGTGACCCCATTCTGGAAACAAGACCCCTCATAGATTTTATCCATGAGGTATAGTGAGCATTTTGAACCCACAGGTACTTGATAACCTTAGGTCGTCATATTGAAAAATTTTCATTTTCACAAAAATGTTGCTTTAGCACCAAATTTCTCACTTTTTCAAGAGGAAACGTGGACCTTACAGTTTGTTATCCAAGTTCTTATGAGCGCAGGTATACCCCACTTGTGGCTAAAAACCTCTTTTTGGACAAACGGTAGGGCTCAGAACAGAAGGAGCACCATTTGAATTTTGGAAAAGTTGAAAAAAATTGCAGGCATCATGTTGCATTTGCAGGGCCCCCACAAGTGACCCCATTTTAGAAACCAGACCTTTCAAGGATTTTATTCAGGGGTATAATGAGTATTTTGAATCCACAGGTATTAAACAAAAATGTTGCTTTAGTACAAAATTTCTCACTTTTAGGCTATGTGCCCACAATCTGGAAACACTGTGTGTAGGACACAGTGTCAGCCCTCCTGCAGATATGAGAGTGTTGGCCAAGGGAGAATGCAGCTGCCTGTGCCCACGATCCGGGTTCAGGCTGCTGCGGACTTTAGCTCTATTCTCCCTGCAGAGAACACTTTTCATCTCTGCAGCATAAATTGACATGCTGAGGCTCAGGAAATCACACCGCAGGTCAGGTTATGTTGCGGAGAAAAGAAGCACAGTAGGCAATGGATTTCTAAACATCTTTCCACTGTGCTTGTACTGCACAGCGCAGTGTTTTGGACACAGTGAAAACACTATGCATCCTAAATGCTGCATACCCTGATCCTAGGCAGTCAGCCTATAAATCTAGGAGGGATGCATGGATGGATTGATGTCAAACACATATAATGTCCCAACCCCTGCATATTCTAAGCTGACACCCTTTTAGTGCCTTTCATGTGGCACTAGAGGGTGTTTAGCCTTGTATTTAGCCCAACAAAATAAATAATTAAAAAAAACATGACATGGGGTCCCCTCCCATGTTTGACAGGCAGCTAGTGTAAATCAGACAGTTGCAGCCTGCAGACCACAGCTGACAACTTCACCTTGGCTGGAAATCCAAATAAGAGGGCACCCCAGGCTGTTATTTTTAATTATTTATAAATACAAAATTTAAAAAAAGTGGGGGCCCATCAAATTGGATTACCAGCCAAGGTGAAGCTAACAGCTGTGATCTGCTATTCTCAGGGCGGGAAGAGCCATGGTTATTTGGCCCTTCCTATCCTAAAAATAGCAGGCTGAAGCCATCCCAGAAGTAGGGCATCCATTAGATGTGTCAATCCTGGCACTTCGCACTAGCCCATCCTATTATTATTATTATTATTATTTATTATTATAGCGCCATTTATTCCATGGCGCTTTACAAGTGAAAGGGTATACGTACAACAATCATTAACAGTACATAACAGACTGGTACAGGAGGAGAGAGGACCCTGCCCGCGAGGGCTTACAGTCTACAGGGAATGGGTGATGGTACAATAGGTGAGGACAGAGCTGGTTGCGCAGTGGTCTACTGGACTGAGGGCTGTTGTAGGTTGTGGGCTTGTTGGAAGAGGTGGGTCTTGAGGTTCCTCTTGAAGCTTTCCACGGTAGGGGAGAGTCTGATGTGCTGAGGTAGAGCGTTCCAGAGTATGGGGGATGCACGGGAGAAATCTTGTACGCGATTGTGGGAAGAGGAGATAAGGGAGGAGCAGAGAAGGAGATCTTGTGAGGATCTGAGGTTGCGTGCAGGTAGGTACCGGGAGACTAGGTCACAGATGTAGGGAGGAGACAGGTTGTGCATGGCTTTGTATGTCATGGTTAGTGTTTTGAACTGGAGTCGTTGGGTGATGGGAAGCCAGTGAAGGGATTGGCAGAGTGGCGAGGCTGGGGAGTAGCGAGGGGAGAGGTGGATTAAGCGGGCCGCAGAGTTTAGGATAGATTGGAGGGGTGCAAGAGTGTTGGAAGGGAGGCCAGAGAGCAGGAGGTTGCAGTAGTCAAGGCGGGAGATGATGAGGGCATGCACTAATGTTTTTGCTGATTCTTGGTTAAGGAAAGCACGGATCCGGGAGATGTTTTTGAGTTGTAATTGGCATGAGGTGAAGAGGGCTTGGATGTGTGGCTTGAAGGATAGAGCAGAGTCGAGGGTCACTCCAAGGCAACGAGCTTGTGAGACTGGGGAGAGTAAGCAACCATCGAGTTTGATGGAAAGGCTTGTTGGAGGAGATGAGTGAGGAGGAGGAAAGACAATGAATTCTGTTTTGTCCATGTTAAGTTTTAGGAATCGCACAGAGAAGAAGGATGAAATAGCAGACAGACATTGTGGGATTCTGGTTAGTAGAGAGGTAATGTCAGGTCCAGAGAGGTAGATCTGTGTGTCATCCTATTGCCCTGGTGCGGTAACAAATGGGGTAAATATGGGGTTAATACCAGCTGTAATGTCATCTGGCATCAAGTCATGCGGTTAGTGATGTCATGGTGTCTATCAGATACCCAACCCAGTAATAGAAAAATTACAATTTTTTTTTTTTATTTGAAAAAACAGTCACCAACACGTTACCTATTTTACCAATTTATTGAAAGGAAAAAAAAATCAGGTTTGCTGTAATCCATTTTGGAGTTCCCACAACGACTCTGTGCTCCAAGATATGATGGGCATGGTCAGGGAACGTATCTACCATTTTCTAGAAGTGTAGGAGTGCTTGTGAGTAGTGTGGGTGCAGTGACCTGAGAATACTGCACTCAGCCTCCCCGAGTCCACAGCACAGCAGTGTAAACTGCAGTAAGCTCAGTTTCACTGCTTGCAGAGAGATGGCTGATAGCTGCTCTGCACACGCGGCCAGCATTTCTTCTGAAGACAAGGAGAAGGAAGGGGTCACAGGGGATCAGCACTGCAGGAAGTAGAGTGAGACCGGAGGAGGGCAGGAGACCATGTTGGTGACAACCTGACAGGGGGTGACCTGGAAGGACCTTTCTGTGTCATCTGATATAGAAATCAGAGGAGGAGGATTAATGTGGTGGGCATACCACAAGTGCGGTGGCCATTTTAGATAATGAAGGGGTCAGGGAGGGGGAAGGGGTCTGGGGGAGGAGACTTGGCCACACTGGGTGTCCAGGGGAGGGCAATTATTTCCCGTCTGACATGTTTGATCATACCAGATGGGAGATGAATCATTTTTTTTACTGATGATATATTAACTTGCACATAATCACTGTTATACGGGTTATAACGGCGATCATGTGACCAGGGAATGGAAAATCCAACTTGGATCATGATCTCCTTGGTCTCAGCTACCCCCAGTAGCTCAAATCTCAGAGATTTTCCGACACGGGGCGCTATACCCTTTTTCCTGAGCACCATTAAAAAGCGGCGCAGAGGAATAAGTACCCTTTCCTGCCACCGTTAAAAGGCATATCGCCAGTTATTAAGGGGTTAATATGCACTGGCTGTGTGGTAAGAAACAGGGAAATGGACATGATGATGATGGTGCACGCAGAGGTCAAGATAGTCAAGAAGGTGAAAGTGTGTCTGCTGCATAAGGACAACAAAACCATAGACCACATACTTCACACTGTGGCCTCTGAACCACATCATGTTTTGACCCACAAGCCTATTCTGTATGAAGGACTATGTGAGGCATATTATTCTGTATTGAGGGCTATGTGGGGCTCATTATTCTGTATATATGACTAAGTGGGGATCATTATTCTGTATGGATGACTATGTGGGGCACATTATTCTGATGGAGGGTGATGTATGGCCCATTATTCTGTTTGGAGGGTTATGTGCGGCCTATAACTAGGTTGGCCTGCAATTTTAATTCATTTTATTTTGTGTTGTTTATTTCAGTTTGATATCCCTGCCCTATAACAGTTAATTTACTGTAGTCATAGGTGGGGAAATATGGTGAGGCTATGTTCAGAAGTTGCATTTTTGAAACATATTTTGGCAGCATTCATAATCAGTTTCATGTAAATTAAATGTTGATTTTACACTCCCAGCAAAAGCGTTAAGATTTCATAACGCTAAGGAATACGATTGTTTATTTTTCCTGACTGAGATTAGAAACTGCTGAGTATTTGCAAGAATGCTATCCATATTTGCAACACTGTATGCTTTTATCTAGTTTTCATGGGTTTTTTTAGTGCAGTTTTGTTACAAAACCACATGGAAATACTTATGACAGCAAAGTCAGTTAGAATCCTGAAGTTTTGTGCACATGTTGCTTTTTATTCCCTTGCTGATTTAAATCAGAAAAAAATCTGCAGCATGTAAATGTTTTATCATTTTTGCAGCACTTTTGCACTTGGGAATGAATAGAAAATGTATTGAAAAAAATACATGCAAAAACCTCATCAAAAATGCCCCCAAAATGCTTCAAATACATACTGTAAAAACATTGTTTTCTGACAAGAGATACAGATTTGGCTCACGTAGTCTAAGGTCTCTTTCACACATCCAAGCATTAAATGCATGTGTGTGATGGTCCATATGTTAGGCTAAGGACCCACTTTGCGTTCACCCACTTGTAGTTCTAAACGCACGTTTTTGACTTACCGTATTTTTCGCTTTATAAGATGCACTTTTGTTCCCCCAAATTTTGGGGGAAAGTAGGGGGTGCATCTTATAAGCCGAATATACGGGGGGGTATATATATATGTACACTGCAGGGTCCAGGGGAGGTGGGGGCAGCAGCTCTGGAGTGCAGGGGAACGCTGCGGGCTGCAGCCTTTGATCTCCTTCTCCCGCTCATATAATATGCACAGCCGCTGTCCATCTCCAATGGTGCTGAAATCGCACGCAGTGATGGGCTGGGGGAGCAGTGCATATTATATGTCCCTGCGCGCCCCTGTGATGGCACATGCCCCCCTGTGTTAGATTTGGCCCCCAGGCTGCTGCTCATACTAAAATAAAAAAGCTTTACTTACCCCCTCCAGCGTTTCTCCCCGTGTCCCTGCTTCCACTGTGATCAGGCAGGCAGAGATCTCAATCTGCTGTGCCGATCACATGACCGCACTGAGAACCAGGAAGTATGGAACAGAAGCACGGAGGGAGACAGGAGGGAGATCAGCGCTGGAGGAGGTAAGGAAAGAGGGTTTTATTTTACTATGGGCAGCAGCCTGGGGGCGATATCTAACACAGGAGGATTTGTGCGATCTATATAGGGGCCATGGGCAGCACTATGGGGGCGATATCTAACACAGGGGGACTTGTGCGATCTATAGGGGCCATGGGCAGCACTATGGGGGCGATATCTAACACAGGGGGACTTGTGCGATCTATATAGGGGCCATGGGCAGCACTATGGGGGCGATATCTAACACAGGGGGACTTGTGCGATCTATATAGGGGCCATAGGCAGCACACTATGGGGGTGATATCTAACACAGGGGGACTTGTGCAATCTATATAGGGGCCATGGGCAGCACTATGGGGGCGATATCTAACACAGGGGGACTTGTGCAATCCATAGGGGACCGTAGGCAGCACAGGGGAATGTATGCAATCCATAGGGGGCCATAGGCACCACAGGGGAATGTATGCAATCCATAGGGGGCCATAGGCAGCCCAGGGGAACGTGTGCCATCACAAGGGGGCTATATTCAATATTCAATATAAGGGGGCCATATCCAGATTGAGGGGGCTAATTTTAGGATGGGGGGCTATGAGGTACATATACCCTATATGATTTGTCAGAGGGACACTGGCATTATAAGATGGACCCCATTTAACATTAAAGAAAAAAAATTCTCTTTTCCTTCACCAAATTTGGGGGTGCGTCTTATAATCAGGTGCGTCTTATAAAGCGAAAAATACGGTAATTGATTTGACCAAAGTTGCCTTTTCCAGAATTTTATCGCTAAAAACGCATGCGTATTTGCCGCGTTTTTGATGTGTTTTCAGCGCTTTTTACATGCGTTCCCACCTGCTTTTTGCCAGATGTTTTTTTGTAAATCTTGACACTGCTAAATAAAGTTTAAACAGTCAAAAATAATGAAAAAAGAGAAAAAAAAGGATTAAATACATATTTTCATAAATTATAAATAAAATAGAATTTTATAATGAAAATATAGCGGTAATATAGTATTTATTAGAAAAATAGCAATAAATTATAAATTTTCTTTAATTTAATTGTCAGATTATGTGTGTGTGAAAAGGGACATATGAAATCATTAAATTAATGTGCAAAAAGCATGCGTTTTGTAAGTCAAAACACATATTTTCTGCACAGAAAAAGCAGGTAAAACGCAGGAATTTGTAGGAATCTTGGTTTTTGACCATTCTCATTGACTCCAATGCTAGCAAAACGCACCCAAAATGGCAAAAACAACTGTCAAGGTGCTTCTTTGAATGCATGGTTTTTGCCACAAAATATACAAATTAAACGCAGCGTTTTAAAACGCAAAGTGGGGTCTGGAAATCACATTTATCCATTAAATAGCATGGAAACGCAAAACGCAGGCTATTTAGCATGAAAAAGGTGCTTCTCAAAACGCTGCAGAAATGCAGGTAAAAACGCAAAGTGGGTCCCTAGTCTTAGGTACGTAAGGCCATCCATGTGTCCTTGTGTGAGTTCTATGTGTGCTTTCCATGTACTAAACATCAGTGCAGTAAATATGCATGAGCATAATGTGTGGGACACCGACGCAACTACAGCAATGGACACAGCAGTGCTAGAGACAGGTAAGCATCATTTTTTTTGTAAGGGACAGGTGTTTTGTATTCCTGAACCATTTGTACCCAGCAGAGTGTGGCACCACTAGGGGTATTAGCCACAGTAAAACCATCATTAGTTACTCAATACAAGCACTAGAGCAGACACCGCACTACCACCTCTGGCCAGAAGGGGGCGCTCAAGAGACTCCCCTAGAGATATTCTGATCTGAGGTAAAATTGACAGTTAGTTTTTCAGTTGGAGCCGGGACGCTCAGAGGAGTAGTTACAGAGAAATTGCTCTGAGGTCCTTAGGAGAGACTGACAATTTCCAGGCCCAAGACATCGGTCTGAGGAGGAGGAGACAGAGAAGAGGAACATTTTAGGAACCGGGTAGCCATTAATATCTACCCCTGAAAAGGCGCAGATACAGACACCGGATCCGTGACTGCATTAGTTTCACACAATACAGCAACCAGGAAAAGTGAAGGCGATTCAAGCTTCACCAGGGTCAGACACAGCAAAATCCAGAGAATTCAGCGGTACTCCCGGAGGGGGTAAGCAGAGGAAAAGGACTCAAGTTGCCTGTTGAATTAGGAGCTGGGAGGGACAGTTTGGGCCGGCAGCCAGTTCACAAACAGCAGCAGGGCCACACACAGACAGCGCAAAGAAGGAGGCCAAGGACCTGGCAGGGCAGAGTAACTCCTTATACAGACTCCGGTGACGGGACTTGTTGTTATGCAGTTTTTTGTTGAAGTAAACCGGTTAAATGTCGCCTGTGCCTCAGTCTCTCATTTGGGCAGTAGCCACCTATCCAGGATTGGGACCATCGAAGCTGAAAAAACCTATTGCTGATCAAGTAAGTGTCTGCGCCCCTAAAGTCTCCTCACAATACCATTATCTATAACCACCATTGACTTTTACCTCACCTGCCTGGGACCCACAGCTCTACCCGGAAAGGGATTTCCACCTCAGCTGCCCCACATCATCATCCCCGGCCAGCTACTGGCAGTGGTGGCCATAAATAGCCACATTTATTCTGGGTGGTGTCACGAAAAACTCTTATAAACTTTTATTTATCCCCTGTAAATACCCCCCATTGCACTGTGCATCGCCTGAGACCACAGCCCGGGTCGAGCCACCCGTGACATCCCCTCAAGAAATAGACCCCCGATCCGGTGCTGGGTACCCCGGTCTCCTGGGTGTCACAAGAGCCTAGTCTATTGAACTTTGTCTTATTGCTTCAAATCAACCGTTTATAACCTTTTAAAACCTTCTGCTGTCCCCTTTTCTTAATCTTTTGAAAAATCAAGCCAACGCTTCTTATGATGAAATTGAAGTTAAGGCCTCTTCAACTGTTTTGTGGCCACCTTTCCACAATTTTGTAATGTATGACACACAGTGCTTGCATGGACATCTTTGATCTCACTATTACAAACCATGTCAGCCACCTCCAATTTTGTGTTTGAGTCGCTTCAGAACTGAAAAACCTTGTGATTATCTGACTTGTTGACTACAATATTTTACTTTGATGCCTAGAGCTTGGCTTTTGATTGGATGGACAGACTTCAATTTGTATTCTTCCACAAGTGATGACACTTATATAATGCAGTTTGCAATCTGGATGATTCTGTTTCTCTTCTTGGGAAACCTTCTTCATGGCTGTTATCCATTTGAATCAGTGACTTTTCACTAGGGAATCAAAGCAATAACACACTGAGCTATTAGGGAATGTTACAACAGGTTGTAATTTGTAATATACAGAAAGAAAAAATAAATAAAACACCATGAGTAAAACAGTAACAAAACAAGGATCTGTATAACTAATCATGTGCTAAATAGTTGCAAGTCAAATTTATGTATGAGCTAGCCAAGGTGATTGCCTATAAAATGAAGGTAGTATTATGCTCAAAGATGTTGTGGATGGTGAGATATAGAGCCTGAAATTCAAAAGTTCAAAGCATTGTTACCCTTTTGCTTATCACTGTATATGTTCTTCACATTCCTTAGTCATTTTTATTTTTTTTTAAATTCATATATGCACACATGACTAGCGCAATTTATCTTCTTTCCCCAGTGTTGCCCTTTCATTATATATTTTTCTTTGGTTCTTAATATTAGTACAGTTTCTAGGGAGGAACGGTCTTTCCACTTAGCATAGAAGCCACTCTACAGCTTCTTCCTGTGCATCACCGTTTGTGCGCTTACTGCTGGAACACATGGTTCTGCTTTTGGTGGTGTGCGTTCTACCCTGGGGTGCACACTTTGTGCATGCACAATTATCATTTTTGGTGTGTGGCCAATTTAGTTAAACATTTATTTTTCGTCGTGTGTTCCCTAATGAAACTCACACGTGAGTCCTGACCACACGTATCTCCTTTGCATTTGAGTTGGACATATGACTGTTGACCAATTTTCAGCACTTTACACTTGGTGGCGGTATTTGGATCGGTATAGCAGTATGAGCTTATTTAGGGCCAGCCGCCGAGGAACGGGGGCACCCAAAACAGTAAGGTGAACTAAACCTCAATTGACAGGAAGGTCCAAATCTAGGGAATTCCAGGCCCTGTTCCCTGAACATCTAGATATCAGTGGAACCTTACCGTCTTGTGAGTAGCAGCAACACCATTGCACATACTCAATTTTGCTAACTGCCCAATTCAGGATCTCACCGTGTGTTTCTATGCACTTTATGACATTAGTCGGTGACCTTATGGGTATGGCCCCTGTGTGTCTTAAGTAACTGACAATACTATTTTAATGATGTTTAAATAAATGTAATGTTTTAGAGTTTTTTTTCTTTCTGGTTTTGCTATTAATGACCCTCTATTGATCTTACTTTTCTATGGTTCTAATGATAATTCATGACCCCATGTTACAAAGATCAGTACAGAATTCCTGGAATCTGAAAACATCCTAGTTTTTTTAATTGAATGGCTAGCATACTCACTGTACATGTAATCCATTGAGCATGTTTGGGATGGTCTAAATGGGTGTATACAACAGTGTGTTCAAGTTCCTGCCAATATCCAGAAATTTTACAAAGCCATTGAAGAGGAGTAGACCCCATTCTACAGGCCACAAGCAAGAAATAAACAAGTTGATCAAATCAAGAAGGAAATGTGTTGCACTGTGCGAGGCTTATGGTGGTCACACCAGATACTTACTTGTTTTCTGACTCCCCCTTGGCCCAGATAATATGGTAAAGCTGCACATTTTAGAGTGGCCCTTTATTGGTACCTGCCTAAGTCACACTGGTGCAATAAACATACTGTCTAATCAGTATCCTGATATGTCACACCTGTGAGGAGAATGGATTATTTTTGCAAAGGAGAAGTGCTCACTAACAAAGATTTAGACAAATTTGTGAACAACATTTGAGTTAAAAAGGCCATTTGCGTACATAGAAAAAGTCTTAGATCTTTGAGTTCAGCTCAGGAAAAGTGGGAGCGAAAACAAAAGTGTTGCATTTATTTTTTGTTCAGTTTATCTATTGCTATATTACTATTTTTTATAACATCATCATTGTAATTCAAAATATTTAATTGGATAATTAATTAAGTGTTTTAACATTGTTGCAATTATAAATATCTTTGAAATTTAGCAATGCTTTAAGCTGTAAGCTAATGAAAATATAGTATTCAGAAAATATTAAATATTAATTTGTTTAGTACGGTTTTCAATGGTGGAATTTACAATGCAATTTTCTACTGCAAAACACCAAGTAATTTATATATTTTAGAATTGAACTTATAACTAAGGTCCATGATGGGTTTTTTTTATTTTCAGTTATTTCACTGATTTCACCCTTCTTCTTTTTAACTAAGATACATCACAATTGATCTTGTTGCCGAAACGGAATGGTCTAGCTCATGTACATGAATAAATAGAATAAATCTAATCTGTAACAGCGTAGCGAGAAAAGAAATATCAGTATGCCAGAATTGCAGGTTTTCAGCTGCTACACCAACAGAAAAAACTGTTGTATATACCCCAGAATAATGTCAATAAAAACCCCTGCTTGGGGCCAAAAATTAAAAATGTTACTGCAACAATTTTTTTTTTTTTTAAATTTCTGTCTTTTTGTTCACCACTTAAATTAAACAAAAACTATACATGTTTGGTATCCTTCATTTAGAAAAAATATACATGCTTTATGTTATTATTCACAAAAAAACAGTGTGCTGGATTAAATGTGGCCCAAAATACAGACTTATATTACATAAACAGTACATTGAAATATATAGCATAGAGAAGGTAAGACTACAATATAGAAAAATGCCTTCACATGAGAAATAATATAATTGCTAGTGCATGCCTCCAATAATAAGCAAAAAGGAATGGATTTTGAGTGAATAGCTCCCAGGAGGTTGTAAGGTGAGCTATAGGTTGGTAGATACTATACCCTTCATTGTGACCAATCAGCAATAGTTGGACCATTTGATAGAGATGTACTTGATATAGATGTATGTGAAAATACTCAAAATAACATATACATGCATCTCCTGTGGGGAAACTATATGCAGAGGGTTTATACACACTCTCTAGGAGTTCAGCATAAGAAAAGCTGTGTCAGTGAGGTAAAGCCCACCATTAGGAGCCAGTGAGAGATGGCAAGATTAGAATGTAATATACCTGAATATAAACCAACATGATATGGAGAGTCCCTCTGCAATGTTGTCTGGGGCAGTCATTAAAAATGAATTGGGCTCACGCCTAGCATGAATAATACGAAGAGCTATGCATTACAAACCCAGCAGTCTGCTTTACCTTCACTATATATATAAGCTGGAAATTGACAGCTGACATCAAGGAGGCTAGTAATCCGTGGCATTTATCATACACTCCCATTACTAACTCACTAAGCGGATGGTTTAAAAAGACCACCGGAAAACATACTTTATTTGAATAAAGATGCCCTCACAAGCCTCATTCAACAATTTATCAAATTGAAAAAAATCTGTGAAGTTCCAATGATAACCCTACAGGTAATGTCGCATGACACCCATAGATTACTGTAGAGTCTCGTTCTGAGAAAGGGCCCATAGGTTCCTGGCGGTGAGCACCAATCAGGGAATTTCCTATGAGTACTGACTTCGGTAATGTTTCTTAGTGCATAATATTCCTATTGACTTTTACTGTGCTGATTCTGACACTTGCTTAATGTTATACAAACTTAAGTATATCTTCTTCTCCTCTGGCCATTACTATCTGAGCCGCCCCCCTCTTCCTATATCTCACCTGCTTTTTTTAGGCCATCGGCTTAGTATTTTGTGGAATTCATGCACAATATGTTTATAGAGTGTCAGCAGCTGTAACGTTTCTGATTGTCAGCTGCAAATTTTGCTGATGATAGTTCCAATTGTCATATTATTGCTGCTATAACCCTTTAGCACTTGACACTTTATTCCATGTTTATATGTATATATATATATATATATATATATATATATATTTTTCTACGTCTTTATTTATTTATTTAATTAGTACGCACATATAGCCTCTGAATTCCCATATACTACCCTTTGTCCTATTGTACTTGTCTGAAAAACTATGATTAATTAATATTGTTATCACATGATATGCAGGTTTTGACGCCATTTTTCCAGTTCACAGCTTTGTGTTTTTTAATATTTATTTTATTTAATTGTATGTAATTTTACATTAATAAAGATATATGAAGTGACCATATTGTTCGGTTCCTCTTCTTTGGTTCTGAATATAAACCAACATGATATGGAGAGTCCCTCTGCAATGTTGTCTGGGGCAGTCATTAAAAATGACTTGGGCTCACGCCTAGCATGAATAATACGAAGAGCTATGCATTACAAACCCAGCAGTCTGCTTTACCTTCACTATATATATAAGCTGGAAATTGACAGCTGACATCAAGGAGGCTAGTAATCCGTGGCATTTATCATACACTCCCATTACTAACTCACTAAGCGGATGGTTTAAAAAGACCACCGGAAAACATACTTTATTTGAATAAAGATGCCCTCACAAGCCTCATTCAACAATTTATCAAATTGAAAAAAATCTGTGAAGTTCCAATGATAACCCTACAGGTAATGTCGCATGACACCCATAGATTACTGTAGAGTCTCGTTCTGAGAAAGTTCTAAGACTAAGGGCCCATAGGTTCCTGGCGGTGAGCACCAATCAGGGAATTTCCTATGAGTACTGACTTCGGTAATGTTTCATGACCTCACGCTCATGGGATTCTAATGCCTCACTCTGCAACCATGAAACACAGTGAGAGTGGTCAGATCATATAAGGTACTGCTATCTTTAGGCTGGGAAAGGCCAAATAAACATGGCCCTTTCCTCCCTGATAATACCAGCAAACAGCTGTCTTTTTTACCTTGGCTGTTTAGCAAAAATAAGTAGGACCGCTAGCCGTTAGATTTGATCTGATCAGCCGACATGTGCAGATAACAGGTGCGGGTGGATCTCTGATCCACCTACACATGTTAACTAGTTAGATATTGCTGTCACACTCTGAAAGCGCAATCTAACATGTGCCATTTGAGATTGTGCCATTGCCTGCTGTCATCGGCAGCCATGTGACTCAATCAAGGGGCGGGCAACAAAAGGTTGTCATAACAGCTGAGGGTCATCTGATGACCCCTGTTGCTGTCATGACTGCTGAGCTGCGGCATTCACAGGATATCAGCATTTCTGCTGTTCAAAGGGATGCTGAAGCATCGCATTGAACAGCAGAAGGGATCCTACAGTACAGGCTTCAAGTCCGTTATGGGGACTAGCAAAAACAGTTAAAAGTAAAAATACAATTTAAAAAAGTATGTAAAAAACAAAAAACACAAAAGTTAAATTCATCCTCTTTTGCTCCATTAAGAATAAAATAATAAAAAAGAGCACACATATTTGCTATCACCATGTTAAGAAATGCCTTTTCTATCAAAATATAAAATAATCAATTAGTAAACTGCATAAGGGAAAAAAATGTAAAAACATTACAATTATTTTTTATATATATACATATATATATATATATATATATATATATATATATATATATATATATATATATATATATATATATATGTAATTTGTAATAAAATGCAATAACAGGTGATGAAAACATTGCATCTATCCAAACATAATATATTTAAAAACACCAGCTCAAGGTCCAAAATAAGCCCTCATTTAGCCCCAGATCACGAAAAACGAGACCGTTGCAATTTTTTTTTTTAAAAAATTGTCTAAGTTATTTTTCACCACTTAAATAATAAAAAACTATACATGTTTGATATATAGTAATTCATAAATCACCTGGGAAATTATACTGCTATATGAGTTTTACCATATAGTGAACATGGTAAATAAAAAAAAGGCTAAAAAACAATTTCACTTTTATTGCAATTTCACAGCATTTGTATTTTTTTTCCTGGATTTCAGTACCCTATATAATAAAGTAAATGAATATATTTAAAAGTAAAACTCATCCTGTAAAAAACAAGTCCTCCTATGGCTATAGTAACAAAGCAGCAAGGACGGGGTACAAAAATAATAAAATATAACTTTTAATAATTCCTTTAAAAGGAAGCAGGTAAAGCCTCACTTCACAGAAGTTATCTAAAACAAAACCACATCACAATCCCTTTTAGCATGTATAGGGGTACCATCAAGGCCAGGACTGCGCCTGTCAAGATAACAAAACTAGTAAGCCGACCCGTTCTGAGCATACAACAGGACAGCTCACCAGTGGGGCTTGGACAGCCACAGTATCAATGAAGGTCCAAAAGCCCTGTATTTAGAGGTAGAAGAGAATGGAACAGTCTCACCACATCAGATGGCGGTCCATCCGCTACCAATAGAGATCCTCATGTCCTCTTGGGCGTCCCAGTGGTCCTATTTAGTGGACTTAACACATGGTCCCCTTATAGAGATTGAGGTCCTGATGTCCTTGTTCTCCCAACGCGTTTCATATACAAAGATAATCGTCAGGGGAGTATAAAGTCAAGAGTCAGTCCTTACACCAGAAGGACAGGACAGGACATGCTGTAAAAATCAAATACAGATCATCAGATACTTATAGCATAGGATAAGCTTACCAAGCAAACCATTAAGAAAAGATACCAGCAGGGACTCACTGGACGGCAACAGCGGGGCTTCCAAACACTGCGCATCGCTGTGTTACGCCCGCCATCTTTTAAATCCCTGCTCGGCTGCCCACGTGTGAAGCTGCATCAGTGCTGACCCTCCCACACTTCCGGGTCGCACTGTGGAACGGAGGCCTGAGACGCAAACGTCACACACTGTGTGACGTAGCTGGCACATGCGCTGAACCCGCCGCCAGGAAAAAGCAGCGAGCGATGCAAAAGCGTCACGCCCCCTCATATTAAACAGGAGGACTTCATTTAACGGGCAGGAAGACATAGCACCTGCACAAAATAGTTTAACTGCGTGCAGGGCTACTAAGGCTCAAAAAAGGAAAGAAACCTTAACGCCAATGGGTGAGGGTGGTAACACAAACCCCCTCACACCCATACCAGATATATAGCACGTAAACTTGGCTCATGGACTATAAAGCGGTACCATCTTTAACAAAAAGAGGGCAGTTTACACGTAATACACAACAAATATACCCCGGAAGCGAAAGAAGGCAAAGAAAAGGCTACTTGAGAAACAGGGCTTTTGGAGAATAGACTAGTCAAATTAGGGGGAGGGGGCAGAAAGAAGGGGAAGAAAAACCTACCTACACCTCCACCACTGATACTACCTAGAGGAACCAGACCCTACCTACCTGCGGAGGTCGGCACCCTAGGACAGACGGTGAGTGGCGCCCCCGCTCATGCGACGGCTGGCCCTCTATCTAGTACTAGCCTAGGCTCACAAAAAGGGTGCAAAAGAAAGAATTTCGTTAAGACCAGAGTGGGTAACAGTTCTCAACCTGAAGATCCACTCAGCCTCACGCTGAAGGATCTTCTTATCCCAATCTTTACCTCGCTTTGGAGGGAAAAACATGTCAATACCCTGAAAGGAGATCCACTCAGGATCACCATTATGCATCATATTAACATGCTTAGCTAGAGGGGTGTCATTTTTTAGCCTAAGATCTCTCAAATGCTCACCTACCCTCCTCCTCAGCTCCCTCTTGGTCTTTCCTACATATTCCAGACCGCAGCGACACGTCACCTTATACACGACACCTTTAGTACGACAGTTAATAAAGTGTCGGATCTCATACTCTCTTGCTGTGACATTACTGGAAAATTTCCTCCCCGTTTTTATTGCTTTACAAGCAACACAGCCACTACAGCGGAAGTACCCTTTGATGTTACTCCTAAGCCATCCACTGTTAGTTTCCCTGTTGTCAGTAAAGTGACTGTGTACGAGTCGGTCTTGTAAAGATCTAGCCTTCCTAAAGGTGATGCATGGTTTATTTGAAATGAACGCTCCAATATCATAATCCATCTTCAGGATAGGCCAGTGTTTCTCAAGCACCCTCCTTACCTCCCTGGCCCCGTTGTTAAAGGTAGTGATAAAACTGATCACCTCATTAGTCTCGACATTATCCTTTTGTGGTGGGTATAATAGATTGGTTCTCTCTACTCGATCCGTCACCTTGCAAGCCTCTCTGATAACCTTACGTGGGTATCCTCTTTCCAGAAACCGAATATTAAGATCATTAGACTGTGCGGTACACCTATCCTCATTGGAGCAATTTCTCCTAATTCTAGAAAACTGCCCTCGAGGGATGCCTCTCTTTAACGCCAAAGGGTGTCCACTTTCCCATCTTAATAGCGAATTGGTCGCCGTAGGTTTGCGATAGGTACTAGTGGCAATGCCACCCTCTGCAGTTTTTTCCACGAGGACATCTAGAAAGGGCAGACTAGAAGAATTACTCTCATATGTAAAGCGAAGACCGGGACCACTATTATTAAGCCCTGCAACGAAGGCAGAAAGTTCAGACTCAGAGCCCCTCCATAAAAGAAACACATCGTCAATAAACCTGCACCACATAAGAATCTTATCGGTGGGCAAGGCTGACTCATCCCCAAAAACAACAGTCTCCTCCCACCAGCCCAGGAGCAAATTTGCATACGAAGGCGCACAAGGGCTGCCCATCGCAGTGCCCCTGAGCTGGTGGTAGAGCTGGTTCCCAAAGAGGAAGATGTTATGCGTCAGACAGAACTCCAGAATCTGTAGTAGAAAAGAATTGTGTTCCTCAAATTGTCTCCCTCTACTGTTGAGAAAGTACCGCACAGCTTTCAGACCAACTTCATGTTCGATAGAGGAATATAGAGACTCAACATCAATGCTCGCAAGTATGACGTCGTTATCCACCGAGACTCCCTCAAGTTTTTTGAGTAAATCAATGGTGTCTCTAAGGTAGGAATTTAAAGAGACGACAAAGGGCCTAAGGAGCTTATCCACGTAAATCCCTAGGTTCTGGGTCAAACTACCCACACCAGACACAATTGGTCTACCCTTAAGTGGGTCAACACCCTTGTGCACCTTTGGTAAACAGTAGAAGATGGGGGTGACCGGGAAACTAGGGAAAAGGAACTCATTCTCCTTTTTATCAATAAGGCCATTCTCCTTAGCGGTCACCAAGATGTTCTTCAGTTCACAGATAAATGACTCGACAGGATTAAGCATGAGCTTACCATAGCTCCTCCTATCATTAAGGATGTCAAGGCACATCTTCCTATAACCACCAGTATCCATCACAACAACATTCCCGCCCTTATCTGATTTTTTAATTACCAATTCAGGAGATTTTTCTAGGGATAACAAGCCTGCCATCTCCTGTTTGGTAAGGTTAAATTTGCAGGAATGTGCCATATTTAGTTGTTCAAGGTCCTTGGTTACAAGGTTAAGAAAAATGTCAATGGAGCCTATATCACTACCCACCGGGGGCATTCTCTCACGCTTGAGGTCCGTGAAAGGTCCCAGACCACTGAGGTTGGGATCAGTCTCACCGATACTAAACAATAGCCTCACGTCCTCCAAAATGTCACCCGGAATACCCAGTTTTAAACTTTGCTTCTTATCTTCCCTGACAAAATGTTTCTTCCACCTCAGCTTACGGACAAAAAGATTAAGATCCTTTACCCCTTCAAACGTATTAAAGTCTGAGGTAGGTACAAAAGTGAGGCCTTTGTTAAAAACCGACAGTTCACCAGCTGACAGTTCCCGTTTCGAGAGGTTAATTACCTGGGTTGGACCAGAGGGAGGGGGGTACTTACAGACTTCTGTCTGTTTCGTAGAGCGTAACTTGTCTGTTCTAAAAAACGGTTGTTACCTCTATTTTTCCCTTTGTTCCTTCCTCTGCCTCTAGGTGCTCTGCCGCGTCCCTCAAAATCGGATGCTTCAGTATCCGTAGAGGTACTGTCGAGTTCGTTGGGTCTAGGAGGTCTAGACAGGAGAAAACTATATGCCTTATTGTCTCGAAAATCTTGAAGGTCTCTTATGTAAAAGCGGTGTTTTTTCTCCTTGAGATGGTATTGAAATTTCTCAATGGTATTCTGCAGAACGGTTTCCTTAGCAATAAACTCGCCTTCTGCAGAAAATTTCTTTGTGATATCAATTTGCTCCTTGAGGGTAACTTCAAGACCAGCCAACCGCTTACGCTCCTCATTCAACAACAAGGTCAGAAGTGTTAAAGAACAGTCAGTAACCTCCTTCTCCCACCTAGATGCCAACTCAGTACCTCTATACCTATAGCCTGGTGTTAATGAAATCCGCAAATAGCGGGGTACAATTTTATCTTTTAAATAAACCTCGAGGGACTGGACCTCCCACCAAGAGGTTGTACATTCCTTATATATTTTTGTCAAATCGCTAAAAGCGCTATTCAGGGTAGGGTATATTTTTTTTGAACAAAATTTCTTTCAGAAAACACCTCTTTTGCTTCAGAGAACCAGTTGTTAGTGTCAATGCCTGAAGCCAAGAAACCAGCCATATCAGTCGTAAATAATTAAATAGCCACTGGTAATGTACCACAGATAGTCAATATTAACAAAGCAGCAAGGACGGGGTACAAAAATAATAAAATATAACTTTTAATAATTCCTTTAAAAGGAAGCAGGTAAAGCCTCACTTCACAGAAGTTATCTAAAACCAAAACCACATCACAATCCCCTTTAGCATGTATTGGGGTACCATCAAGGCCACGACTGCGCCTGTACAGATAACAAAACTAGTAAGCCGACCCGTTCTGAGCATACAACAGGACAGCTCACCAGTGGGGCTTGGACAGCCACAGTATCAATGAAGGTCCAAAAGCCCTGTATTTAGAGGTAGAAGAGGATGGAACAGTCTCACCACATCAGACGGCGGTCCATCCGCTACCAATAGAGATCCTCATATCCTCTTGGGCGTCCCAGTGGTCCTATTTAGTGGACTTAACACATGGTCCCCTTATAGAGATTGAGGTCCTGATGTCCTTGTTCTCCCAACGCGTTTCATATACAAAGATAATCGTCAGGGGAGTATAAAGTCAAGAGTCAGTCCTTACACCAGAAGAACAGGACAGGACATGCTGTAAAAATCAAATACAGATCATCAGATACTTATAGCATAGAATAAGCTTACCAAGCAAACAGTTAAGAAAAGATACCAGCAGGGACTCACCGGACGGCAACAGCGGGGCTTCCAAACGCTGCGCACCGCTGTGTTACGCCCGCCATCTTTTCAATCCCTGCTCTGCCGCCCACGTGTGATGCCGCATCAGTGCTGACCCTCCCACACTTCCGGGTCGCACTGTGGAACGCAGGCCTGAGACGCAAACGTCACACACTGTGTGACGTAGCTGGCACATGCGCTGAACCCGCCGCCAGGAAAAAGCAGCGATCGATGCAAAAGCGTCACGCCCCCTTTTATTATTTTTGTACCCCGTCCTTGCTGCTTTGTTAATATTGACTATCTGTGGTACATTACCAGTGGCTATTTAATTTTTTACGACTGATATGGCTGGTTTCTTGGCTTCAGGCATTGACACTGACAACTGGTTCTCTGAAGCAAAAGAGGTGTTTTCTGAGAGAAATTTTGTTCAAAAAAAATATACCCCTACCCTGAATAGCGCTTTTAGCGATTTGACAAAAATATATAAGAGAAAAAGGAGCCAGCACGATCTGAAATTGGCATGCATCATATAAAAGTGAAAATTCACAGATTTATTCCAACTGTACTATAATAAAAAAAATGAGATTTTTAGCAAATAATTGATCAATTTTTTGAGCCACCCCTGCCAACGTCACGGCAAATCTCAATAGGGGGGTCCTACTCTATATTCTGTATTTCATGTGCCATGCGGCCTCCTAGATAAAGTTAAAAGCAGAACCCTAATGGAGCACACATACCTGTAACCTGTATATAGCCGCTTGCTCCACATGCTGGGACCTGGGCATCCACAGGCATTGCTAATTAAGCACCATACTTGGATCTCGTCCGCCTTTATCAATGGTTGCTGTCTGGCACTGGGAGGGTCAGTTCTGATATAGTCCTGGTATGTGTAGAGCTTGCTCCACATGCTGGGACCTGGGCTGGCCTCTATCCACAATTGCCTTTTTGCAACATAGAAGCGGTTATATATACAGGTTACAGGTATGTGTGCTCCATTATGGTTCTACTTTTAACTTTATCTAGGAGGCTGCATGGCACATGAAATACAGAATATAGAGTAGGACCCCCCTATTGAGATTTGCCGTGACGTTGGCAGGGGTGGCTCAAAGAATTGATCAATTATTTGCTAAAAATCTCATTTATATTACAGTACAGTTGGAATAAATCTGTGAATTTGCACTTTTTATATGATGCATGCCATTTTAAGATCGTGCTGGCTCCCCTCTCCCCCAAAAATATATAAGGAACGTACCACCTCTTGGTGGGAGGTCCAGTCCCTCGAGGTTTATTTAAAAGATAAAATTGTACCCCGCTATTTGCGGATTTCATTAACACCAGGCTATAGGTATAGAGGTACTGAGTTGGCATCTAGGTGGGAGAAGGAGGTTACTGACTGTTCTTTAAAACTTATGACCTTGTTGTTGGATGAGGAGCGTAAGCGGTTGGCTGGTCTTGAAGTTACCCTCAAGGAGCAAATTGATATCACAAAGAAATTTTCTGCAGAAGGCGAGATTATTGCTAAGGAAACCGTTCTGCAGAATACCATTGAGAAAATTCAATACCATCTCAAGGAGAAAAAACACCGCTTTTACGTAAGAGAGCTTCAAGATTTTCGAGACAATAAGGCATATAGTTTTTTCCTGTCTAGACCTCCTAGACCCAACAAATTCGACAGTACCTCTACGGATACTGAAGCATCCGATTTTGAGGGACGCGGCGGAGCACCTAGAGGCAGAGGAAGGAACAAAGGGAAAAATAGAGGTAACAACCGTTTTTTAGAACAGACAAGTTACGCTCTACGAAACAGACAGAAGTCTGTAAGTACCCCCCTCCCTCTGGTCCAACTCAGGTAATTAACCTCTCGAAACGGGAACTGTCAGCTGGTGAACTGTCGGTTTTGAACAAAGGCCTCACTTTTGTACCTACCTCAGACTTTATTACGTTTGAAGGGGTAAAGGATCTTAATCTTTTTGTCCGTAAGCTGAGGTAGAAGAAATTTTGTCAGGGAAGATAAGAAGCAAAGTTTGGAACTGGGTATTCCGGGTGACATTTTGGAGGACGTGAGGCTATTGTTTAGCATCTGTGAGACTGATCCCAACATCAGTGGTCTGGGACCTTTCACAGACCTCAAGCTAAGGAGTGAGAGAATGCCCCCGGTGGGTAGTGATATAGGCTCCATTGACATTTTTCTTAACCTTGTAACCAAGGACCTTGAACAACTAAATATGGCACATTCCTGCAAATGTAACCTTACCAAACAGGAGATGGCAGGCTTGTTATCCCTAGAAAAATCTCCTGAATTGGTAATTATAAAATCAGATAAGGGCGGGGATGTTGTTGTGATGGATACTGGTGGTTATAGGAAGATGTGCCTTGACATCCTTAATGATAGGAGGAGCTATGGTAAGCTCATGCTTAATCCTGTCGAGTCGTTTATCTGTGAACTGAAGAACATCTTGGTGACCGCTAAGGAGAATGGCCTTATTGATAAAAAGGAGTATGAGTTCCTTTTCCCTAGTTTCCCGGTCACCCCCACCTTCTACTGTTTACCAAAGGTGCACAAGGGTGTTGACCCACTTAAGGGTAGACCAATTGTGTCTGGTGTGGGTAGTTTGACCCAGAACCTAGGGATTTATGTGGATAAGCTCCTTAGGCCCTTTGTGGTCTCTTTAAATTCCTACCTTAGAGACACCACTGATTTACTCAAAAAACTTGAGAGAGTCTCGGTGGATAACGACGTCATACTTGCGAGCATTGATGTTGAGTCTCTATATTCCTCTATCGAACATGAAGTTGGTCTGAAAGCTGTGCGATACTTTCTCAACAGTAGAGGGAGACAATTTGAGGAACACAATTCTTTTCTACTACAGATTCTGGAGTTCTGTCTGACGCATAACATCTTCCTCTTTGGAACCAGCTCTACCACCAGCTCAGGGGCACTGTGATGGGCAGCCCTTGTGCGCCTTCGTATGAAAATTTGCTCCTGGTGGAGGGGCTCTGAGTCTGAACTTTCTGCCTTCGTTGCAGGGCTTAATAATAGTGGTCCCGGTCTTCGCTTTACATATGAGAGTAATTCTTCTAGTCTGCCCTTTCTAGATGTCCTCGTGGAAAAAACTGCAGAGGGTGGCATTGCCACTAGTACCTATCGCAAACCTACGGCGACCAATTCACTATTAAGATGGGAAAGTGGACACCCTTTGGCGTTAAAGAGAGGCATCCCTTGAGGGCAGTTTTCTAGAATTAGGAGAAATTGCTCCAGTGAGGATAGGTGTACCGCACAGTCTAATGATCTTGAAATTCGGTTTCTGGAAAGAGGATACCCACGTAAGGTTATCAGAGAGGCTCGCAAGGTGACGGATCGAGTAGAGAGAACCAATCTATTATACCCACCACAAAAGGATAATGTCGAGACTAATGAGGTGATCAGGTTTATCACTACCTTTAACAACGGGGCCAGGGAGGTAAGGAGGGTGCTTGAGAAACACTGGCCTATCCTGAAGATGGATGATGATATTGGAGCGTTCATTTCAAATGAACCATGCATCACCTTTAGGAAGGCTAGATCTTTACAAGACCGACTCGTACACAGTCACTTTACTGACAACATGGAAACTAACAGTGGACGGCTTAGGAGTAACATCAAAGGGTGCTTCCGCTGTAGTGGCTGTGTTGCTTGTAAAGCAATAAAAACGGGGAGGAAATTTTCCAGTAATGTCACAGGAAGAGAGTATGAGATCCGACACTTTATTAACTGTCGTACTAAAGGTGTCGTATATAAGGTGACGTGTCACTGCGGTCTGGAATATGTAGGAAAGACCAAGAGGGAGCTGAGGAGGAGGGTAGGTGAGCATTTGAGGGATCTTAGGCTAAAAAATGACACCCCTCTAGCTAAGCATGTTAATACGATGCATAATGGTGATCCTGAGTGGATCTCCTTTCAGGGTATTGACATGATTTTCCCTCCAAAGCGAGGTGGAGATTGAGATAAGAAGATCCTTCAGCGTGAGGCTGAGTGGATCTTCAGGTTGAGAACTGTTACCCCCTCTGGTCTTAACGAAATTCTTTCTTTTGCACCCTTTTTGTGAGCCTAGTCTAGTACTAGATAGGAGGGCCAGCCGTCGCACGAGCGGGGGCGCCACTCACCGTCTGTCCTAGGGTGACGACCTCCGCAGGTAGGTAGGTGGAGGTGTAGGTAGGTTTTTCTTCCCCTTCTTTCTGCCCCCTCCCCCTAATTTGACTAGTCTATGCTCCAAAAGCCCTGTTTCTCAAGTAGCCTTTTCTTTGCCTTCTTTCGCTTCCGGGGTATACTTGTTGTGTATTACGTGTAAACTGCCCTCTTTTTGTTAAAGATGGTACCGCTTTATAGTCCATGAGCCAAGTTTACGTGCTATATATCTGGTATGGGTGTGAGGGGGTTTGTGTTACCACCCTCACCCATTGGCTTTAAGGTTTTTTTCCTTTTTTGAGCCTTAGTAGCCCTGCGCGCAGTTAAACTATTTTGTGCGGGTGCTATGTCTTCCTACCCGTTAAATGAAGTCCTCCTGTTTAATATGAGGGGGCGTGATGCTTTTGCATCGCTCGCTGTTTTTTCCTGGCGGCGGGTTCAGCGCATGTGCCAGCTACGTCACACAGTGTGTGACGTTTGCGTCTCAGGCCTGCGTTCCACAGTGCGACCCGGAAGTGTGGGAGGGTCAGCACTGATGCGGCGTCACACGTGGGCGGCCGAGCAGGGATTTAAAAGATGGTGGGCGTAACACAGCGGTGCGCAGCATTTGGAAGCCCCGCTGTTGCCGTCCGGTGAGTCCCTGCTGGTATCTTTTCTTAATGGTTTGCTTGGTAAGCTTATCCTATGCTATAAGTATCTGATGATCTGTATTTGATTTTTACAGCATGTCCTGTCCTGTCCTTCTGGTGTAAGGACTGACTCTTGACTTTATACTCCCCTGACGATTATCTTTGTATATGAAACGCGTTGGGAGAACAAGGACATCAGGACCTCAATCTCTATAAGGGGACCATGTGTTAAGTCCACTAAATAGGACCACTGGGACGCCCAAGAGGATATGAGGATCTCTATTGGTAGCGGATGGACCGCCGTCTGATGTGGTGAGACTGTTCCATCCTCTTCTACCTCTAAATACAGGGCTTTTGGACCTTCATTGATACTGTGGCTGTCCAAGCCCCACTGGTGAGCTGTCCTGTTGTATGCTCAGAACGGGTCGGCTTACTAGTTTTGTTATCTGTACAGGTGCAGTCCTGGCCTTGATGGTACCCCTATACATGCTAAAGGGGATTGTGATGTGGTTTTGGTTTTAGATAACTTCTGTGAAGTGAGGCTTTACCTGCTTCCTTTTAAAGGAATTATTAAAAGTTATATTTTATTATTTTTGTACCCCGTCCTTGCTGCTTTGTTAATATTGACTATCTGTGGTACATTACCAGTGGCTATTTAATTATTCTCCTATGGCTATAGGAATAAAAAATAAAAAGTTATGGCTCTTTGAAGAAAGGGAGGAAATAGTGAAAATGAAAAACGGAAAATCACCAGTGGTACAGAGGTAAAGAGGGGGATAGCATAGTGCAAGCCATCACCCCCCCCACCTGTGTAACCTATGGGTGGTTAACAGCCAAAGGAAGAAAATTGATTTACAGATACACAGCTGTCTATTGTGCTTTTTGGTAAACAATGTTTTTTGCTTTACCTTTAGGTGCATATATAAAATTATTTTTGAGTCTACCCATCCTAGAGCAAAGCAACATAGAGTTGACAATTTAAAAAAAACGGGCTCTTCAAATTAATGTCGGCTACTTTATTTAATTGACCTTGTGTTTTGGTTATAATCAAAGCAAATGCAAGTTGATTTTGAATCTACAGACATTTAAAATGGAAGGGCATGTTGCTTGGTAGCAAGGGGGGTACACAGAATTTAAACATTTTCTTCCTTAGAGTCTTCCATAAGAATAGTGGCTTCAATAATGTTGGGAATCATACCCTTAACACACAACCTTGTGTCATTACACACTTTTGGTGGATCAAGGCCTAAGCGACATTTTTGGGGCTCCTATTTTTAAAGTGAGCCTATGTGGTGGCATTCCAGAAGACTCCAAAGAATTCAGAAACTCAAATGGGTACATTAAAGATTTTTTTACTATCCATTCCTTATTTAATGGACATATATGTGGTTGCTGGATCGGGTAGTCTCCCCTGTATTTGTAGATTTCCTGATAAACTGTGGAAAGGAAGCGCACATAGGGTTTTACCCGATATGGGGTTAGCGCGTGGAATGGGACAGGTACTCAACTGCTGTAGTTGCGACAGGCACAACTCCTTAAAGGCACAAAGGATGAAAATGGTGGTAAGCAGCAGCCCCGATACAAGCGGTAAATATAAAAACTGATTTTAAAAGAAAACGGGTTAAATGCTGCGCTAAAAACCACAGATCCAGTACATATGATGAATTCATTTTTCTTTATCTTCACAGGTCAACGCATTTTAAAGACATCTCCATCTTCTTCATCAGGACAAACATAAAAGAAATGGCAGATTCGTGCAGATTAGATTTGTGGAGCTGACACTATTGTTCTATTGGCGCTAGTATTCAAAAAGCCACTGATGGTAGTTAAAATTGTTACAAATATCAGGGAAAACTTGGCAAATAAACTCCAGTACTGAGGACATAATTCTAAAAATATTTTCCGCTAAGGAAATTAAGCCAGTAGTGGAGCCTATCATTTCCAAGGCATAGTAGGTGGCATGTAAATTTATCCACAGTATTTTTTCCCATCAAGTGAACCCGCATATTAGTAGTCAGAGCTAGCTTCTAAATATGTTTCCATAGATTATAAGATATTGAATAGACATTTAGGTTGTCTAATAGTGTTGCACCCTTAAGAACAGGTAACTAGAGATGAGTGAGCTCCAAAATATTCATAATCGCTATACTCTTAACGAGTACTTTGTAATACTTGCGTATTTGTTCCAAATAGCGAGTACAATGCATTTTAATGGGAAATGCAAGTAATTTTATGCTGGACCCAACACAGAGGTCTGGTTGCCTGAGAAAAAGGCTAAAATGGATGGGAAAGTGATGAAACTGAATGGAGAGAGCCTGGAGAATATGCCTGCATGCATTTCTGACTCACATATGGTTTCTGTTAATAAGGATGTCACAGGATTACACCATTTTTACAGCTGCAAAAGAACACCTATCAAACCTAACCTGAATTGCATTTTACATGTAAAAAAGATTAGCAAACAGTTTTTCGTACATAACCACTTGTATATAAGGTTAAATAAACTGGAGAAAAAAAATATCCCTTTTAGCGTTTGTCCACACGTAGTGTTTTGGCTTTTTTTACTTTTACGATTGGGAGGGCCCTGACTTAAACATATTGTAGGTCCCTCTGTCATACATAATTTCTAGTTAGCTATTCCCTAACACTTTACAAGGCTGGCTAGAATGTGCCCATTGGTATTTTGATCTTTGGAGGGACTGCTGTTACTTATACATTTGGTCAGTCCCTCCCTCAATAAGACTCAGATAGTGGAATATGTTGATCTTTGACCTGAGGGGCCACAAGTGGTCTGGTAAGGCTATATGCACATGCTGCAGTTTTAACTGCACCCAAACTGCAACCAAAATTGCAACCAAAACAGCACCTTGTCATAGAGAGCCTGTAAATGTAAAAAAAACCCCTAAAAACAACGCTTGCAATGATGGTGTGTTTTGCCGCGTTTTTGCTAATCTGTTTTTTAAAAGAGAAACAAAATATGATAGGATTGGAAAATTGATAGATAGCTAGAATAGATGGATAGATAGAAAAAATAGATAGAAAGAATAGATAGATAGGTAGATAGAAAAAAAAGAAAAGAACAGCTTCATAGAGGGATAGCTAGCTTGGCCAGCTGTTTTTTTTTAATTTTTTGGGGGGTAAAAAATAATGTGGGGTCCCCCCCATTTTTCATATTCAGCACAGGAATAGCAGCAGCTACAGGCTGCAACCCTCAGCTGTCTGCTGTACCTTGGCTAGTAATGGAAAAAAGAGGGAATCCCTCACTTTTTTTTAAGTTATTTGATTTCTTTTTAAAAATAAAAATAATGTGGGATCCCCCCATTTTTCTAATACCAGCCAAAGTACAGCAGACAACTGGGGGTGATATTGTTAGAGTGTGAAGGGCCATCATTATTTGACCCTTTTCAGCCTAAGAGTAGCAGCCTAAAGCCACCCCAGAAGTGGCGAATGCATAAGATGTGCCAATTATGGCACTGGTCCAAGCTCTTCCTGTTGCCCTGGTGCAGTGGCAATCAGGGTAATAAGAAGTTAATGGCAGCTCATAGCTGCCACGAACCCTAGATGAGTTATGGCAGTCGTCTATTAGACCCCGCCTTCATCACTAATCTGTACGTAAAAGTAAATAAACACAAGCCCCCCAAAAATCCTTTATTTGTAATAAAATACAAAGAGCATCCCGTTTCACCACTTTATTAACCCCAAAACCCTCCTGCAGGTCTGAAGTAATCCACATGAGGTCCCACGGTGATTCAGCTCTGCTACATCTCTGTCCTGTCACAGTTAGTGTCATAGAGCATGACTGCCCACTGTGAGTGCAGAAAGAGCCGTGCAATCAGAATGAACTTGTGTAAACCCCTGACATCACAGCTGCTGGCCCCGCAGTATGGCGTGTGTCATTGCAGTGATGTCACAGGTTCATCACTGTGAGGTTCAGGCTGCAATTGAAGTGAGCAGTGTGATCAACGGTGACGTCACTGAGGTGAGTCCTCCACCTGTGGCTCACCTCAGTCGCGGAGAAATTTCAAGTCACAGGTTTAGGATTAAAATCTCCTGAGTGACGTCACCGCTGATCGCGTGGCTCACTTCAGTCACTCGAATGATTTGCTGTGATGGGAGGAGGACTCCAGGTGTGACTGCAAATCACCTGACTGATGTGACCGCTGACTGCGCAGCTCACTTCAGTTGCTTTATGGCGTTCGCTGTTAGTGTCAGATGTAGCAGTGCTGGAAGCGTCGTGGGACCTCATGTTAATTACGTCGGACCTACAGGGATGTCATTGAAGTTAATAAAGTGGTGACAGAGGGTGATTTTTGTCTTTTATTGCAAATAAAGGATTTTTGGAGTGTTTGTATTTATTTACTTTCACTTACAGATTAATGATGTAGGGTGTCTCATAGCTATGGGCTGTTATTAACGCCTTAGTACCCTGATTGCCACCACACCAGGGCAATCGGGCAGAGCTGGTGAAAGTGCTGGGCCTGTCATGTCTAATGGATGCTGCAATTCCGGGAAGGGCAGTCTCCAATCAAGGAAACCGCCTATACTAAAACATGGTATCCATCCACAGACAGCTGTTTCGGGGTATTTGCCCCTCATGAGTGTGTAGTAGGAAACTGGCTAGTGGGAGCAATGCCTAGTAGAAGACTACATAAGTAAGGATGGTTGACCTCGGGGAGATCAACATCCAACAACGCGGAGACACCATCACGTGTTTCTCAACGCAGTGACACTAGAACAAGGCCCCTGGGAAAATATGCAAAACAAGAATGCCGCGGAGACACCATCACATGTTTCTCAATGCAAATGAGGGGCAAATACCCCGAAACAGCTGTCTGTTAATGGATGTCATGTTTTAATAACTGAAAAGTGGGGCATGCAATATTATTCATCCCCTTTACTTTCAGTGCAGCAAACTCACTCCAGAAGTTCATTGAGGATCTCTGAATGATCCAACGTTGTCCTAAATGACTGATGATGATAAATGTTATCCACCTGTGTTTAATCAAGTCTCCGTATAAATGCACCTGTTCTGTGATAGTCTCAGTGTTCTGTTTAAAGCACAAACAGCATCATAAAGACCAAGGAACACAACAGGCAGGTCCGTGATGCTGTTGCAGAGAAGTTTAAAGCCGAATTTGGTTACAAAAAGATTTCCAAAACCTTAAAGGGAAGGTATCGCGGTTTTTTATTTTTGTATTAAAAATAGTGATTATGAAATCAAGTATTTCTAATACAAAAGGAAAATCGCAGCTTATTTAGTTTTTATGTAATTCTTATTTTACTGGAGGCACTGGGGGCTGCCATGCTGGATTTGCCTTGTGTATAACGACAGTAACTCCTTCCTTTATGGCAGCCCCTGTGCATAGACTCTGATAGTCGGGCTCCGACCCCTTGCCATATGTTACAGTGGGCGTCTGCTGTGACGTGGAAGCGCCCCCTGGGCTGTCCAGAACACAAGAGGGAGGAGTTCAGCGCCATTATTGTGGAGCTCACAGCGTGTGCTGTTTGCTCCACTTTACCCCTGTCAACCGCCGGGATGTGGGAGTACGGGCCGCCTCCCCTCCCCTCCTTACTGTCTCCGATGATATCCCATCATTCCGTTCTCCCCAGCCCCTGCACTGCCCCAGCTACTGACGCCGCCGTTACCGTCTCCAATGACACCCCCCTCCCTCCGTTCTCCCAAGTCCCCGCTCTGTCCGCTGCCGCAGCTCCCCCAGCTCTGCCCGCCGCTGCTGTGTGTGTGTGTGTGTGTGTATGTGTGTGCGCGCAATTGTACAGGTATGTGCGATATCGTGAGTGTGTGTGAGTGTATGCGATCGGATGTGTAAGTGTATGCGATCGGATGTGTGAGTGTATGCGATCGGATGTGTGAAATGTCGGCCGGATGCAGGGGAGGATGCAGGGGAGGATGGCATGCAGCACAGCTGCCTGGAGCGCCCACCGGAGGTCAAAGGGAGGAATTGTGTGTGTGTGTGTGTGTGTGTGTGTGTGGCACAAGGTCCCCATCAGGGGTGATTGTATGTGTGTGGCACAAGGTCCCCATCAGGGGTGATTGTATGTGTGTGGCGCAAGGTCCCCATCAGGGGTGATTGTGTGTGTGTGTGTGCATGCACGTGCCACTGCATGTGAGTACCTGTGTGTGTACCGGTGATACTGTCTGCAGGGTTGTGTATCTAATCCTATCCTGTGTGATACTATCTGCAGGGCTGTGTATCTAATCCTATCCTTTGTGATTCTGTCTCCTGAGCTGTGTATCTAATCCTATCCTGTGTGATACTGTCTGCTGAGCTGTGTATCTAATCATCTCCTGTGTGATACTGTCTGCTGAGCTGTGTATCTAATCCTATCCTGTGTGATACTGTCTGCTGAGCTGTTAATCTAATCCTCTCCTGTGTGATACTGTCTGCTGAGCCGTGTATCTAATCCTCTCCTGTGTGATACTGTCTGCTGAGCTGTGTATCTAATCATATCCTCTGTGATACTGTCTGCTGAGCCGTGTATCTAATCCTGTCCTGGGTGATGCTGTCTGCTGAGCTGTGTATCTAATCCTCTCCTGTGTGATACTGTCTCCTGAGCTGTGTATCTAATCCTCTCCTGTGTGATACTGTCTCCTGAGCTGTGTATCTAATCCTCTCCTGTGTGATACTGTCTGCTGAGCTGTGTATCTAATCCTATCCTGTGTGATACTTTCTGCTGAGCCGTGTATCTAATCCTCTCCTGGGTGATGTTGTCTGCTGAGCCGTGTATCTAATCCTATCCTGTGTGATACTGTCTGCTGAGCTGTGTATCTAATCCTATCCTGTGTGATACTGTCTGCTGAGCTGTGTATCTAATCCTCTCCTGTGTGATACTGTCTGCTGAGCCGTGTATCAAATACTATCCTGTGTGATACTCCTGCTGTCCTTCGTGACACTTTAGGCATTTCTGGTCACCATGAAAATAGCTGTGCACTACATGTCATTCTCTGTTATCTGTTGTATACACTCAGATTAGGAGGGGGGAGGCGACATCACACACAGGAGAGCAGACTCCTCCCACTTTACGGCATGCTGTAATCTGAGCTTTTTATACAGTGGAAATTCAGTAGGATTTCAGAAGCTGCTCCCCTAGTGTTTAACAGTGGAAAATATCAAACTTTTTAATTTTTTTTTATATTTTGCACAATTAAAAAAAAAAAAAATATTTAAACAAAACATTTAAACATTATTACTTTACATTTTTTTCAGTTATTATTATTTTTTTTTTTTGATGATACCTTCCCTTTAAACATCCCAATGAGCACTGTGCAAGTGATCATATTGAAATGGAAGGAGTATCATACCACTGCAAATCTACCAAGACTCGACTGTCCATCCAAACTTTCATCTCAAATAAGGAGAAGACTGATCAGAGATGCAGCCTAGAGGTACATGATTACTCTGGATGAACTGCAGAGATCTACAGCTGAGGTGGGAGAGTCTGTCCATAGGACAACAATCAGTCGTACACTGCACAAATTTGGTCTTTATTTACGTGGCAAGAAGAAAGCCATTTCTAAAGATATCCATAAAATGTGAAATTTAAAGTTTGTCACAAGCCACCTGGGAGACACAACAAATATGTGGAAGAAGGTGCTCTTTTTGGGCACAATGCCTAACGATATGTTTGGCGTAAAAGTAACACAGCTCATCACCCTAAACATACCATCCCCACTGTCAAACATGGTGGTGGCAGCATCATGGTTTGGGCCTGCTTTGCTTCAGCAGGGACAGGGAAGATGGTTAAAATTGTTGGGACGATAGATGGAGCCAAATACAGGACAATTCTTGAAGAAAACCTGTTGGAGTCTGCAAAAAACCTGAGACTGGGACGAAGATTTGTGTTTATACAAGACAATGATCCCAAACATAAAGCAAAATCCACAATGGAATGGTTCACAAATAAACATATCCAGGAGTTAGAATGGCCAAATCAAAGTCCAAAACCTGAATCCAATCGAGAATCTGTGGAAAGAGATGAAAACTGCTGTTCACAAATGCTCTCCATCCAACCTCACTCAGCTCGAACTGTTTGCAAAGGAAGAATGGGCAAGAATTTCTCGATGTGCAAAACTGATAGAGACATACCCTAAGCGACTTTCAGCTGTAATCACAGCAAAAGGTGGCGCTACAAAGTATTAAATTAAAGGGGCCAAATTATATTGCACGCCCAAATTTTCAGTTTTTTTTTTTTACAAAAATTTAAAATAATAAAATAAGCAATAAATTTTGTTCAACTTCACAATTGTGTTCCAATTGTTGTTGATTCTTCACCATAAAATATAACATTTTTATCTTTATGTTTGAAGCCTGAAATGTAGGAAAAGGTTGAAAATTCAAGGGGGCCGAATACTAAGGCACTGTAAATCTGGTGAGGTGAAGGGCAAAGTTATAGGTTCTTAACATGAATTTGTAGTGGATACATTTTCCTCCATAGGCGTTCAGCACTCCTAGAGGATTGCTGGAGAAATCTAGTTTGGGATGTGAGCCAGGGCTATTTTACTCTGTGTTTGTAGGTTCTGAGTCTAAGAAGTGCTACTCGGTTCAGGTTGCTTTTGACAGTGCCATTGTAGTGCTTAACAGCAAGATCAGGACAGAAAAGAGAGGAGATAGGGGACAGTGATGAGTATAGCGACTGTAAGGGCGGCTTTGCACGTTGCAACATCGCACGTGCGATGTCGGTGGGGTCAAATCGAAAGTGACGCACATCCGGCGTCACTTTCGACATCGCAGTGTGTAAATCCTAGATGATACGATGAATGAGCGCAAAAGCGTCGTTATCGTATCTGTCAGGGCCGGGAGGACTGATGGGCCCAGGAGGTGGATCCACTGGACCGAGTACCCCACCGGGGGGCAGGGTACACGGCAGCCGGAGCACTGGCGTGGCCGGGACGGGTATAACCAGGTCACCAGGGTCACGGAGTTCTTTAGGACAATACAGGAAACAGGCACAGGTACCCGGTAGCAAAAGACAAACAGTAACAGGACACAGCACAATGGGACCTGAGCACCTAGCTCTAAAGACAAGCTTAAGGACACGTTGATCAGGCCCCGCCCACATGGAAAGGCCAGTCTTATATACCCAGCACAGCCTCATGTCATTTCCTGCTGCAGGTGTGCTGGGCCTATAAGACTAGGAGAGTGGGCGCGGCCTGGTCCTATACAGAACCATGTGGCTAGGACTCAGAGTCAGACTCATAAGACCAGGAGCAGGACACAGGAGAGCACGAGCGGGAGCGGCAGCCATGACCGGTGGACACGTGGAGTGGATCAGTGGGTAAGGAGTGGTGCTGGGACACGGGGAGCGTGACAGTACCCCCCCCTCTAAGCCCCCCCCTCCGAGCACAGAACCCCAGGGGCACCCCGGATCGAGACACCGGACCGGGACCCAACGCAAAGGCGGGGAAGGACCGCTGACCCCGTACCGCCTTCTTAGCCGCACGGCGCTTAGCCGATCTCCCAGCAGTGGCAATGGGAAGAGGAGGACCGTCAGAAACAGGACTGGCATCGTGGACGACCGGCCCGGGCGTCTCGGACCGGGCACAGGACAGTGACTCATCCCCGGTAGCCGGTGGCATTAGAGTCTCAATCGTCAGGGACGGTGGAACGACGCTGGAGTGCGTCGTCACTTCTGGTTCTGGTGGCACCACAGGCACAAGTGCTAGGAGCTGTGGTACAACGCTGGACTGCGTCATATTCTCCTCTTCTTGTGACATGATAGGGTCAGGTGCCAGGGGCTGAGGAACGGGCTGTAGACAGTTATCATGGCACGAGGGACTCCAGCGAGAGATTGCGCCAGAGCGCCAACTGATGTCAGGGTCATGGAGTTGTAACCAGGGCAGACCCAGCAGGAGCACAGGAGTCATTCTCGGGATGACGTATAACGCAATAGTCTCAGTGTGCAGGGCACCAATACAGAGTCTCACGGGTTCGGTGGTGTACCGGACAGGTTCGTATAGTGGTTTTCCGTCCACGGAGGCGAACCAGAGGGGTTTTGCAAGCGGGATGACCGGTATCCGATAACGGTCCACGGTAGCTTGTAGGATGAAATTACCCGCTGCTCCCGAATCAATGTGAGCCTCTGCCGTGAACTGGGTCTTCTCGGTCGTGACCTGGACAGTCTGTGTAACCGGGACTGAAGGGATTCCGGTACCAAGGGTGGCGGTTCCCACCATCCCTTGGACTTGGGGTCTACCTGGTCTCTCCGGGCAAGAACGAAGCAGATGTGTACCGCTTCCACAATAGAAACACAGGCCCCGGGCAAGTCGCTCTGCTCTGCGTTGTTCAGCTTGGCTCAGTCGGTCGATTTGCATTGGTTCAGGAGTAGAATCGCAGAACGGCAGTGGCGGGGGAACGGTAGACCTCTGCGGAACGGAGATGTGACGGATTGGTCGCTTCTCCCGGGATACTTCCTTGGTTCGCTCTTGGAAACGGAGGTCAATCCGGGTGGCTAGGGATACCAAAGCATCCAAGGTACGGGGAACTTCACGACCGGCTAATTCATCCTTGATGCGACCGGAGAGCCCCTCCCAGAAGGCTGCCGTCAATGCCTCGTTGTTCCAGCCTAGCTCGGAGGCAAGCGTGCAAAACTGGATGGCGTACTGGCCCACCGTCAGGGTTCCTTGGCGTAGCCGGAGGAGCGAGGAGGTAACCGCGGTACTGCGTCCCGGTTCATCAAAGGTACTTCGAAAAGCCTGAAGGAATTCCCGGATGTCGGTCGTCACCGGATCCTCGTTCTCCCACAACGGATTTATCCAGGACAACGCCTCGCCTTCCAGGTGGGACATCACAAAGGCTATCTTGGCTTGATCGGAAGCGAAGAGGTGCGGGAGTAATTTGAAGTGCAGCGAGCACTGGTTCAAAAACCCCCGGCAGTTATTGGGGTCCCCAGCATAGCGAGGCGGTGCCGCGAGGCGGAGTTGCGAGGCTGCAGAGACAACGGGTTCGGACGTAGAGACTGGTTGCTGCGTGGACTCAGACGAGGCGGCGGTCTGCAGCGTATATAACCGGTGGTCCACGGACGCCAGGAATTTCAGCATCCGGGTCAGGGTTTCACGCTGTTGTGCCAGCTCCTGGCGCAGCTCAGCCAGCTCGGATGTTTGCGCTCCAGCGGGATCCATGGCCTGATCAATCTGTCAGGGCCGGGAGGACTGATGGGCCCAGGAGGTGGATCCACAGGACCGAGTACCCCACCGGGGGGCAGGGTACACGGCAGCCGGAGCACTGGCGTGGCCGGGACGGGTATAACCAGGTCACCAGGGTCACGGAGTTCTTTAGGACAATACAGGAAACAGGCACAGGTACCCGGTAGCAAAAGACAAACAGTAACAGGACACAGCACAATGGGACCTGAGCACCTAGCTCTAAAGACAAGCTTAAGGACACGTTGATCAGGCCCCGCCCACATGGAAAGGCCAGTCTTATATACCCAGCACAGCCTCATGTCATTTCCTGCTGCAGGTGTGCTGGGCCTATAAGACTAGGAGAGTGGGCGCGGCCTGGTCCTATACAGAACCATGTGGCTAGGACTCAGAGTCAGACTCATAAGACCAGGAGCAGGACACAGGAGAGCACGAGCGGGAGCGGCAGCCATGACCGGTGGACACGTGGAGTGGATCAGTGGGTAAGGAGTGGTGCTGGGACACGGGGAGCGTGACAGTATCATCGGTGTATTCTCCAACATTTCCATAATGCCGGTGCCGCGACAGGTACAATGTAGTTCCTCATTCCTGCGGCAGCATACATCGCTGTGTGTGAAGCCGCAGGAGCGAGGAACATCACCTTACCTGCCGCCGGCGTCTATACGGAAGGAAGGAGGTGGGCGGGATGTTTACATCCTGCTCATCTCCGCCCCTCCGCCGCTATTGGCCACCTGCCGCGTGATGTCGCTGTGATGCCGCAGGACCCGCCCCCTTAGGAAGGAGGCGGGTCGCCGGCCAGAGTGACGGCCGCAGGGCAAGTGAGTGCATGTGAAGCTGTTGTAGCGATAATTTTTGCTATGCCAGATATCACAAGATATCGTACCTGCGATGGGGGCGGGGACTATCGCACTCGACATCGCAGCATCGGCTTGCGATGTCGTAATGTGCAAAACCCGCCTAAGAGTATGAGTGTCCATGGTCTGTAGATTTCTGAATGTGTGATAGGTGGGGTGAGAGTGTGCTAGGGTGGACAAGAAATTTTGAGTATAAAGGAGAGGATGTTGTGGTCAGAAAGGTGAAGAGGTAAGTTGTCTAAGTGAGAGATTGAGCAAAGGTAGACAAAGAACAGGTCAAAGGTGTTACCATCTTCATGTGTCTCAGAGATTGAGAGCTGTGAGAGGCCAAGAGAGGTGAAGATAAAAGCTAGGATTCAGATGGGGAAGTAGTGCTGTTCATGGGGATGTTAAAGTCTCCAATCGTAAGCGTTAGTAACTCTGAGGACATGAAGTATGGCAACTAAGCAGAAAAGTGGTCAAGGAATTGGGTGTGTGAGCTTGGGGGATAGTATGCAACTGCTACTTCGAGGGAGAGGGGATGGAAGAGCATTATTGTTTGGACTTTGATAGAGGGTCTATTGAATACTATTACAATGATGAGAGTGTTAAGAAATTTGCAAACATTGAATATATATATTTTGAAATTCATAGCTGCTATGTTTAATGTACATGCAATTGTGAGGTTCATAGTCAATAGTTATATCAATTTATGTAATCTAACCTACACTGACAAGGTGACCTTGTACAGAGAGGTCCAGGGCAAATACTGCCTATCTGTCAATTCTAGCAAATCCCAAATTGGTTTGTTCGGCTATGAGATGCAGCAATTGTGACTTTGTTAACAGTATCGTTGACCTCAGGGTGTAGATAATGTTAACAGTTGTGGCAAAGCATGGAGCCGCCAGCTCTATGCTCCATCACTTACTCCAGCATGCTCAAAGATACTTACAATGTAATTTGCACAAACATTTTGTTAACAGTTTAGTATAAGTCCCTATATAAAAAAGCCAAACCATATTTTTGTTAAATGATAATGCTTAAACATTGAGGTTTTTTTTTCCTTTATACAAATCTTGTACATTTGATCCAACAAGCTGAACTAGCAAAGAGTTCAATTATTTTAAATTAGTTGTATATTTGTGCTAAAAATAGATGGCCATTGAATAGTTTTATCAAGCCGTACAATTAGTCTGTTTTATTATATACAGCTCTAATGATTTTCATTATGTGCTATGTTGATAGAATCTGTTCTAAAACCAATAATCTTTTTCAAATCCTTTGAGCCACAAATTACTCATTAGATATTTTTTCAGAGATCATTACCTTTATCATGGACTTCAGATTTTCATTTCCTGAACGTTCAATGCGGTCTGTGGTATAAGGTAAGAATTAAATTAAATTTAAAAATCTATTTTACTTCCCAATAGGTGAATAAGGGCCAAAGTGTTAGGCCAGTCTATGAAGTAACCTTTTACAGACTTGGGAGCCTTTCTTAGTCATCTGTCTTTACAAGCACCACATATTGTCCAGATGCTAATGGGTTGGCAGAAGGAGCCGTCTATTTATCTGTGAAATAACATGGATAACATGCTCATTATTCATTTTGACAGGTAAGGGGTTAAAAATAGAAGGCTAAAGTCGATAACCAAATCATTGCTTCCCAGTATCCAAGCTTATTGCTTGCTGGGGGACAGTGCACTCCTAATTGATTGACTTTTCGGATTAGCGGCATGGTTGTGCATGCCAGTGTCCTGGTCTGTGTACTCCCCAATGTGGCAAGCAGTGGCAGTTTTGCCTTTAAACTATCAGAAAAAGTAGGTTACAGAAGCTAGCTGGATTCAGACAGCTTCAGAGCATTGCTTAAAAGCTTTATAGAAAAGAGCTTGTAAGCCTTGTGCACTTTGCCTAGGAGGCCTGCCTGGTGGTTGGTAAGTTAGACAACAAGCAGTACTCAATAGAATTAAAAATCCCTCTGTTCATCAGAACTTAGAGGGTTTTTAATAAGAGATTAATTGCAAAGCTGCTTTGTTTTACAAGAACTTAGCAATTTCACCCATAAAGAAAGTGAGAATAGCCATTTAACCATAGCTAAGCTGCTGATTAATGTCGAATAAATACTATTAGTAGGAAAAGGAGTTGTTTTATGAAGACAAACCTTTTTCAAACACAAGCTGAGCAAGAGATAGATTAGTTAGTATTGTTCTTCAGGGTCTCTCCACGTTGGAGTTTCAAAGCTCTAAAACCCTTGCCCTCAACATGATATGAAAACTGTATATTCTGATAACACAAAATATTCTAAGTGCATCGTTTTCTTCTGTTACAAGTCTTTAAATGTTACTGAAACAAGCTTTTGAGCTATGAACACAAGCTTTAATAAAATCTGTCAACATTAAATACACACATTTTTGATGGCTTTGAGGTAGCACAGAGATAACTAAGCTGTAATATAATATTATTTTACCAAGGTTTACCACATTTTTTGTTCCTGTGTATTGCAATCTATATTTACATTAGAATACCTAGTTAAAAGTTTAGACTGTACTGTATACCTATTTTTAAAATCCAGAAAAAAAAAAACTAAATGCCCTCATATGAAGATATTGTGGGTATTTTGTGAAGAATATGGTGCATGAACACACCAGAGAGCAGTACACAGAGTGACTATGGTTCCATAGTTCGGACTGCTATACATGCCCATACATATAGATCAAAAACCTTGCTCATAGAAGACCATAGACAATTGGCTGGAAGCCAAAAACTTTACTTTCTCCCTTGGAAAAAGACTGCACGTCAAAACTCGCGTAGGGTGTCTGGACAAAGAACACATTGGGTCAGGTAATGATTATATCCCATTGATTCTCATTGGTTTTCACCTCCTTTATGAGACTTATATTATATATAGCAGTGCACTTTAACCTGCTATGTGGACTGGCTGATAACCACCTTTATTTTTAAACACGGTTGGTGGTGCCTCTTGCTGTATATGTGCACATGCTATTGTTTTGGGCAATAGTCCTTTATTATGATCTGTATGGAGGTTTCATAACTACATGCTGGTTGCAGTATTACCTCATTTATTACTTATACTTGGCCACATTATATTACTCCCAATGGGTTTCTTTGGCTCAACCTTGTTTATGGTTATTTATAATGTTTCCTTGTGATACTTTGCCAGTGTGATAGGATCCACGCCTGCCCTATTGTGTGCCTATTGTCTTTTCTTTTCCATTGCCGATTCTATGGCCACTTTATGATTATTTTAACCAGAATATCAATAAACAATTATATTTTTTAGTCTACAGCATATGTTCTCATGCACAATTTTTCTATATGATTTCTTTGCCCATACATATAGAATTATGTAAACTTTTTGTTTAAAATGACATTCCCTAGTTTGTCTTGAACAGAAACCTTCCTTGTTGCTTAATTCCTTGATGCTGGGGAGGGGGTTGGTGGACATTGCCCACTGAGTGACAATTTTGGCACAGTAGCTTTTTTCCTATTGCTGAGCTTATGTTACTGACACAAATTAACTGTCTGTCAATGTTTTTTCTAAAGGCCAAACTATATTATTTGCATAAAGATAAAACGGTGCATTTGAACAAGTTGCATAGCTCAAGTAAAAATATGCTTACGGTGGGGGCCAGGAATTGTAATTTTTCAGGATTGACAATAGATAAGGAGCTGACAGGAAGGGAAGTGAGCTTCTAACTGTTCAAATTAATGAGCTGCAAAAAGTGACTGATATTTCAGGAGTTAACTCCCCAGCCTGGAACATAGTTACTGCGTGTACTGGATAATGGGCTGTGCACTATGTAAAATAAAAGTTCACACAGCAGATAGAAAGAAGTCAATTACAAACTATCTTATGTTCATGCTGTCTACTTATTCCTGCTTTATAACATAGGACTACTACTTTAAGAGAAGAATCCATAGCAAAAAAAGTTTTTCAAGAGATCATGAAATATTTTAAGGAACTATAATAGGATGGAAGGAAATCATACAAAAAAGTGCATTCTCTTAAAATATAAAATGTTATCTGATTATTGATAGTACGCCATTTAGTCACAACATTTATAAAGTAAAATCACAAGGGGAAAATGAAGCAGAACAGCATTGTCACAATGATCCTGCATCCTACATGACAGTAAATCTTAGAAATAACTGTTATATTTTGGTACATCAAGGTGCTCAGAAAATAACTGCAATTTAAAAGAATTGAAAGCTGCTGCTGATTTTTCTTGGTGTAATAGCTATATTCTCAAAAAAATTCATGTTGAGCTAAATGTAGACCACGCTTCAGAAAACGTGAACGTGAAATAACAATGATCCTGCTTAAGATTAAGGATAAAACAACAATAATAATAATAATAATAATAATGTTAATGTAAAATTCAAATTTAGTTTATGTTCCTCCCACTTTTAAGCTTTGTTTCCTATCAGAAAATAAAAGCATGTGTGTACAATTAGATGTATAAAGCTATTCACATAATGCTCACATAACTTCAAAAGTGGTCTGATTTCATGTATTTAAGGAGCCATGTACTTGTGACATTCAAACATAATTAAGCCAGATTTGCAGAGTTTGGATGTAAATAAAAATGGTTATCTACGCTGACATCAAGCTTGAATCATGTAATTGATTGTATTGTGTACTATTACTGTATAAAAGTCTGTTTTACACTTGTCTGTATAAAACACTGAAATACAGAAGTAAGGCAATGTATTACTGTAGTTAAAAGATTTAATGACAGCATGATCAAGTCCCTTAGACTAAACACTTATTGAAAAAAGTTAAAAGAAAAAACATTCTAGCTTTTACAAAATTAATTTATGCTTTGCTTCCATCACCTTTGTCCGCTGGACTCTGTTGTGCTGTTAGGGCCAGGTGGATGGGCAGACCCGGGAGGTGGATCCACTGGGCCGAACTCCCCGATGAGGGAAAGGGGTCCGGTAGCCGGAGCCCTATAGGTAGCAGGACAGTCCGCGCACAAGAGCACAATGGAGAAGTCCCTGGGACCACGGGGTCACTGATGGTAGTCCGGGTGACGGAGCTCAGGTTCGGAAGCCGGGATGATGTCAGGCGGGGTCCGGAACCGTTGGAGCGAGATGACGGGTCACCGCAGGGAACAGAGATGGTACGGACTGTCAGGATGGCAGATAGGCAGTGTTCGGGGTTTGGGATTCGGCAGGACCGGATGGCAATGCAGGATCGGCTCTAGAAGAGAGAGAGGTAAGTATCTCACAGGAACACAAGGAGACCTGACTCCTAGCTTGGGAAACACGAAGAACAGGCCCTGCCCCCTTGGACATTAAACCCCTTTATACCCTGTACCTGTGTGCTTCATTTCCTGTCAGTGGACACTGGCCCTTTAAGAAAGGGTCAGTGACCGCGCGCGCGCCCTAATGTGCATGCGCGCAGCCCGGGTGCCAGAAGCCAGGGCAGGAAGCTGAGAGGAGGAAGCAGCAGAGCCGGGCTGGGGCTGGGAAGCCGACGGGCGCCGGGAGCGGGGACCAGGAGGCCTGGGAAGCGCGGGCAATGGAGGCTGGAGAGCGGGGAGCGTGGCAAGTGAGCCGGGGAGCGGAGCAGAGGACCCGGGAGCGTGACATGTGCTCCATGTCTGGCTTTGCAGATGGCCCGGAATGATCCATATAACCATCTGTCTGGATCTATATAAGGCTCACCTAGGCACATCCCTGTGTTTTGGTTTTAAGACTTTAATGTCTCTAAGACTCTTTATTGCTGTGGGCACCCCAACCAGACCAGTATGTCTGGCTGGAGGCTGGAGAGCGGGGAGCGTGGCAGGTGAGCCGGGGAGCGGAGCAGAGGACCCGGGGAGCGTGACAGTACCCCCCCCACGCCTCCCTCCCCGCAACCGGGACAGGAAGGCACGGATCAGAGGAGTGCCCACATTCTCCCTGGGCTCCCTGGACCTATCCTCAGGACCATACCCTGCCCAGTCCACCAGAAAGAACTGCCGACCCCGTACGGTCTTCATGGCCACGATATCCCTTACCGCATAGATGTCGTCATCAGCAATAGGAGGAGGAGCCGGACTGGCAGCAGCGGAGAAGGGACCAAGGACAACCGGCTTGAGCAAAGAGACGTGGAAGGAGTTGGGTATCCTCATCGTGGCCGGGAGCTGCAGTTTGTAGGAGACCTCATTGATCTTGCTGAGGACTTTAAACGGTCCGATGTAGCGAGGTCCCAGCTTGTAGGATGGTAACTTCAATCGGACGTACTTGGAAGCAAGCCAGACGAGATCTCCGGGGGAGAAACACGGAGGATCCAGACGTCTCTTGTCTGCGTGTCTCTTCATCCGCAGGGATGCACGTGCAAGGGACGCCTTAACTGAGTCCCAAATGGTTGTAAAGTCATGGACTACCGCATCAGCAGCAGGGATATCCGAGGAAGAGGATACAGGCAACGGGACAGAAGGCTGAAGTCCGTAGACGACATGGAAAGGAGAACTGGAGGAGGACTCACTGACGTGGTGATTATGGGAGAATTCAGCCCAAGGAAGAAGCGTGGACCAATCGTCATGATGGGCGTTGACGTAGTGTCGTAAGAAAGAGGTCAATATCTGATTGACCCGTTCCACTTGGCCGTTCGACTGAGGATGGTAAGCAGAAGAAAAGTCCAGAGTTACTCCCAGATGTTTACAGAGAGCCCTCCAGAAGCGGGAGGTGAACTGAGTTCCTCTGTCGGACACAATGTGTGATGGAAAGCCATGCAAGCGGAAGATGTGATGTATATAGGCGTCCGCGAGTTCCTGGGCAGAGGGCAGTCCAGCCATAGGGACGAAATGGGCCATTTTAGAGAACCGATCCACCACGACCCATATGACTGTGTGTCCGGAGGACAATGGCAGGTCCGTAATAAAGTCCATCGCAATGTGTTGCCAGGGAACTGAGGGTATAGGCAGAGGCAGAAGACGGCCATATGGCAGGTGTTTGGGCGTCTTGTTCCTGGCACAAGAGGAGCAGGCAGAGACAAAAGAGGCGACGTCCGTGCGAAGGGATGGCCACCAGTAATGACGTACAATCGCACTCCACGTTCTCTTCTGACCAGCATGACCGGCTGTTTTCGAGGCATGGCCCCAGTGTAACACTTTTTTCCTGTCAGTCTCAGAGACATAGGTCTTCCCGGGCAGTATCTGGGCCAGGGTGACAGGAGCCACCGGAATAATCTTACTTGGACAGATGATGGGTTGGGATGTCTCCTCCTCCTGCTCCATGGGCATGAAAGACCTAGACAAGGCATCAGCGCGTACATTCTTGTTCGCGGGTCGGAAATGGAGCTGGAAATCGAACCGGGCAAAGAACAAGGACCACCTGGCTTGCCGTGGGTTCAGTCGCTGAGCAGACCGCAGGTATTCCAGGTTCTTGTGGTCCGTGTAAATAATAACGGGGTACACTGCTCCTTCCAGAAGATAGCACCATTCCTCCAGAGCCAGTTTGACTGCCAATAGCTCTCGGTCACCGATGGTGTAATTGCGTTCAGGCGCTGAGAAGCTCTTGGAGAAGAAACCGCAAGTCACCATCTTCCCGGAGGAGGACTTCTGCATGAGCACTGCTCCGGCTCCCGAGGAGGAGGCATCCACCTCCAAGGTGAACTGGCGGTTTAACTCCGGACGGTGGAGTACAGGAGAGGAGGCAAAGGCCCGCTTTAGAGAGCCAAACGCGGCGTCGGCCGCAGGTGACCAGTCCTTTGGATTAGCCCCCTTCTTGGTCAAGGCGGAGAGAGGAGCAGTCAGAGCAGAGAAGTGAGGGATGAACTGGCGGTAATAGTTGGCGAATCCCAGAAAGCGTTGGATTTCCTTCAGTCCAGAAGGAGGAGGCCAGTTGAGAATGGAAGAGACCTTCTTTGGATCCATCTGCAGTCCGGTATCGGTGATGAGGTAACCCAGGAAGGGGAGAGAAGACTGTTCGAAGACACACTTCTCGTACTTGGCGTACAGACGATTCTCTCTCAGTCTTTGTAGAACCAGTTGCACGTTCTCTCGGTGGGTCTGGAGGTCCGGAGAGAAAACAAGGATGTCGTCCAGATATATCACCACACAGACGTAGAGAAGGTCCCGGAACACGTCATTCACTAATTCTTGGAAGACTGCTGGTGCGTTACACAGGCCGAAGGGCATCACGCAGTATTCATAGTGCCCATCGCGAGTGTTGAACGCGGTCTTCCATTCGTCCCCCGAGCGGATACGGACCAGGTTGTAGGCACCCCGAAGATCCAGCTTGGTGAACACACGAGCTCCTCTGAGCCGATCAAACAATTCGGGGATGAGCGGCAGGGGGTACTTGTTTTTTACGGTGATTTGGTTCAATCCCCGGTAGTCTATGCATGGGCGTAAGTCGCCCTCTTTCTTCTTCACGAAGAAGAAGCCTGCTCCAGCAGGAGAGGAGGATCTCCGAATGAATCCCCTTGCCAGGCTCTCTGTGATGTAAGTAGACATGGCCCTTGTTTCGGCTGGAGACAGTGGATATATCCGTCCTCGAGGTGGTGTAGTTCCCGGGAGCAGGTCAATGGCACAATCGTAAGGACGATGTGGCGGAAGCACCTCTGACTCCTTCTTATCAAAGACGTCCGCGAAGGACCAATAGGCTGAAGGCAGTCCCGGTAGGGACTCTGGAACCGGAGGTCGCCGGATGGGTTGTATGGTCTTCAGACACTTCTCATGGCAAGAAGAGCCCCATCGGGTGATTTCACCAGTGCCCCAGCTGACTGAAGGTTCGTGTGTCCGTAACCAAGGAAGGCCCAGCAGGATTTGATGTGACATGTGTGGGAGGACGTAGAGAGCGATGTTCTCGGTGTGCAGAGCACCGATACGCAGTTCAACCGGCCTGGTGATCCAGGAGATGGTGTTAGAGAGGGGTCTCCCATCCACTGAGGCAATCACTAGGGGTTTGGCGAGTGGAGTAACAGGCACCTGGTACTTGTCCACCGTGGCCTGCTGGATGAAATTGCCTGCTGCCCCAGAATCGAGGTACGCCTCAGCCGTGAACCGCGTCTCTCCCGTTGTCACTTGCACAGTCCATGTAACCGGGTCTGAGAGAGTCCCAGCACCTAGGGTGGCCTCTCCTACCAACCCTAGGCTTTGGAGTTTCCCGGCCTCTCTGGACAGGAGCGTAGCAGGTGTGTGCCCTCTCCGCAGTAGAAGCAGAGACCCTTGGCGAGCCGCTCTGCTCGATGTTGTTCAGACTGTCGCACACGGTCGATCTGCATGGGCTCATGGACGGAGACACCAGATGCCGTTGACTGGAGTACGGCGGGCTTCTGCGGAGGAGAGGAATGCCGTACCGGACGTCTCTCACGGGACACCTCTTTGGACCGCTCCTGAAAGCGAATGTCCACTCGAGTCGCTAGGGTAATCAGGGCGTCCAGGGTGGACGGTACGTCACGACCAGCCAGCTCATCTTTGATTCGACCCGAGAGTCCTTCCCAGAAGGCGGCGGTTAGGGCCTCGTTATTCCACTCGAGTTCCGAAGCCAAGGTGCGGAAACGGATGGCGTATTGACCCACCGTCAGAGTTCCCTGACGTAACCGGAGAAGAGATGAAGCAGACGCGGAGGCGCGTCCGGGCTCGTCAAAGGTGCCACGAAAGGCCTGCAGGAACTCCTGGAGGTTCTTGGTCATAGGGTCCTCCTTCTCCCACAAGGGGTTCATCCACGCCAGTGCCTCGCCCTCTAGGTGAGACATGATGAAGGCGACCTTGGCTTGGTCGGAGGTAAACAAATGCGGCAGCTGCGTGAAATGGAGGGAGCATTGGTTTATAAACCCCCTGCAGGTCTTGGGATCTCCGGCGTACCGGGGTGGTGAGGCCAAACGAAGTCTGGAAGCATCCGAGGAGGCTGCCACGGGAGCTGGGGCCGTGGATTGACTAGTGGAGGCCCGAGGCGCTGAAGATGTGACCAATGCTTGTAGCGTGTTCAAGCGGGCGTCCACGGAAGTCATAAAGTTCAGCATGCGGGTCTGGACTTCACGCTGGCGTTGGAGTTCCTCATGCAAGGCCGCTAGTGCTTCGGCGGGATCCATGGCCTGTTCTTACTGTTAGGGCCAGGTGGATGGGCAGACCTGGGAGGTGGATCCACTGGGCCGAACTCCCCGATGAGGGAAAGGGGTCCGGTAGCCGGAGCCCTATAGGTAGCAGGACAGTCCGCGCACAAGAGCACAATGGAGAAGTCCCTGGGACCACGGGGTCACTGATGGTAGTCCGGGTGACGGAGCTCAGGTTCGGAAGCCGGGATGATGTCAGGCGGGGTCCGGAACCGTTGGAGCGAGATGACGGGTCACCGCAGGGAACAGAGATGGTACGGACTGTCAGGATGGCAGATAGGCAGCGTTCGGGGTTCGGGATTCGGCAGGACCGGATGGCAATGCAGGATCGGCTCTAGAAGAGAGAGAGGTAAGTATCTCACAGGAACACAAGGAGACCTGACTCCTAGCTTGGGAAGCACGAAGAACAGGCCCCGCCCCCTTGGACATTAAACCCCTTTATACCCTGTACCTGTGTGCTTCATTTCCTGTCAGTGGACACTGGCCCTTTAAGAAAGGGTCAGTGACCGCGCGCGCGCCCTAATGCGCATGCGCGCGGCCCGGGTGCCAGAAGCCAGGGCAGGAAGCTGAGAGGAGGAAGCAGCAGAGCCGGGCTGGGGCTGGGAAGCCGACGGGCGCCGGGAGCGGGGACCAGGAGGCCTGGGAAGCGCGGGCAATGGAGGCTGGAGAGCGGGGAGCGTGGCAAGTGAGCCGGGGAGCGGAGCAGAGGACCCGGGAGCGTGACATGTGCTCCATGTCTGGCTTTGCAGATGGCCCGGAATGATCCATATAACCATCTGTCTGGATCTATATAAGGCTCACCTAGGCACATCCCTGTGTTTTGGTTTTAAGACTTTAATGTCTCTAAGACTCTTTATTGCTGTGGGCACCCCAACCAGACCAGTATGTGTCTGTGGTCATCAAAACTTCTATTTTCCTGTGGTTCCAGTATACACCTACTACCTACCAATGATATACATGTGTGATTTATCTGAGGAAGGAGATGTGATGTCTGAAATGCATAATAAAATCACGTTAAACCATTACTGCTGACCATCTTCTTACGACAACACGGGAGTCCACTTCTGTTTGAAATTTTGCCGCCAATTCCTCGTGGTGCCTTCTGCAGCTGTAACATACACACTTTCAATGGAAGTTGTGACTATTTTCACAACTGTATCAAGTGAGCACATCTCATATTTATTCTACAAAAATTTGTAACGTTAGTACCCTATTAGCGCTTTTTGTCTTTTGAGTCTCCTTCACATTGATCTATCTTCTTCACTGACATCCTTAGCACATTTTTCTACCCTGATTTTTGACCTAAAGGGTCCATCTCACTCAATGATAGCCTGCTATTTGTAAGTATTTCCTTCCCTCTACACTTTGCATATCACAAGATGAGTGGCATGGGAATTATTTAATTGATGTCTCAGACCTGACGTTCTTTGGAAATTCAAGCAAAACACACTGTAATTTTATGTTAAATTTTTCTTTCATGATAATAAAGGCATGCATGGGAATAAACTAGAAATAAAAATATTTGAAATTGCTTTATGTTCCTCTGCTGTCATGCCCTGGGTGTGAGAAGTTAGAGCCAATCCAGGCTTTGTTCATTTTGAGAACAGTCAGCGTTTTGATTTAACATACAGATGCGTCTAGTACTTATTATGCCCCCTGTGGCACTAAAAACCCATGGAATGAACTTAAGTAGGGAGGGAGCAGTGACTGCAGTAAACCTCAGATTTGCCACAACTCCGTGTAAAAAAAAAATGAAGATGCATTCATGTAGTGAGAGGAAGGCCCAAATGCACCTCTTGTGTGAATAAATGTAGGAAGGATTTGGGGTGTTATTTGGTCTGGAATAGGTTGGAGAAGTTCCTCCTACATGGTTCATGAATTTTCATTGGCAAAGGTCTCCACTCTGCAAGGAAATAATAAAAATAAAAATTTTGAAACCCCTGCTTCAATCCTAGCGACTGCCTGATACTTAGAGCCAGCACAGGAGGAACTGAGGGCCACCTTAGCTGGAGCAAAATCTGTGTTGGATGTATAAAGGTCCTTGTTGTGCCAATTGTACACTGAGTAGTGGCCTCCGGGACTCCTTGTTGTTGGCCAAAAATGTCCCACTCCTTCCCAATGTAAATGATTTCTGTCGCCTACTCTATTTGTGTTAGGCCTAAAACACACGTCCTTGATAACCACGCACGTGTAATACGGGCCGTTTTTCATGTCCGTAATCCATTTTTTTGGTCCGTAAATAACGCGCGTGTGGTGGCTGTGTGTCCGGCGTATGGTAACCACGTGTGCATGTGGAATGACCGTGTGTGCGTGTGAAACTTAACTGACATGTGTGTGTGTGTTGTCCGTGTGAAATGTCTGTGTGTGATGTTAAATGTCATTGATACATGCTGGCTGACAGCAGATAGAGTCACGCGCTGAGAATGAACTTGGGTGAACTTCACCCGACTTCATCCTCATACCGCGGCTCTGTCTGTGTCGCGTCCTGATTAGCGGTCACCCGTGAAGGACTCACCGGTGACCGCTAATCACCAGAGTGACTGAATGGAGTACCCCTCTCGCATACTCACCGTTCCCTGATCACCGGCGTGGTGCTGCAGGCTGTTCTCTAAACTCCGGCGGCTTTTCCTCTTTTGAAATAGCCGGCCGCTCATTAATCAATCTCGTATTCCCTGCTTTCCCCGCCCACTGTCAAATATGATTGGTTGCAGTGAGACATACCCACACGCTGAGCCGGTGGGCATGTCTATACTGTGCAGTAAAATAAATATATAAATAATTAAAAAAAAACGGCGTGCGGTCCCAGCCTATTTTAATACCAGCCAGATAAATCCATATGGCTGCAGGCTGGTATTCTCAGGATGAGTAGCCCCACGTTAGAGGGAGCCCCCCAGCCTAACAATATCAGCCAGCAGACGCCCAGAATTGCCGCATACATTAGATGCGACAGTTCTGGAACTGTACCCGGCTCTTCCCGATTTGCCCTGGTGCATTGGCAAATTGGGGTAATAAGGATTTAATGGCAGCCCATAGCTGCCACTAAATCCTAGATTAATCATGTCAGGCTTCTCCCCGAGATACCTTCCATGATTAATCTGTAAGTTACGGTAAATAAACACACACCTGAAAATTCCTTTATTAGAAATAAAAAACACAAACACATTTCCTGGTTCACCAATTTAATCAACCCAAAAAAGGCCTCCATGTCCGGTGTAATCCAGGATGGTCCAGCGTCGCTACCAGCTCTGCTGCATGAAGGTGACCGGAGCAGCAGAAGACACATCCGCTCCTGTCAGCTCCACGCAGCAACTGAGGTGACTAGCGTGATCAGCTGAGCTGTCACTGAGGATACTCGCGGCCACCGCTGGATCCAGTGACAGCGGGTAACCTCAGTGACAGCTCAGCTGATCACGTGGCTCTCTTCATTTGCTGCGTGGAGGTGACAGGAGCAGCGGTGTCTTCTGCAGCTCCGGTCACCTTGATGCAGCAGAGCTGGAAGCGACACTGGACCATCCTGGATTACGCCGGACATGGAGGGCTTTTTTGGGCTGATTAAATTGGTGAACCAGGAAATGTGTTTGTGTTTTTTATTTCTAATAAAGGATTTTTCAGGTGTGTGTGTTTATTTACTGTAATTTACAGATCAATCATGGAAGGTATCTCGGGGAGACGCCTGACATGATTAATCTAGGATTTAGTGGCAGCTATGGGCTGCCATTAACTCCTTATTACCCCGATTTGCCAACGCACCAGGGCAAATCGGGAAGAGCCGGGTACAGTTTCAGAACTGTTGCATCTAATGTATGTGGCAATTCTGGGCGTCTGCTGGCTGATATTGTTAGGCTGGGGGGGCTCCCCATAACGTGTGGCTCCCCATCCTAAGAATACCAGCCTGCAGCCATATGGCTTTATCTGGCTGGTATTAAAATAGAGGGGGACCGCACGCCGTTTTTTTTTAATTATTTATTTATTTATTTCTATACTCCATAGTGACACGCCCACTGGCTGCTGTGATTGGGTGCAGTTAACTACCTGTCACTCAGCATGGGGGGCGTGTCTCACTGCAACCAATCATAGGCGCCGGTGGGCGGGGAAAGCAGAGAATACGAGATTGATTAATGAGCGGCCGGCTTTTTCAAATTAGAAAAAGCCGCCGGAGCAGTGTGAACGCCATGCAGCGCCAGTGATCGGGGATCGGTGAGTATGAGAGAGGGGGGGGCACTTCAGTCACTCGGGGGATTAGCGGTCACCGGTGAATCCTTCACAGGTGACCGCTAATCAGTACACGGCACACAGACAGAGCCACGGCATGACAATGAAGTCGGGTGAAGTTCACCCGAGTTCATTCTCATCCTGCTACTCTGTCTTCCAACATGTAGTAATGACATTTTGCATCACACACGGACATTTTTCATGGACAACATAACCACACATCCGTGCAAGGAACGTTTTATTTGGACTCCCATAGGCTAACATTATGTCTGTGTGTGCATGCTCCGTCTCAAAAACGAACATGCTTCCGTGCCAAACGGAGCAAAAAACGTGGGACGCACACGAACACACGAAAGATCAAATAACACGCACGTGTGCCTTTAAACATAAAAAAAATATGTGCACGTTTGGTCGTATCTCCGGTATGTACGGAAACGGACCAAACACGCACGTTTGAAACGGATGTGTGTTGCAGGCCTTAGAGAGTGTATTGCAATCCCTCCTTTCAATTCTTTATAGGCCTTGCACTTAATGTAGAGGCCACCAGTCTAAAAGTTCTACTCATTACAAATGATAAAAAATATAAAAATGTCATGCACACAATTTCCTTTTTTTTTTCTGACTGAAATGCAAAAATGCAGCATGTCAATTAGAGTTTTTTCAGTTTTTTTTCAACATAGAAAGCAGTGAGTGCAAAAACGCAGCAAAAACATTACGTGTGAACATATCCTAAAGTGAAGGCATTTTTTTTCTGTTTTTATTTGCCTTATGTACAAGTCATTATCGAGGAAGAAATTTTTCTTAACATTTTTTCAGTAAAACCATTTTAGCTTTGATCTTGTTTGTTTTATCATTAGTCCGTAAAAGTGGCATAATAGTGTGACAAAATTGTATTCAGCAGTAACCTGGGAGTCAGAGAAGCATCCAGGCTTTGGCTCACCCCAGGGCTTGGGGTACTCGGTTATTACGGGGAAAGTTCACTGGGTGGCCGTTGCTCACTTCCGTGACCCTGTGTGTTGCTTAAGAGGGGTTTTGTACAAGGGAAAACAAAATAAAGAGTTTTTCGTGATGTCACTTGCAGTATGCGGCTATATGGGAGAAGCCGCCGCTGCAAAAGTCTCTCACTACTGTGGCTGGTGGTATTGGGCAGAATAGGTGTGATGGCTCTCCGCAAATAGAGCTAGGCCCCAGGGGAGGATGATGGTGGTTATAGTATATAGATGCAGAGGTGTAGGAAGAATTCAGACAACACAGGGGCTGTGGTTTAACTTGTGCTTTACTCACTGGTTTGGAGTTGCTGCAACCCGGCTGATGCTGGTCTTTACCAATTTGGTATTCCCTTTGTTGCAGTGCCGATGTAGTGAACTGGTGAGCTTTATTTCTATGCACACTGTATTCTGTAGTAGTTGGTGGGTCCCCATGGCTTGGAGCGTTTTTAGGGTCCCCTCCTGTTGTCTCCGTCCTGGCCCGTATGGCAGGCAACTTGAACCTCTCTTGGGTCTGACCTCTGTCACCATTCCCAGGTTCCTTCTATGCTGCTGTGCCCTGGACACTAATGTCGGTAAGGTCCTTCATGGTCCCCTCACCGGGCAGGTGTTTTCCAGATGAGCCTGAAGCGTCGTCCTGAACTATGGCCCTGTGCCCCATCAGTGCTCAGTCCGGTGAGTACTGGTACATACTCTCCCAGTGAATGTACTACTTTTTACTCAACAAGTCACTTTACATGTGCTGACTGACTGTCTGCTTCTCCCCTCTCCCTCCTCAGACTGTCACTTCCTGTCAGTCTGTGTGAAACTGCACTGACCAGCCCTTCCTCCTCCCAGGTCTCTGACTAGTGGATTGCAGGAATTCCAGCCTATAGGTGAACACCAGTCAAGTCCATCTGTTACACGGTCTGGGGAAAAGGGCATGGATTTGTGTGTGTGTTGTGGTGTTTACCGGCACTGGTCTTCCAGGAATCTGGGGTTACATGTAGTACCCTGTGGCACCTGACACTCAGGGGCGCCACATTACCAATTGGTAAATGCAAGCACATCCTTGGACTGCAACATAAACAACAAATTATCAAATTTTTTTAATTTGCAGAAAACTTTAAAACATTCTTCCCATGCAAGGGAGGCACTTTTCTTGAACGTTTCTATTAATTGAAACAAATTTACATGAGGCACCCCTTCTGCTTCCCACAACCTGGGGTCCCTGGGAGGCATGTCGCCGGTTGCTATGATGACTGGGTCTCGGCCGCCTCTGCGCAGACCTTTCCTGCGACTTTTCCTCTCCCCAAAACTTTGTTGCAAAATAAGGGTCCTCTTCGAAAGACTTTGTTGCAGAATAAGGATACTCTTCAAAAGACTTTCTGCAATATTACTCTGGTAGTGTGCACAACTGGTGCAACTATTCACAAGGCATGTTTTTGCTACTACCAGTCCAGTAGCTGGTGGTCCATTTTTATCAAACATTATCAAAACAGTATCAACAGTATAACAACAGTGAAAGTCTCTGCAGGGTAAATACGTCACATAACCATGTACATTTTATAACCATTCTTACTTTCTATGGTTACACTACTATTTAAAATGTATGTACATAAGGATACCTGATTATACTTTTTCATTTTGACACTTACTCTCTACCTGAGCGGGGGCTGACCAAAGTTGCTACGACTTGACCTGGTTAACTCAAGTGTCTCAGCTTGTCCTCGTTCTACACTGGTGTCTGTACCCCTTTTATCCTCCCAAAATCTAATGGATGCTTATTGAAAACCTGCTGATACTCTTGTGCTACTCGATAAACGCCTTGTTTCTGGTGTGAAGGAGTGGAATCAGTGCCTACATGCAGTTTGTGACAGCAATCCTCTAACTATTCTGGGGAGCTGTTGTCCTCTGCTGTTTCTGATGAGGTCAGAGGTTCCACTGCCTGGATGGAGTCATTGGCAACAGTAAACAGTTTGGCAATGGAGGCATACCTGGGCAATTTAGTTTCCTCCTCCACACAATTAAACACCCGTACAGGGACTCTTCCCTTGGGGACTCCCACCACCCCCCCCTGGCCGTCAGGACTTTAGACCAATTTTCTGAGTATATGAGCTCCACCCTTTCAGTGCAAAAGATAGATGTGGTTCTGGACCACCGTTGTACGATCTGTTTACAATCCTGGGAAGGAGTGGATTAGAAGCAGTGTTCCCTTATTAAGGCTCCGGTCCTGGGTGCTCGGGTGGAACCATTTAGAAAAAAGTCCAGCGGCACACCAAATCTCCGTAAAAAAACTTTTTTTTTTTTTTCAATTAAGCGGTGCATATTAAAAAGGCAGGGGAGGAATCTAAAAAGGCAGTGAAGGAATCAGGTGCAGGATCCCTCATGGACGACAGCCGTTTCATGTTAAAAATGCTTCCACGGGTCACCCTTTGAGGCCTATTGACACCCGACACCATATCATCATTTCACTTATTGGGGGTATTACAATAAGGCTGGAGTCTATTACCCGTACATTACCAATTTCTCCACCAGATAGGTTTACCTGTTGCCTCTGCAGGAGGGCTATGATTTATTTTTGCAGGACCCTCTGCTGCCTGACACCGACTGCTTCAGCAATCTGTTGGAGTAAGGGTGGCGTCACACCCTACGATATATCGGGCGATATATCGTCGGGGTCACGGATTCCATGACACACATCCGGCATCGTTAGAGATATCGTAGCGTGTGGCAGCTACGAACGACTGTGAACGAGCAAACATACACACCTTATCGTTGCTGGTTGACACGTCATTCATGTTCATAAAGTCGTTCCTCCTTCTGCGCGTTGGTTGTTCGTCGTTCCTGAGGCAGCAAACATCACTCCGTGTGATACCCCGGGAACGACGAACACTGCTTACCTGCGTCCCACTGGCAATGCGGAAGGAAGAAGGTGGGCGGGATGTTACGTCCTGCTCATCTCCGCCCCTCCGCTTCTATTGGGCGGCCGCTGTATGATGTTGCTGTGACGCCGAACGTCCCTCCCCCTTCAGGAAGAGGATGTTCACCGCCCCAAAGGGATGTCATTCGGGAGGTAAGTACGTGTGACGGGGTAAATGACTTTGTGCGCCACTGTATTGCAAATATAAAAATGGCTATTTTTGAGTTTATACATTATGTTCAACTATAACATATTGTTTATTCAGACAGACAAAGTGTACATGGTTACAAAATCTTGTATATACTTAAGGGTTTCTGTGTGTTTGTCTTAAATAGAGATGAGCGAACCGGTCGCGGTTTGGTTCGAGCTTGGTTCGCCGAACGGAGGTCTCGTTCGAGTCGGTTCGGCATAGGAAACAATGGGAGGCAATCACAAACACATAAAAACACCTAGAAAACACCCTCAAAGGTGTCCAAAAGGTGGCAAACAACTCACAACACAACACAAACACATGGGAAAGTGACAGGAACAAATTTTCATGTGAAAACAAAACAGCGTTACGAGGAAAAAGAGGACGAGACACAGATATAGGCATGGCACGCCCTTCTAAAATCATGTAAAACACCGCAAGGTGACTCCAAGCGGAGTCTCCTTTTTTTCCAAACATTTGGCCACACAGACCTTCAGTGGCGGCACTTGTGCCCCAGTCGTACACTTCACAGTTACAGTCATATGAAAAAGTTTGGGCACCCCTATTAATGTTAACCTTTTTTCTTTATAACAATTTGGGTTTTTGCAACAGCTATTTCAGTTTTATATATCTAATAAATAATGGACTGAGTAATATTTCTGGATTGAAATGAGGTTTATTGTACTAACAGAAAATGTGCAATCCACATTTAAACAACATTTGCGGTGCAAAAGTATGGGCACCTCAACATAAAAGTGACATTAATATTTTGTAGATCCTCCTTTTGCAAAAATCACAGCCTTAAGTCACTTCCTGTAGCTTTTAATGAGTTCCTGGATCCTGGATGAAGGTATATTTGACCATTCCTGTTTACAAAACAATTCTAGTTCAGTTAAGTTTGATGGTCGCAGAGCATGGACAGCACGCTTCAAATTATCCCACAGATTTTCAATGATATTCAGGTCTGGGGACTGGGATGGCCATTCCAGAACATTGTAATTGTTCCTCTGCATCAATGCCTGAGTAGATTTGGAGCGGTGTTTTGGATCATTGTCTTGCTGAAATATCCATCCCCTGCGTAACTTCAACTTCGTCACTTATTCTTGCACATTATTGTCAAGAATCTGCTGATACCGAGTTGAATCCATGCGACCCTCAACTTTAACAAGATTCCCAGTGCCGGCATTGGCCACACAGCCCAAAAGCATGATGGAACCTTCACCAAATTTTACTTTGGGTAGCAAGTGCTTTTCTTGGAATGCTGTGTTTTTTTGCCTCCCTGCATAACGCCTTTTTGTATGACCAAGCAACAACAATTTTTGTTTCATCAGTCCACAAGACCATCTTCTAAAATGTAACTGGCTTGTCCAAATGTGCTTTTGCATACCTCAGGCGACTCTGTTTCTGGCGTGCTTACAGAAACTGCTTCTTTTGCATCACTGTTCCATACAGCTTCTCCTTGTGCAAAGTGCGCTGTATTGTTGACCGATGCACAGGGACACCATCTGCAGCAAGATGATGCTGCAGGTCTTTGGAGGTGGTCTGTGGATTGTCCTTGACTGTTTTCACCATTCTTCTTCTCTGCCTTTCTGATATTTTTCTTGGCCTGCCACTTCTGGGCTTAACAAGAACTGTACCTGTGTTCTTCCATTTCCTTACTATGTTCCTCACAGTGGAAACTGACACTTTAAATCTCTGAGACAACTTTTTGTATCCTTCCCCTTAACAACTATGTTGAATAATCTTTGTTTTCAGATCATTTGAGAGTTGTTTTGAGGAGCCCATGATGCCACTCTTCATAGGAGATTCAAATAGGAGAACAACTTGCAAGTAGCCACCTTAAATACCTTTTTTCATGATTGGATACATCTGCCTATGAAGTTCATAGCTCAATGAGGTTACAAAACCAATTTAGTTCTTTAGTAAATCAGTAAAATGTAGTTAGGATTGTTCCAATCAAGAAATTGATAAGGGTACCCATACTTATGCACCTGTCAAATTTTGTTTAAATGCGGATTGCACATTTTCTGTTAGTACAATAAACCTCATTTCAATCCAGAAATAGTACTCAGTCCATCAGTTATTAGATATATGAAACTGAAATAGCTGTTACAAAAACCCAAATTGTTTTAAAGAAAAAATGTTAACATTAATAGGGGTGCCCAAACTTTTTCATATGACTGTTAACTTGCATCAAGGACTTTCAAAAATACGCCATCCTTAACCGTCCCCAGGATGACACCGGGGTAGGTAGCAAAGTCTTTGCTGAACCATCACTTGTTCATCTTGGCTCCTTTTTATAAAAACACAGCAAGGGTTACTCCAAGCGGAGTCTCCCTTTTATCCAAAAATTGGGTCTTACAGACACCCCTTCAGTGGCAGCACTTGTGCCCCAGTTGTACACTTCACAGGTAGATTTGCATCAAGCACATTCAAAAATACGCCATACTTAACCGTCCCCAGGATGACACTGGGGTAGGTAGCAAAGTCTTTGCTGATACCAGATCTGTTCATCTTGGATCATTTGTAGAAACACTGTAAGCAAGGGTTACTCCAAGCGGAGTCTCCCTTTTTTCCAAAAATTGGGCCACACAGACACCCCTTCAATGGCAGCACTTGTGCCCCAGTTGTACACTTCACATGTACATTTGCATGAAGCACATTCAAAAATACGTCATCCTTAACCGTCCCCAGGATGACACCGGGGTAGGTAGCAAAGTCTTTGCTGAACCATGACTTGTTCATCTTGGCTCCTTTTTAAAAACACAGCAAGGGTTACTCCAAGCGGAGTCTCTTTTTTTTTCCAAAAATTGGGCCACACAGACACCCCTTCAATGGCAGCACTTGTGCCGCAGTTGTACACTTCACAGGTAGATTTGCATCAAGCACATTCAAAATAAACAAGCATTGACACTCCCAAGGACGACACAGGGGTAGTAAATTCCTTGCAGATCCATGACTTGTTCATTTTGATGAACGTTAGTCTGTCCACATTGTGACTGGACAGACGCGTGCGCTTATCTGTCAGCACACACCCAGCAGGACTGAAGACACGTTCTGAGACAACGCTGACAGCTGGACAGGACAAGATCTTCAAGGCGTAAGTGGAGAGCTCTGGCCATTTTTTTAAGATTTGAAGCCCAAAATGAGCAAGGCTCCATTTGCAAAATCATGGCATCGATGTTCATTTGGAGATACTCCTGGGAGATTCACTCCAAGCACCATGGTTGTTTGGTGTTAAAGCCGAGCTAAGATCGAGTAACAGCTTCTGCTGATACTCCTGCATACGTGTGTCCCTTTCTATGGCTGAAATTATTTCACAAAATTTGGACTTCTACTAGGGATCTAATAGTGTGGCAAGCCAGTAGTCATCATCACTTCTAATTTTGACAATACGAGGGTCATGTTGGAGGTAGTGCAGCAAGAAGGCGCTCATGTGTCTTGCGCAGCCATGAGGACCAAGTCCACGCTGTGTTTGTGGCATAGAGGTGCTAACCATTCTTTCTTCCTCTGACATCTCCCCCCAACTTCTTTCAACTGAAATTTGACCAAGGTCTCCCTCATCCGCTGAGTCTTCCATGTCCATGGACAGTTCGTCCTCCATTTCTTCATGTTCTCTTGCACCTTCCTCAACATTTTGCCTGCTACCATGCGCCCTTGTTGATCTCTGTCCCCCATGGTCCCATGCCTGCCGCCTTGGTGATGATGAACGTCTGGACCTTGGTGATGTTGTTGTCTCTTGCGCATATGAATCCTCCAGTACTTCCTCCCCTTCCTGTTGTCCAACCCAATGACTACGAATAGTGTTTGGCTTGTGCTCCAGCATGTAAATGACAGGAATTGTCATGCTGATAATAGCATTGTCAGCGCTAAACATATTCGTCGCCATGTCGAAACTGTGCAGAAGGGTGCATAGGTCCTTGATCTGAGACCACTCCATCAGGGTGATCTGCCCCACCTCTGCATCTCGTTGGCCCAGGCTATATGTCATGACGTATTGCACCAGAGCTCAGCAGTGCTGCCACAGTCGCTGTAACATGTGGAGAGTAGAATTTCAGCGTGTTGGCACATTGCATTTCAGGCGATGAACCGGCAGGCCGAAAGACTTCTGGAGCAATGCAAGTCGCTCAGCTGCGGCGGTTGAACGGCGGAAGTGAGCAGACAGTTTTCGTGCCCTGTTCAGAAGGCCATCTAGGCCGGGATAGTGTGTTAAAAATTGCTGGACAACAAGGTTCAACACGTGAGCCATACAAGGCACGTGTGTCACACACCCAGGTTTGCAGCATTGTCGCACACGGCCTTACCAGGCTGCAGGTTGAGTGGAGACAACCATTTACCAAAATCAGTCTCCAGAGCTGCCCACAACTCAGCTGCTGTGTGACTCTTATTTCCAAGACATTTCAAGATAAAGACCGCCTGATGCCGTTGCGCTTTGCTGCCAACATATTAAGGAGGTGTGCATGATTCTCCGCCCCTCCGAGGCGACCAATAGTAGCAGGGATTGGTAGTCTGAATGAACGGATATGTGAATATATTGATTATTTTCTACAACCTAAGGTTCACGGACTCGAATCCCATGTAAGAGACACTATGCATCTTTTACAAAAGCCTGAAAATCTGACTGTACCATCTAACTCTACACTAATGACATTAGAGCACCAAAACAAGTAGAAAAAAATTCTACAAAAAACCGAATTAAGGTCAAAAAGAATTCATTTATTAATTACACAAAGGTAAAAATACAGTGTTAAGCCACAAGGCAGGAAACCAAGCAAAGAAAATGGTGTCACATGTAAGTAAGTACATAATGTGGGGGCAGAGGCTCCATGTAAGACATACAATTTTCTGTGAGCAGGAAAAGAGGGGAGATCAGGGTTCGATATAGTATTGCGTGGGAGAGGAGCTTCCAGTGCAATCACCTCCTGTAACCCACACTACAACAAAGTTGTAATTACAAGAAAAATGATGGACAATTACCTGATCACTGAGGAGACCTGGCCCACATGTGACACCAAAACCCCGACGCGCACGTTTCGGCGTCACCTGACGAAGGTGACGCCGAAACATGCGCGTCGGGGTTTTGGTGTCACATGTGGGCCAGGTCTCCTCAGTGATCAGGTAATTGTCCATCATTTTACTTGTAATTACAACTTTGTTGTAGTGTGGGTTACAAGAGGTGATTCCAGTGTGCTCCTGCCATTTGATGCTTCACTTTTGTGCACTGGAAGCTCCTCTCCCACGCAATACTATATCGAACCCTGATCTCCCCTCTTTTCCTGCTCACACAAAATTGTATGTCTTACATGGAGCCTCTGCCCCCACATTATGTACTTACTTACATGTGACACCATTTTCTTTGCTTGGTTTCCTACCTTGTGGCTTAACACTGTATTTTTACCTTTGTGTAATTAATAAATTAATTCTTTTTGACCTTAATTCGTTTTTTTGTAGAATTTAATTCTACTTGTTTTGGTGCTTTATGTTATTTCATCCGTGGGTCTCACCACTTCTACTCAGCCCATCCACCCATATACCACACTTTGGTGATGCAAGTTCCTTGTTCCCTTTTGGTGTTTTGTACGGCTGTTTTTCTTGATCTCTTTGTATATTTACTAATGACATTAGATGTAGAGGCACTGTACACAAGCATCCCACATGTTTTGGGGTGCAATGCGGCAAAATTCTTTCTTGATGACAGTGAAGGATCATGGGAAGCTCACAATAATTTTTTATTGGATTTACTGTAAATTGCTCTCCACCACAAATTCTTTGTTTTTGATCGAACTTATTACAAGCAGGTATCAGGCACTGCGATGGGGGCACGCTCTGCCCCATCGTGTGCAAATTTGTTTTTGGGGTGGTGGGAGGAACATCAGGTATACCTTCATAGCAAGTTTATACACTATGTGAGCGGTTGGCATAGATATATAGATGACATCCTGGTGATCTGGTCGGGACCCATTGATGAAGGTGAGCAGTTCATAAGAGATCTTAATGTTAACATGTTTAACATTACACTGACCCACTCAATGGGTAAAACTGTCGACTTCTTGGATGTCAACATATCGATAGAAGAGAATAAGTTGACAACTACACTTTTCAGAAAGTCAACAGCAACCAATAACTTGCTACATTACTCTAGTTTTCATCCCCAACACCTCAAAAAAGGCATACCATATGGACAATTCATCAGAACCAAAAAAAATTGTAGTAATGAACATGATTTTTGTTCACAGGCGGAGTTGTTGGCTAAAAGGTTGAACAGGTGAGGATACCCCAAGCAGGTCATCAGTGAGGCCTTTGAACGGTCTATGGAAACAGAAAGAACAAGTCTATTGACCCCAAAACCCAGGAGAGTGGACAATACAGTACGTTTGATAACTACATATAACGATCAATGGCAAGATCTCTATAGAATCCTCAGCAAAAACTGGAATATTCTTCACACAGAGACGAAGCTGAGAGACATCATTTCCACGACCCCAAAATTCACAGCCAGAAGAGCTCATAATCTGAGAGACTGTCTGAGCCATAGTCACTTTGTGCGACCAACCCGTAGTTTGCACACAGGATTTTCTCTAATTGGATCATTTGCATGTGGCAATTGCTCAATTTGTTCTTTTACACCAACATTGTATGAATTTGTACATCCTAATACACAAAAGAGATATCCGCTTCATGATTACATCAATTGTCAATCTAAAAATGTGGTATATGCCTTGGTGTGCCCTTGCCCACTTTTGTATGTGGGCCAAACTACGCAGGAATTGCGCAAACGTGTACAGCAGCACCTATCTAATATATCTCTGGCTAACAATCATCTCAAGCAAGGTAAACAAATCTCCACTGTGGCTATGCATTATCAAAAAGTGCATCATTGCAGAATTAGAAATACGTATGTTGTTGGGCTAGAACAGATCCGGATGTCTATTAGAGGTGGTGATGTTGTACCAGCTCTCCTGCGTAGTGAGTCCAGATGGATATATACTGTGTGCACCCTAGAGGCATTAATGAAGATTTGTTATTCACAGGTTTTTATAAAAAGTAATTAGTGTATTATATCAGCGCTGATAAATAATGCTACATGCACTTTTCTGTGCATAACAGCATTGTTTCTATGGTTGAATGATAAAACAAATACGCCTTTTTTTTTTTTCCATGTAAATCTGTAATATACATGATGTGTTCAGTTGCTTATTTGGTACATGCAAGTGTTTAGGATGTCAATATTAACTCATACAGTGTTATATACAAGCTCTGTTTAAATGATGATCTTTTTCTGTGGTGTGGAACCTTAAGTTAGGACATTTGTACCTGGGGGACTACTTGAAAATGAAGGACTGTTTGTGAGCACTGTTTAAAGTTGCACTTCCGGTTTAATTACGCAATATCCGGTTGGTGAAGCACAGGCTTGCGTTTCACCACACTTATCACACAGGAACCACATGGCTTGCAAGTACAACAGTGTTATACATGGGATCGCTATGGTAACATGCAGCCACGTGGTATGAGAGGGTGGAGAGGTTCACATACAGAGAACCTGCCTGCAGGTGTGTGATAATGACGGAGCGCCACATGGTTTTCTTACATGGACAAAACTACTTCTCCCAATCTGGTAGGACACGCAATTAGCACTGTGTATATTGTCCATTCCTCCTCCCTGATAGGTTTAAATATTTTAGTGGGTGATATTTATAGACCCACACAGCACTGGTATGGCAGTCTCCTGATGAAGCCAGCATGACTGGGTAACGCGTCGGGCTCTCACACTGTGACTCCGGGACCTTGTATTGCAGTTTTTGGTAACCTTCCTTAGTGACTGTTTGGACTCATTGTTATTATTTTTTATTTTTGGCTAGTTTAGCCTTTGTTATATACCATTTGGTGACAGTCTCAGGATACCCAGTAACAACTTGATGCAATACAAGCACATTTTTAGCATAGATGGAGTATATACTTGATTTTGTATAAGAATACCCAGATAGTGGGCAGTATTGTTGTGTTTACCCTCAATATGCTTGTCTATGCAATTCATATGTCCCATGTTGGAGGCAGTGTTTAGTGTTTATGTCTGATTTTAAATGATTTTAAAATTGTGAGTGTTTTGCCACCCTTTATTAATAAATAAATATTGTATTTTTTGCACACATCAAGGTCTATTCCATATTATATATTTATTATTCATAAGTCTGGTGCCTCTTTGTGCCATATTGTGTGTGTTCAGGTGATTTCATAGGTACATGGCACATGATTTGTCTAATAATTCAGAAGGTGCTGAGCAATCCCCCCTTTGTTAGTACTGCTGCCAACATAGTAATGAGGGGTGTATGATTCTTTCTGCGCAGTTACAACGCTGGTGGCCTGACCAGGCAGGCTTGGGGCAGAGGTGGAGGACCCAGACAAGGTTGAGGAGGCCGAAGCAGTGTAGGAACATGGACAGACAGAGGATTGACGCACAAGTCGTGGGGACGGCAAGACTTGTGCAGCAGACCCTTCACCATCTATCACCATAGTTACCCAGTACCCAGTCAGCGACATGTAACGTCCCTGTCCATGCTTACTGGTCCAAGTATCGGTGGTGAAATGCACCCGTTCACACACAGAGTTTCTCAAGGAAGCAGTGATGTTGTGTGCGACATGCTGGTGTAGCGCAGGCACACCTTTCTTAGAGAAGTAGTATAGACTGGGCATCTGGTACTGGGGCACAGCGACAGACATAAGGTTTCAAAAATCCTGTGTGTCCACCAGGTGGAAAGGCAGCATTTCGGTAGCCAAGAGCTTACAGAGGTATAAAGTCAACCTCTTAGCTTTGTCATGGGTCACAGGAAATGGCCTTTTATTTGTCCACATCTGAGGGACAGAGATCTGGCTGCTGTGTGTAGACGGTGTTGAGTAGGGTGTCCCTGGAAAAATGAAGGTTTGTGAGGAAAGTGCAGTCGTAGACATGATGTTGCCTTCATCCAACATTGGTGCTATCGATGTCTGAGAGAGCTGTACACACGCACTTGTTTCCCCTTCCAAACCAACTGACGACCTACCAAGTAAACTGCCTGTTGCGGTTACATTGGTGGAAGGTGTGCGTGGAAAACCAGGTGTGACAGCTGTCCCCACTGTCCTAGAAGATGAAGAGCACGCCGGAAAGGGGCAGGCGGTGGATGGTCTGCTCCGATAGGCCGCATTGCAGCACGGTGAGCTTCCCACTGGGACGTATGATATTTATTCATGTGACGATTCATTGAAGAAGTTGTCAAACTGCTGAGGTTTTTGCCTCTACTAACAGATTCCCGACATATTTTACAGATCACATAATTTGGGCGATCTTTTGCAAGGTCAAAAAAGGACCAGGCTGGGCAAGGCTTAGAGGACATGAGACCTGCTGAGCCACCACGACTAGTGCTCAGAGGCACAGTGGTGGCTGAGGATGCAGTTGTAGACGTGCTATCAGTACTTCGACTCTGTCCAGGAAGGCGCAAGGTAACTTCGTTATAAGGTTGCATCCTCCTCCACCGCCTCTGTTGACCTCCTCGAGTGCCTGACTGTGGGTTGACAGTAGGAGGGATCTAGAACTTCCTCATTAAGCATTGTGTTTGCACTCCCCTCATCCTCAGACCTAGCCTCTTCTTGCCCAGACCGAAAATTTAAGTTGTCATCCCAATCTGGTATCTGCGTCTCATCGTCATCAGTATGTTCCTCTATGTCTCTAACACCAGGTAAAACGGTTTGTGAATAAGGGTCAAAATTATGCTCAGAAACTTGGTCATCATGGCCTGAGTCACAAAGGTTCTGGGCATCACTGCAGACCATTTCCTGGTCTGTACTCACTGTAGCTTGGGAGCATACCTCTGAGTCCAAGTCTATAGTTTGACTGAACAGCTCTGCAGACTCAGCCATCTCTGTTCCACCATACTGTGCAAGGCGGATGGAGACTTGAGAGCTGGGAGAAAGCAAGTGTGATTGGAATGACAACTCAGAGGACTGTTTTTTTTTGATGAGGTAGTTGAGGTGGAGGAGAGGGCACTTGTTGGAGCACTTGAAATCCAATCAAGCATGTTCTTTTTTTGTGCATCATCTACCATTCTTACAGTTGTTCGGGTCCGTAAAAAAGGGAACACATCGGGTTGTCCACGGAAAGTAGTAGACATCTTACTTTTGCTGGAAGATGGCCTATCTTCAGGAGATATTAACGTAGCTTTGCCGCCTTCCCCATGCACAAAAACTTGTTTTCCTTTTCCAACACGCCTGTTCCTCTTTCCTCCAGCATCTGTCATTTTGCCACTCATTTTGATAACAACAAGATTGTGCACTTAAAATGTGGTAGTAAAAATTGAGAGGTGGTGTAGATTGTAGAGTTGGTCTAGCTTTATTGACAGCAGAAGAAACAACACTGACTATCCCTGACAATGCAACTATGGCCCTTAAACTGGCAGCAAAGTTTGCTATTATAATGGCTTAGAAAAAATGAGCTTGAGGGTGCAATGCAGAGGTGCTGGAAATTGCTTGGCACCAGTGTGACACTAATGGAGTCCAACAGCCACTTTTTGGATGCCACTAAGTTTGCTCAGTGTTTGCTATTATAATGGCTTAGTAAAAATGAACTTGAGGGTGCAATGCAGAGGTGCTAGAAATTGCTTGGCACCAGTGGGACACTAATGGAGTCCAACATTCACTTTTTTGGTGCCACTAAGTTTGCTCAGTGTTTGCTATTATAATGGCTTAGTAAAAATGAGATTGAGGGTGCAATGCAAAGGTGCTGGAAATTGCTTGGTACCAGTGGGACACTAATGGAGTCCAACAGCCACTTTTTGGATGCCACTAACTGGCAGCACTCTTTTAAATTAAAATGGATTTGCAAAAATGTGCAGGAGGGGAGAATGCAGAGGTGGTGGGATTTGCTTGGCACAAGTGGCACAATAATGGAGGACAGCAGCTACTCTTTGGATGGCACTAACTGGCAGCACTCTGCAATTAAAATGGCTTTGCAAAAAGGGCAGGAGGGTACAGTGGCCGGGTTGTGGGTCAGTGTAGAGGAAAGGAAGCCTCACTTTCTATCCCTCCTAATGGTGAAATGCAGCAAGGAATTCCCTGAGCTTAGTGTTACGGGGGCTGTCTGATTATAAAAACCAAAGAGATATCAGACAGTCAGGGTCCACCGGGCAGAGACTCTGCTGCAGACTATGGCAGAGTGCAACACCTCTGTTAACTCACAGAAGGATATAATAAGTAAGTAAAGCAATTCCTCCCTTACTTGGAGGGTGTGTGGAATGATCTCTGTTAATAATCACAGAGACAAAGGCAATGTGTGCGAAATGGCACCTACCTAGGTCCGCTCTTCTAGTGGTGCAAAAGAGACGAACAGCAGCGTAAGCCGCACAATGCTCCTACCTGCGTTCGCTCCACTAGTGTGCGAGGAAACGAACCACTAGATATGGCACCTGCCTAGGTCCGCTCTTCTAGTGGTGCAAAAGAGACGAACAGCAGCGTAAGCCGCACAAAGCTCCTACCTCTGTTCGCTCCCCTAGTGTGCGAGGATACGAACAACTGCCAGACGCAGTATAAGGAACGTTACCCTAGCGGCAACGTCCACCTACGAGTCAAATCACAAGGCCCAGCCAGACCATGTGCCTCAGGCACCTGCCTATGTCCGCTCCCCTAAGAGGTAAGGATACGGACAGCAGCCGAAGCTGTAAGGTATAAGAACGCTACCCTGCCGGTAGCGCTCACCTAGCATAGACAGAGAGATGCCTAGAGGAACGTGCACAGAGCGTCTACTCTCATGCATGAACCAAGAGGACTGAGCACCATGCGGCGTGTGTCAGGGTCTTATATAGACTCTGTGCCTCATCCAAGATGGAGGACACCAGAGCCAATCCGCTGCCAGAACGACAGGAGTGACGTCATGCTGGCCTATCACCGAGCAAGGCGTCACAAGCACATGACCAGCGACCAATCGGCATAGAAGGTGTCAGAGACATGTGACCTCGTGTCAGCGATGATGTCACCCGCACATGTGCAATGGCTTCAAGATAGGACTTAGTCTCCGGCGCTCGCACATGTGCAGTAGCAAGAAATCTGGACTTAGTCTCCAGCGCTCGCACATGTGCAGTAGCAAGAAATCTGGACTTAGTCTCCAGCGCTCGCACATGTGCAGTAGCAAGAAATCTGGACATAGTCTCCAGAGCTCGCAGCAACCGTAACACTTAGCTACACAGACGCTGCTATCTGAAGCTGTAAAAAGCGTTTCCACTGACCTGACTGTCACCTATGGCTCTGAGCCAGCTGTAATTAGCCCTTAAAAGGGCTGAAATAAACTTCTGTTCCTAATCTGTAGAACGCTGTGTGTATAGCGTACACAGCAGGATCGGCGACAGGAGCTGCGTGAGCGGTGACTGTGACCCAAACGCAGAAGGCAGATAATGGCGTGCTGGAGGAAAATGTCCGTTTTTATAATGCAAGGACATGTGACATGGGCAGCCTATGACACATGCCCTTGTTTCTCTGGCAAAAAGTACACTTAGCTGTGTGTGTGTCTGGGATTGGCCGACATGCTGGCCCGCCCCACTACACGCGCCCTTAGGGAAGGAAGAAAAAAAATGGCGATCACCATTATCCCAGCAGCAGTGATCTGAATGCGCAGCCCCCGCACACTATACGCTGAAATTTGATAATAGTGTGAGTCACAGAGTGACTCACACTATTACAGTGAAAAGCCAGCTAGCAATTAGCTAGGCTTTTTGCTGCTAGAACCGTTCTCGAACGTAACTCGAGCTAACGAACTTTTAGCAAAAAGCTCGAGTTCTAGTTCTATCTAGAACACCCCCCAAAATCACTCGAACCGCGAACTGGAGAGCCACTAACCACGAACCGCGCTCAACTCTAGTCTTAAATATACAGACAGACAATATACCATTGTGACAGAAACCTTATGATTTACTTACCTTAAAATATCTGATGTTTTATGTATTTACTATATACACAGACAGACAATATACCCATTTACCTAGCTCAAATACCTGATGTGTATTCTTGAGAGATTTGAATATCTGTGGGTTTATTACCTTATTTTCTGATGTGTGGTGTATCTCTGATTAATCTATGCCCAAAGATTGGCCATCAAAGGGCATGGATCAATAAGACTAAAGCACATTAACTCTAAGGGTACCGTCACACTTTAGCGACGCTCCAGCGATCCCACCAGCGATCTGACCTGGTCAGGATCGCTGGTGCTTCGCTACATGGTCGCTGGTGAACTGTCAATCAGGCGGATCTCACCAGCAACCATTGACCAGCCCCCAGCGACGCGTGGAAGCGATGCTGCGCTTGGTAACTAAGGTAAATATCGGGTAACTAAGCGCTTGGTTACCCGATATTTACCTTGGTTACAGCTTACCGCAGGCTGCCAGAAGCCGGCTCCCTGCTCCCTGCACATTCAGATCGTTGCTTTCTCACTGTCAAACACAGCAATGTGTGCTTCACAGCAGGAGAGCAACGTCCAAAAAATGAACCAGCACTGTGTGTAACTAGCAGCAATTTCACAGCAGGGGCCAGATCGCTGCTCAGTGTCACACACAGTGAGATCGCTAATGAGGTCACTGGTACATCACAAAAACCGTGACTCAGCAGAGATCTCGCTAGCGATGAGAAATACCCCTAAGGTTTGTCATTTTTGTGAAAACCTCTATTTAAGATCAGATGAAATATAGCACAGACAGAAGCTCGTGTTTCCTGCTCCGTGAAACGTCTAGGCAGTTATGTCCAGGAGTTCTGTCTATGTCATGCTTCTCTGACCTCCAGACAGATGATGTTCCAAAACTCCTTGGTGATGTAAGTATTTAACTGTACTTAACCTTTGTATGTTGAATATACAAAAGTGTACGCAATATCATACTTTTCCTTTAAGTTTGTATTTCATATTAACCTTTATAATAAAATTACTTATTTGCCTTCTTTAAAGCCGTATCTGAACCTTAGTGCTAAAAATATAACAAAACAGCCACGGGCAACAAATTGCCTGTGACGCACAAACGACGGGGGCGGGTGCTATTGCTCATGCGATCGCATGATATATCGTCTTATGTAACACCATCCTAATAACAACATTTCTCCAAGACAATTTTCAATGACATTGGTACCCAAAATCATTTGTGGATTTTTCTCATTAACGTCAGTTTCAACTACAATCAATCCTTGGCCCTTTAGCTCCTCCCTCCCCACATTTATGGTTACCTTTTTGAATCCTATCTGAGTTATTGGTAATCCAATAACAGCATAAATGTGAGGCCTGAGTTAGGACGCGTGAGCTCAGTATCAGACCAGAATCTTTTGTAGAGTACATACGGGATGGTTTTTACTTGCAAGCCGGTGTCCAGCAATGTAGATGTGGGAATTTCATCCAGGGTAATGGAAAGAACTGGTCGTCCTCCCACACACCCGTTACACCAATCAGATGGGCCTTGTCATCTTATTCATGGACGTTTGCCCTTGGCCCCAGGGATTGCTGGTTTAAAGGACATGCTCTTGCAATATGGCCTGCCTTGTTGCAACAACAGCAGATGGGTTGTCCAGATAAGTCGTAGCGATCGGTATCATCGGATCATCCTTCCTCGCATCCAGGGGACATCTTCTCCGGTGGCTTGGGTTCTGACTTGAGCTGCATTGCCTTTAAGATCCTGGCCACGTCCTTGCTTAGCTGTTGTACTTATGAACACAGGTCATCAGAAGCACCAGGTGTCGCAGCCTGTCTATTAGTCTCCACAATAGTTAAGGAAGAAAGTTCCACTCTCAGAGGTGAGTTATTGGCTTGCCACGACTGAGGAGCAGGATCTGTGGTTGCCGGGGGCTGCAGTTTTTTTTTTCCCGGTTATTTAAGACAACAAAGTCCACATCTGGATGTTCCAGAGCCCACAGGTGCAGCTGCTTGCGGTCCTCAAAGGATTGCAACCCCTGCAGGAACTGTTCAATCATCATCTTGTTCCCTTCCTGGGCACTGATGGGGTCTACATGCTTCAAGGACCGCAGTGCTGTTTCTAATCTTAGAGCATAGTCTCTTATACTGTCTTTTAGCCTCTGTCTGCAATTGTAAAATCCCATTCTCAGCTCTGCCTCTGTACGGGTTTCAAAAGCAATTTTCCACTTTTCAAGATGGTGTTCACTTATTCCCGGTCTGCATCTGACCAAGTCTCTACTTCCATCTCTGCTGCATCCGCTAAATGTCCCAGCACTACAGACGCTCTTTGTTATTTGTTATTGCATACATGTCTAATACGGTGCATATTTTCTTTTTGAACCCTATTTAAGGCATCTGGTTTGCCTTCATACTGGGGCAGCCACGCTGCTCTCGGGATATATGGCAGGGTGATCGACATGATCTGTGCCACCGCTCCGGGCGCTGACGCTTTCATACCCGGACGAGGCCCCGCAGTATCCCCATTGCCTTGCGCTTCCATTTTCTTCCCCCTTGATTTTCTTTTACCACTCTCTCGCGGGACTGGAGCACTTCGGGAACTTGTTTTCGCGCCCTTTTCACCACTGTCCTCTGTATGGTGGAGTTCATTTTTTGTCACACAAAATGGCGAGCAAATCCACAAGTTCAATCACAAACACAGTCCATAAGGCGCACGTCACCCGGTGTTACCGGGTCTAATCCAATCCTGTTTGTGATGCCAAAAAGTTGACTCACCCCAGGGTTTTGGGGTACTCGGCCCGGGCTGTATATTACGGGAAAAGTTCACAAGGGAAAAATAAAATAAAGAGTTTTTCGTGACGCCACTTGCAGTATGAAGCTATATGGGAGAAGCCGCGGCTGCAAAGTCTCCTACTACTGGGGCTGGTGGTATTGGGCAGCTTAGGTGTTACGGCTCTCTACAAGTAGAGCTAGGCCTCAGGGGAGGATGATGGGCGTTTTTGGGCTCCCCCCTGTTGTCTCTATCCTGGCCTGTATGGCAGGCAGCTTGAACCTCTCTTGGGTATGACCTCTGTCACCGTTCCCAGGTTCCCTCTCTGCTGATGTGCCCCAGACACTAATGTCGGTAAGGTCCTTGATGGTCCCTTCACCGGGCAGGTGTTTATCAGGTGAGCCTGAAGCGTCTTCCTGAATTAGGGCTCTGTGCCCCGTCGGTACTCAGTACTGTGAGTACTGGTACTTACTCTCCCAGCACTGTACTCCTTTTTACTTAACAAGTCACTTCACATGTGCTGACTGACTGTCTGCTTCTCCCCTTTCCCTCCTCAGACTGTCACTTCCTGTCTGTCTGTGTGAAACTGCACTGACCAGCCCCTCCTCCTCCGAGGTCTCTGACTAGTGGATTGGATGCGTCCCAGCATATAGGTAACTAATACGAGGGGGACCCGGGGAAGCGTGCCAAGATGGGAAATGGACTGCTTCCGCCGGTCAAGGTCCACTGTGCGGTGTAAGGGACCGCCGCTATGGTGGGTGAAGAGTGAGCGGGTTGCTGCTAGCGATCGTCTGGAATGTCACAGACGATCTATGTACACCGATCTGCCCTAACCCGTGAGGGTTGTATGGCACAGATCTCACGGCTCGGTGTACCTGTTGCACGGGGAAGCACAGAGGTGCCCACGCACGTGTGCCAGTGGAAGTCACGAGAATATGGCACGAGGGTAGCACAGAGGTGCCCACGCACGTGTGCTTTCAATAACCAGGTGAGTCCAATGGAGACTTGAGGAGCTCACCTGGGACAGGAACACGGCCTGTTGACGGGGGTACTGCCGGAGCAGCAAGGCAGGAACACGGCCTGCAAACGAGGTACTGCCGGAGCAGCAAGGGCCAAGCCCACAAGAGACAGTAATGCCTGAGCAGTGGCGTGGCAGCACGCTGCCAGACATCCAAACATAGAAGGACGGTCGCGCGCCGCCATGATGGCAGGGGGAGCTTTTAAGGAGGTGCAGCTCCACCCGAGGGCGGGCGCGAGGCGGAGATGACGGACTTGACCCAATCAGGGTCCACGATGTCCCAGCCTGGCCAGTCAGGATTCACCACGTCACCAGCCTTGTCATCAAGCCGTGTGACGTCAGTGAGCGAATCAGGACCCACCACGCATTGCACATGCTCACCCTCCTGCCTCTGGGAAATAGAGGCGGGATCCTCGGTCTCACAATGTGCAGAGATAACGGGAATCTCACTGCTTCCCTGAGCAGTAAACCTCTGCACATTGCGCAGCCTCGCAGACCTTCGGGGCCGCTGAGCAGGAGAGTCTGTGGCAGGCCAGGAATGGGAGACCGCTTCACTCCTTGTAACAGGAGAACCACTAGGTGTCACCCTTCTGCTGCCTCTCTGAGAAGGTATCTCCTGCACACTGCGCAGTCTGGCAGACCTTCGGCGCTGCTGAGCAGGAGTGCTCATGGCAGGCAAGGAATGGGAGACTGCCTCAGGAGAGCCACGAGATGTAACATTACCCCCCGTCTAGGCCCCCCCTGTCCGTGCTCGAAGGCCGCTATCAATCCCGGGGCGCGGATATGATCCTCCAACTCCCAGGATCTATGCTCCGGACCACGGCCGGCCCACTCCACGAGGTAGTACCTCTTGCCCTGTATGACTTTTGTCTCCACAAGTTTTGCCACCTCAGGGTCGTCGGACGGGGAGTCGGTTTGAGCCGGCAGGGACCCCGAGAATTTATTAAGTCGTACGGGTTTCAGGAGGGACACGTGAAAGGTGTTGGCTATAGCCCAGCGTGGAGGGAGCTGGAGTCGATATGCCACTGGGTTTACCTGCTGTAGTACTTTAAACGGACCCAGATACCTAGGGGCGAATTTGGCTGCCTGTACCCGTAGGTTAACATTCTTAGAGGACAGCCATACTAGGTCACCAGGGGCGAAGGATGGTGCAGGGCGGCGGCGAACATCAGCCGTTGTCACCATCCGGTCTTTAGCCCTTTTAAGAGCCTCTTGGGTGTCATCCCAGATCTCCCGGGCCTTGGTCGCCCAATCCTCCACTCTAGTATCGGGTGACGTAATGGGCATCGGAACCGGGATTCTGGGATGTTGTCCGTTATTGAGTAGGAACGGAGTCTGGCCAGAGGATTCATGGACCGAATTGTTAATGGCAAATTCGGCCCAAGGAAGGAGGTTAGCCCAGTTGTCGTGGTGCGCGGATATAAAATGGCGGAGGTAAGTTACCAAGGTCTGATTAGTCCTCTCCACTAGTCCATTGGTCTCGGGATGGTATGCGGAGGAGATGTTCAGCTCTATCTGCAGGAGCTTACAGAGCTCTCTCCAGAAGCGAGACGCGAACTGGGGACCCCGGTCGCTCACCACCTTGTCAGGCATGCCATGCAACCTAAATACATGCCGAATGAACAAGGTGGCGAGAGCACGTGACGTCGGGATTCGTGGGAGAGGCACCAAGTGGACCATTTTAGAGAAGTGGTCCGTGATGACCCATACGACCCTGTGCCCTGCTAACTTGGGCAGATCTGCCAGGAAGTCCATCCCTACCACTTCCCAGGGACGATCCGGCACTGGCAGTGGGTGAAGAAGACCTGCCGGTCTCTGCCGGGATGGCTTATTCCGAGCACACGACATACAGGCTCCCACATATTCCTGTATGTACTGGGGTAGTCTCGGCCACCAATAATGCCTGGTCACCAGGTCTCTGGTCCTTTTGACCCCGAAGTGACCCCCGACCTTGGAGGCATGGGCCCACGATAGCACCTCGTTCCGTAGTTCAGGGGGAACGAGGGTTTTGCCAGGTGGCACCTGGTCCAAAGAAGTGGGAGTGACCATCCTCAAGCTGTCCGGGGGTAGTATAAGACGAGGCTCCTCCTCGTCCTCCTCCAACACAACCATACAACGTGACAAGGCATCGGCCCGTACGTTCTTCTCACCGGCCAGGTGGCGGATAATAAAGCGGAACCGGGAGAAGAATAAAGACCAACGGGCCTGCCTTGGGTTCAGGCGTTGTGCTGTCTGGAGGTATGTGAGGTTTTTGTGGTCAGAAAAAACCTCAAATGGATGCTTCGCACCCTCCAGGAGATGCCACCATTCCTGGAATGCTAGTTTCATCGCCAGTAACTCCCTATCCCCTATGGAGTAGTTCCGCTCGGCCGGAGAAAAGGTCTTGGAGAAAAAGAAACACGGATGTTTCCTTCCTCGTTCGTTTTTCTGGTACAGGACTGCACCTGCACCGACCGAAGAGGCGTCTACCTCCAGTAGGAAGGGTTTGGAGATGTCTGGACGATGAAGGATGGGAGCTCTGGAGAAGTGAGTTTTGAGAGTGTGAAATGCCTCTACCGTTTCCCGTGTCCATGCTTTGGGATTAGCGCCCTTGCGAGTAAGGGCAATGATGGGTGCTGCCACCGTCGAGAAGTTGGGAATGAACTGGCGATAATAATTGATAAACCCCAAGAATCGCTGGATCGCCTTCAGTGAGCGGGGCTCAGGCCAGTTCATCACTGTCTCCAACTTCCCCGGATCCATTGCTAACCCCTGACTGGACACTATGTACCCCAGGAACGGCAAGGATTCCCGTTCAAAAACGCACTTTTCCAGCTTAGCATATAACGAATGGGTGCGGAGCCTCTTAAGTACTCGGATGACATCCCTCCGATGGGTGGTAAGATCGGGGGAGAAGATAAGAATGTCATCCAGGTATGCAACCACGGAAAGATACAAATCCCGGAAAATGTCATTCACAAAGTCTTGAAATACGGCGGGGGCATTGCAGAGTCCGAAGGGCATTACTAGATACTCGTAGTGACCGTCCCTGGTGTTAAAGGCGGTCTTCCACTCATCGCCCTTTCGGACTCGCACCAGATTATACGCCCCGCGTAGATCCAGCTTTGTGAAGACCTTTGCCCCGCGGAATCGATCAAATAGCTCAGTAATGAGGGGCAAAGGGTATTTGTTCTTGATTGTGATTGCATTTAATCCCCTGTAATCGATACAGGGGCGCAGATCCCCTTCCTTCTTCTGCACAAAAAAGAACCCTGCACCAGCCGGTGAAATAGACTTGCGAATGAACCCCTTCGCCAGGCTGTCCTGAATATATTTGGACATAGCCTCCGTCTCTGGAGCAGAGAGTGGATACACTCTGCCCCTGGGGGGCTCGGAGCCTGGCTTCAGGTCTATTCGGCAATCATATGGCCGGTGGGGAGGAAGAGTATCTGCGGCCCTTTTGGAAAAGACATCCCTGTAGGCCTCATAAGGTGTCGGTAAACCCGGCCCCTCAGTATTCCCTGAGGACCCAACCGACCTAATGGTAGCGGGTGGTTCGGTAGTCACGAGGTGCTCTCTACAGGATCCTGCCCAGGATGAGATCTCCCCTGTTGCCCAGTTGAGTATAGGAGCATGCTGTCTCAACCAGGGAAGACCCAGTAGGATCTCATCCGTCCCCCCTGGAAGCACCAGGAAGGACACCTGCTCATGGTGTCCCGGTGGTACATCCATCCTGAGAGGGATGGTGATCTGGGTGATAGGATCGAGTAGTATGGACCCGTCGACTACCCGGACCCTGAGTGGCTTGGGCAACAGAACCAGGGGAACTGAGTATCGGGTTGCCAGGGAGGTCGAGATGAAATTGCCTTCAGTGCCTGAGTCCAAGCAAGCCAGGGCAGAGAAGAGAGTAGTGCCGAACTGCAACTGGGCGCTGATAGTCAACCTAGAGGGAGAAGTAGCGTCTAGAGTCCCCCCTCTGATAGAAACTAGACGCTGTCTTTTCCCGACGGTTTGGGACATCGGGTAGCTATGTGTCCCCTCTGCCCACAGGAAAAGCAGATGACACAAGACCGAGAACCTGGGGCAGAGGAGACCACCTTGGACACCTCCATTGACTCCACGGAGTCGCTTACAGGACTGGCTGGGGGACCTGTCTGATGGAAGACGGGAGTCAGACGCTTTTTAGGCCGAGAAGACGTGGGTGCTGAAGAGACCTTGAGCCTTCGCTCCGCCTGGCGGATGTCTATGCGAGAGGCAACCTGAATCAAGGACTCTAAAGTGGCAGGCACCTCACGTGTGGCCAGTGCGTCTTTGACAAACCCTGCCAGGCCCTCCCAAAACACAGGGACAAGGACCTTATCCGGCCAGTCCAGCTCTGCGGCCAGTGTCCTAAAGTGTACAGCAAAGTCCCCGACTGAAGCAGACCCTTGCCGAAGTCGTAGGAGGCGCAGCGCGGAATCGTGGGTGACTTGAGGCCCGAGGAACACCATTCTCATGGCCCCAAGATAAGCTGCTAAGTTATTCACCACACGATCTCCGCGCTCCCACAACGGCGTGGACCACTTCAGCGCTCTCCCTGTGAGCAGGGACTGGACGAAGGCTACCTTCGCCTTCTCGGTAGCGTAAAGAGTCGCGGACAGCTCTAAGTAGGTGGTAACCTGGTTTATAAAACCACGGCACTCAGAGCTGTTGCCGCTAAAGCGCTCTGGAAGCGCAAGGCGAGGAGACCTTCCGCCCAATAGCACAGCCTGGGTAGCCGCCTGGGTGGCGACTGTCGTCAGAGTAGTCTTATCGGAGGAAGACTGCTCCACTGCTGCCAATCGTGACTCCAACTGCTGCACATAACGCAGCAACTGCTGCTGCTCTTCAGCCATAGCCAGACCTTTGGCGCGACCGTAATGTTACGAGGGGGACCCGGGGAAGCGTGCCAAGATGGGAAATGGACTGCTTCCGCCGGTCAAGGTCCACTGTGCGGTGTAAGGGACCGCCGCTATGGTGGGTGAAGAGTGAGCGGGTTGCTGCTAGCGATCGTCTGGAATGTCACAGACGATCTATGTACACCGATCTGCCCTAACCCGTGAGGGTTGTATGGCACAGATCTCACGGCTCGGTGTACCTGTTGCACGGGGAAGCACAGAGGTGCCCACGCAAGTGTGCCAGTGGAAGTCACGAGAATATGGCACGAGGGTAGCACAGAGGTGCCCATGCACATGTGCTTTCAATAACCAGGTGAGTCCAATGGAGACTTGAGGAGCTCACCTGGGACAGGAACACGGCCTGTTGACGGGGGTACTGCCGGAGCAGCAAGGCAGGAACACGGCCTGCAAACGAGGTACTGCCGGAGCAGCAAGGGCCAAGCCCACAAGAGACAGTAATGCCTGAGCAGTGGCGTGGCAGACATCCAAACATAGAAGGACGGTCGCGCGCCGCCATGATGGCAGGGGGAGCTTTTAAGGAGGTGCAGCTCCACCCGAGGGCGGGCGCGAGGCGGAGATGACGGACTTGACCCAATCAGGGTCCACGACGTCCCAGCCTGGCCAGTCAGGATTCACCACGTCACCAGCCTTGTCATCAAGCCATGTGACGTCAGTGAGCGAATCAGGACCCACCACGCATTGCACATGCTCACCCTCCTGCCTCTGGGAAATAGAGGCGGGATCCTCGGTCTCACAATGTGCAGAGATAACGGGAATCTCACTGCTTCCCTGAGCAGTAAACCTCTGCACATTGCGCAGCCTCGCAGACCTTCGGGGCCGCTGAGCAGGAGAGTCTGCAGCAGGCCAGGAATGGGAGACCGCTTCACTCCTTGTAACAGGAGAACCACTAGGTGTCACCCTTCTGCTGCCTCTCTGAGAAGGTATCTCCTGCACACTGCGCAGTCTGGCAGACCTTCGGCGCTGCTGAGCAGGAGTGCTCGTGGCAGGCAAGGAATGGGAGACTGCCTCAGTCCTTGCCTCAGCAGAGCCACGAGATGTAACAGGTAACCACCCATTAAGTCCATCTCTAGTCTGTTACCCAGTCTGGGGAAAAGGGCTTGGATTTGCGTGTTGTGGTATTTACCGGCACCCGTCCTCCAGGAATCTGAGGTTAGATGTAATACCCTGTGGCACCTGACCTTCAGGGGCACCATAAATAAAAATATATATATATATATATATATATATATATATATATATATATATATATATATATATATACAGTGCCTTCAAGTAGTCTTCAACCCCCTGCAGATTTAGCAGGTTTGATAAGATGCAAATAAGTTAGAGCCTGCAAACTTCAAACAAGAGCAGGATTTATTAACAGATGCATAAATCTTACAAACCAACAAGTTATGTTGCTCAGTTAAATTTTAATAAATTTTCAACATAAAAGTGTGGGTCAATTATTATTTAACCCCTAGGTTTAATATTTTGTGGAATAACCCTTGTTTGCAATTACAGCTAATAATCGTCTTTTATAAGACCTGATCAGGCCGGCACAGGTCTCTGGAGTTATCTTGGCCCACTCCTCCGTGCAGATCTTCTCCAGGTTATCTAGGTTCTTTGGGTGTCTCATGTGGACTTTAATCTTGAGCTCCTTCCACAAGTTTTCAATTGGGTTAAGGTCAGGAGACTGACTAGGCCACTGCAACACCTTGATTTTTTTCCTCTTGAACCAGGCCTTGGTTTTCTTGGCTGTGTGCTTTGGGTCGTTGTCTTGTTGGAAGATAAAATGACGACCCATCTTAAGATTCTTGATGGAGGAGCAGAGGTTCTTGGCCAAAATCTCCAGGTAGGCCGTGCTATCCATCTTCCCATGGATGCGGACCAGATGGCCAGGCCCCTTGGCTGAGAAACAGCCCCACAGCATGATGCTGCCACCACCATGCTTGACTGTAGGGATGGTATTCTTGGGGTCATATGCAGTGCCATACAGTCTCCAAACGTCACGTGTGTGGTGTGGTTGGCACCAAAGATCTCGATCTTGGTCTCATCAGACCAGAGAACCTTGAACCAGTCTGTCTCAGAGTCCTCCAAGTGATCATGAGCAAACTGTAGACGAGTCTTGACATGACGCTTTGAAAGTAAAGGTACCTTACGGGCTCGTATGGAACGGAGACCATTGCGGTGGAGTACGTTACTTATGGTATTGACTGAAACCAATGTCCCCACTGCCATGAGATCTTCCCAGAGCTCATTCCTTGTTGTCCTCTGGTTAGCCTTGACTCTTTGGACAAGCCTGGCCTCGGCACGGGTGGAAACTTTCAAAGGCTGTCCAGGCCGTGGAAGGCTAACAGTAGTTCCATAAGCCTTCCACTTCCGGATGATGCTCCCAACAGTGGAGACAGGTAGGCCCAACTCCTTGGAAAGGGTTTTGTACCCCTAGCCAGCCTTGTGACCCTCCACGATCTTGTCTCTGATGGCCTTGGAATGCTCCTTTGTCTTTCCCATGTTGACCAAGTATGAGTGCTGTTCACAAGTTTGTGGAGGGTCTTAATTAGTCAGAAAAGGCTGGAAAAACAGATAATTAATCCAAACATGTGAAGCTCATTGTTCTTTGTGCCTGAAATACTTCTTAATACTTTAGGGGAACCAAACAGAATTCTGGTGGTTTGAGGGGTTGAATAATAAATGACCCTCTGAATAAACTTTTCACAATTTAAAAAAAAAAAAAAAAAGCAATAACATTCTTTTTTGCGGCAGTGCATTTCACACTTCCAGGCTGATCTACAGTCCAAATGTCACAATGCCAAGTTAATTCCGAATGTGTAAACTTGCTAAATCTGCAGGGGGTTGAATACTACTTGTAGGCACTGTACATATATATGTTTAGTGCGTGCTTGACCTCACCCAATTTTTGAGTCTGAAATTAGGGGTGTTTTTAAAATTGATCACAAGGTGGGATCAGAGTGTCTGCTGCACATATGTTGCTGGCTATATTACTTCTCGGTTGACTAGGACGTTTGAACGCCTGGGTCCAAAGTCATTGTCTTTGGGGGACCCCACTGCCTCATCCCCTGTGCTACGTGCGTGTCCATCCCCTCTCCAGGATGCAAGAGCGGATGCCTCACACCTGATATTGTCTTTGCACATTCGAAAACACAATCAACAATCATGTCCACTTCCTTGTCCCAGTGCAGCATCCATCTGTCTCTACCCCTGGCCTTGAAGTGCAAGAATTAATACACTGCCAATTTCTAAAACAATAAATTACCACAGTTCCAGACTTATTTCCTGCAATTGTTAGCTTTTAGGTTTGTGGACACTGATTATTTCCACAACCTGATGGCGGCGCCCATTCCTCGGTACTAGATACCCAGCTCTCACTATTTCTCTAAGTGTGGCATCCCTGCCTCACACAACCTTACCAGTTAACCTGTTAATACCACTGTTAGCTGACTTCATAGTTTAATATGCACTGGCCATGCCGTAAAGAAGGATGAAGTGGACATGTTGCTGATGTCACACACAGGTCAAGACAGTCAGGCAAGTGAAACTATGCTTGCTGCATGAGCACAACAAAGAAAGCATGCCATTATGTCACACTCAGACTCATGGGTTAAATATGACCCACAGGCAGATTTTATGATGCTATTCTGAATGGAGGACTACGGCACATTATTCTGTATGGAGGGCTAAATGGGGCCTTTTATCCTGTTTGGAGGGCTATGTGAGGTCAATTATTTTGTTTTGAGGGCTATGTGGGGCCCATTATTCCATTTGGAGGGCTATCTAGGGCCTGATATTCTGTTTGAAGGATTAGGTGGGGTAAATTATTCTGTTTAGAGGGCTAGGAGTGGTCAATTTTTCTGTATGGGAGGCTGTGTGGCACATTATTCTATTTATAGTGCTTTATTTGGCCTATTATTCTTTATGGCGTTCTATCTGGGACACATTATTCTGTATGGAAGGCTATGTGGGGACAACTATTCTGTTTGTAGGGCTACCTGGGGTCAATTATTCTGTATTGAAAGCTATGTGGGGCCCATGGTTATGTATGTTAGGCTATATGGGTCATATTGTTCTGTATGGAGGACTATGTGGAGCACATTATTCTGTATGGACTTTATATTGCCTGCAATAGACTTTTACATTTTGTAATTTTGTAAAACAAAGGGAGAAGGTGTTCCTGTGGGAATCCAAATGATGGAGTACAGAGGAAAGAGATGAATGCACTCATTTCCTTCCGTTGTACTGGCAGGTACAACTCTGTGACAGCATGTTCACGAGGTCCTCTCACCTCCGATCCCCCACAAGATGTATCCAAGAATAACTTTAAGTTACTGGATCCATCCACTCAGCTGAAGTATTAATAATGTATCCATCGGTTCCGTAAACTCCGGATTGCACTGCTGCACCAGACACCCTCTCCCTTGCCTGGGAGCTGTCAGACAATCAGGGATTACAAACAAAAAGGGTGGTAATCTTGGCGCTGCATAGATCCAAGCCACACTGAGGTGTAACGTTTAACGCGTTTTCGGGATGGTCCGTCCTCTTCATCAGATAATCTATGCAGCACCCTGTGAGGAATGCCAGTATACTCTCTCTTCATCATTCCCCTTTGTAGGTATACCTTGCACCACTATGGGACCGTATTTATGTGTATATAACCTGTGTGATGTAATTTCTGTTTAATATATATTTGACACACTTGTGTTCTATTTACATTTTCTAATTATGAGAAGCGTCAAAAATGGAGTAGCATGCATATTAATATATTTTTCTGGTCCGGTGTTACTATTTTACTATATTACTTCAAGGGGGGGTCGGCTAGGTGTTCTCAATATATTACATCTGCCCCATGGGAGGTGCCATTTGTTGAGTTATTTTTATACTTATGTTCAAATTGTTTAATAAAGATTTAAATGCTTTTATGTCCTTGCATATTAGTCTTTGTTGATACACAACATTGCTAGTATATCACAATTTTTAGATTGTGATATAGGTGTCTTTACTAACTCTGTTTCTACAACCAGTGGTGACTCCTGGTTCTACGAGAGGGCCTTACTGGAGCCTGGTGCTGAGGGAATTTCATACAGCAGGCCATAGTGGATCAGTATCAGATTCCCATTGATTAGCTTTAAGCTTCCATTACTGTGCTATCAGTGGACAGAACGCCTTGGCCAGAATTAATCACTGAGGAAGTTTACCATCATGTGAGAATGCTGCATAAGGAGAGAATCGTCTTTCATATGTTACAGGAAATGTCGCATCCACTATTTCTTGGTCTGCCGTTGCTTCAGAATCATGAACAAGTTCTGGACTGGAGATCTGAGAGCATGCTCAGGTGGGTTCACTCCTGCCACGAAAGCTGTCTTGTTTCATTGCAACCTGCTCGGCCGCCTGTGAGACTCTCTAACCTTCCGAGTCTGTGGTCTGGCTACTGGGCCTGTGCAAATGTCTTTGACCAGACAGAGGCTGAGACTCTGCTGCCACACAGACATTACAACTCCCCTTGACCTTCTCACTTTGTCCTTTGTCTACTCCCTGCGTATCAAGCAATACTTGTCACTCAGTAGGTGATTTTGTTCTATTTATTTTAATTATGCAGAAATTAAACAGGCACAAACGTTTTAGTCAGGTGACCTTCATCATTGTGTAGACATTTTTAATTATCACTGGCATCAGGATGATAGAGCCCTGTGTGATGAAAGTTGCCTGACTGAAACGTTTATGCCTGTTTAATCTTTGGATAATAATAATAAATAGAACAAAATCACCTACTGAGTGCCAAGTATTGCTTGATACGACATATGAGTTTGGAACCTACTTGTGCACCACTCAGCCAGAAGTGCCGTGCTATCCTTATCTTCTCTTCCCTGCAGTCATATTTTCCTTCTGTCTCAGGCCGAGACCCAAGCTATGTCCGAGTACATAAAGGAGAATCTGTCAAGAGGTTTCATTAAAGAGTTTTCCTCACCTGCCAGAGCCAGATTCTTGTTTATCAAGAAAAAGGATGGGTTTCTGTGGCTTTGTATCGACTATAGAAGTCTCAATCAAATCACAGTCAAGTACAAATATCGGCTGCCATTTATACCAGAATTATTAGACCGACTCCAAGGCTTCAGGATTTTTGCCAAACTCGACCTCCATGGTGCATACAAACCGGTCCAGATATGGTCGGGCGACGAATGGAAGACTGCCTTCAACACGGCCTTCAACACAACAGCCACTATGAGTATTGTGCAATGCCATTTAGGCTTAGCAATGCCCTGGCAGTATCAAGGAATTCATTATTAATTTATTCAGACATCTGCTCTACACATGTGTGGGGGAATTCCTGGATGACATTCTCGTGTTCTCACCGGACCTGTCTACACACAAGAAGAATGTTTGTCAGGTGCTGCAGAGTTTAAGGTGAGAACCATCTATATTCCAAATACGAGACATGTCTCTTGGAGCAGTCTTTTCTGCCATTCTTAGGCTACATTATCTTGGATACCGGCTTGAGGATGGATCCGAACAAGCTGTCAGCAGTACTGAAGTAGCCTTGCCTTGATGGTCTGAAAGCGATCAAGCGGTTCCTCGGATTTGTCAATTATTATAGGTATTTCATCCCGAAGTTCTCATCCCTTGTTGTTCCTATTTTGGCTTTGACCCAAAAAGGGGCAAATCTGAAAGCGTGAACCCCAGAAGCAGAAGACGTCTTTATCACCCTCAATCAGGCCTTCTCTTCTCTGCATAGACTGGAGATTAGCAAGCAGTTTATCCTGGAGGTGAATGCTTTGTCCTCCAGCACAATTCTCTTGCAGAAGTCAGCTATGGGTAACATTTTAACTTGTGGATTCTTTTCCAGGACCTTCTCTCTGTCTACTCAAGTGGCGAGCGAGAATTACTGAAGATAAAATTGGCATTGTAGGAGTGGCAATACCTTCTGAGGGAAGCTGTGCATGCAGTCATCATCTTCACTGACCATAAGAATCTCACCTATATCCTGTCAGCTTAGAAGTTGAATATGTGCCAAAGCCTGGTGGTTGCTGTTCTTCATTGTGCATTTCCGCCTAGCTGAGAAGAACGTCAATACCGATGGGCTGTCACAGAAGTTTCTGTCAACAAATCAGAAGGAGGAGCCTCAGCAAATTATCAAGGCTTCCAGGATGGTGACAGTTACTCCTACAGACATGTCCCAAGTTCCTCCAGGTAAAACGTTTGTTGCTGAAGCAGATAGAAAGTGAGTTCTTCAATGGTGTCATGTCCCCAAGCTGGCCAGTCACACTGGACAGATGTCCCTACAGCTGAACCCTCGGCATTATTGGTGGCTAATGCTGCTACAAGATGTCCAGGAGTTTGTTTCAGCCTGTCCCTCATGTGCCGCAACAAATCCCCAAAAAAGCCTTCTTACATTTTCACTGACTTGTCGAAGTCCTCCGATTGAATCTCCCTCTGGGTGGTGTAAGGTCCTGGTGGTAAAAACTCTGGACCGTGCACCGGACTCCTCCAGTTTAGCAGCCCAAAGCTAATCCCAATACAGGGACTGTCCGGTCACCCCGCCAGAGGGCCTTGATGCACGGTAGCCGAAGCACTAGCCGTACTGGCACAGTCTGTTCCAGAAAGAGGAAGGAAGATGTCCCTGAGGTCACATGGTTCCAGATGGTAGTCCCGATAACAAGGCTCTGGTTCAGATGCCGGGTGGAGATGACAGGTGGAACCGGATTCAGCTGGACGAGAGGGCGGAGGTCACCACGTGGAGCTGGGGGTCATAGCCATGTCCGGGCTGAAGAAGATGGTGGAGTCCTCAGCTGACAGTCACCGACAGGAGTTAAGCAGCAGTCATGGTTAGGACCAGTTGGCGTGGCAGGACGGGCTCTGCGAGACAGACAAGAGTTAATACTGGACAAGGAAAAAGGGGACCTGAACTCCTAGCTCACTAAACATGTATAACAGGCCCCGCCCACCTGGAAGAATAATCCTCTTATACCCTGTACCTGCCAGCCAATATCCTGTTTCTGGACGCTGGCCCTTTAAGAGAGGGTCAATGACCGCGCGCACGCCCTAATGTGAATGCGCGAGGCCCGAGTGCCTGAGATCAGGGAAGGAAGCGGCGCCGAAGAAGCAGGAGTGCCGGGCAGTGTCCTGAGATGAAAAGGGGCGCCTGGAGCGGGGACGCATAGAGGACACCGGCAAGGGAGAGGGAGCAGGAGGACCGTGGAGAGGAGGACCGGGGACAGGAGTGGTGAGCGGGGAGCGCCGTCGGGAACCGGGGAGCGCGCCACGGGGACCGGGGAGCGCGCCACGGGGAAAGGGGAGCACGCCACGGGGATCGGGGAGCGCGCCACGGGGAAAGGGGAGCGCGCCACAGGGACCGGGGAGTGTGACAGTGGGGGAGGGGGTACAGCGCGGCCGGCCAACTCGTCCTTGATACGACCAGAGAGCTCTTCCCAGAAAGCGGCAGTTAAAGCCTCATTGTTCCATCCTAATTCTGAGGCCAAGGTGCGGAAGCGGATGGCATACTGGCCCACCGTCAAGGTCCCCTGACGTAACCTGAGGAGTGATGAGGCGGATGCGGAGGCGCGTCTGGGTTCGTCAAATATGGTGCGAAAAGCTTGCAGGAAGTCCTGGATGTTGGTGGTCACAGGATCCTCCTTCTCTCACAAGGGATTCATCCAGGCCAGTGCTTCACCCTCTAGATGGGATGTCAAAAACGCAACCTTGGCTTGGTCTGGGGCAAAAAGATGCGGAAGAAGCTTGAAATGGAGGGAGCACTGATTCACAAATCCCCTGCAGGCCTTAGGAACCCCAGCATACCGGGGAGGAGATGCCAGCCGGAGTTTAGAGGTCTCCGAGGAAGCCCCCACGGAAGCTGCGGACGTGGACTGAGTAGCCAGGGATGTGGCTGTCGCTTGTAGCGTATTCAGGCGGGTGTCCACCGATGTCATGAATGCCAGCATGCGGGATTCGGTTTCGTGTTGATGTCCCAGTTCCTGCTTTAATCCGGCCAGCTAGGACGCCAGTGCTTCGGCGGGATCCATGGCCTGTTGTAGCTGTAAGGTCCTGGTGGTGCAAACTCTGGACCGTGCACCGGACTCCTCCAGTGGAGCAACCCGGAGCTAACCCCTATACAGGGACTGTCCGGTCACCCCGTCAGAGGTCCTTGATGCACAGTAGCTGAAGCACTAGCTGTACAGACACAGTCCGTTCCGGAAAGAGGAAGGAAGATGTCCCTGAGGTCACAGGGTTCCAGATGGTAGTCCCGATAACAAGGCTCTGGTTCAGGTGCCGGGTGGAAATGACAGATGGAACCGGTTCCAGCTGGATGAAAGGGCAGAGGTCACCACGTGGAGCTGGGTGTCGAAGCCATGTCCGGGCTAAAGAAGATGGTGGAGTCCTCAGCCGACAGTCACCGACAGGAGTTAAGCAGCAGTCGTGGTTAGGACCGGTTGCCGTGGCAGGATGAGCTCTGCGAGACAGACAAGGGTTAATACTGGACAAGGCAAAAGGGGACCTGAATTCCTAAATCACTAAACACGTAGGACAGGCCCCGCCCACCTGGAAGAATAATCCTTTTATACCTTGTACCTGCCAGCCAATATCCTGCTTCTGGACGCTGGCCCCTTAAGAGAGGGTCAATGACAGCGCGCATGGCCTAATGCGCATGCGCGAGGCCTGAGTGTCTGAGATCAGGGAAGGAAGTGACGCCGAAGAAGCAGGAGTGCCGGGCAGAGTGTCCTGCGATGCAGAGGGGTGCCTGGAGCGGGGACGCATGGAGGACACCGGCGAGGGAGAGGGAGCAGGAGGACCATGGAAAGGAGGACCAGGGACAGGAGTGGTGAGCGGGGAGCGCCGTCGGGAACCGGGGAGCTTGCCACGGGAACCGGGGAGTGTGCCACGGGGACCGGTGAGCACGACACGGGGACTGGGGAGCGTGACAGGTGGTGGTGTTAAACGGGTTTTCAAAAATGGCCCATTACATGGAGCAGACCAGATTCTCCTCTGCACCAGTGCTTTCTGAGCACTTCATCCAGCACATCTTCCAGCTGCATGGTGTACAGGTCCACACATGTGTGACAGAGGTGTCAAGTTTACGTATCAGCTCTGGAGGACCACCTGAAAGCTGCTGGATATCTCCTTAAACTTCTCATCAGCCTACAAACCACAGTCCAGTGGTCAAATGGAATAGTTAAATCAGGTAATGATGAACTTCCTGTGGCACTTCGTCAACGAGTACAATAGTGACTGGGTCAAGTTCGTTCCATGGGTGGAATTCTTGTATAACAATCATTTGAGTGAATCCTCTGTCAAGTCGCCATTTAACATAGTGTATGGACAGAGACCCAAAATCCCATTCCCAGTGGCGCTCAGCTCTGGAAATCCAGTAGCTGATTCCCTCATCAAGACATTGTCCGACATCTGGGCAGAGGCCAAGTCCCTCCTTGAGAAGTCTTCCATCATTACGAATAGACATGTGGAGAAGAGACACCTAGACCCTCCTTACTACAAGTTGGTCACAACTTTATTAGTCCCTCCGAGGTACTCCAATGGATTAACAAGGTGACCTAAGAGTTGAAACTTCTGCCTCCCAACACATTCCATAAGCTCCTCCTAAAGCCTTTCATCCTGAGTATACATGACCAAACTAGTTCAAAAACGGTTGGCCAGTCTCAAAATTAGGTAGGAAAATTGGCCAGTTCATCTCGGGCTCGGAAATCTGAGCACTTTTCTCAAAAGTAAGCAATGTTCATTTTTGTTTGATAATTGTTTGTGGCTTTTCTAATACTTTACTATAACTTTGACTAAAATACTGGTGCTGTATAGTATGATAAGCTGGGAATGTGTTTGATAAGGGAAGGGGGTGGGGAGAGGTCAGTTTTTTTACCTTAAGTTTATGTGTGGATGTTTCTGCAGCCAATCAGGGTGCATAATATATCCACAACATTCAGATACAAGGGCTTGGGTCATTGGTTGCCTATATCACATGTCCCTCTGTAAATAAAATGTGGACATGCGACATCGGGCCCATTTTGTGATTGCTAAAGCTTAGGGACTGTACTTCCAATGCTGCTGCTAGATAGTTAGCTTAGCTAGGGGCTTAATCATAGGTAGTTGAGATAGTTAGAACATAGGGTGATAGCATAAAATAGGGAAGTACAATGTTGAAAACGTTGTGTGCCACAAATCGTCATTTCATCATCTAGTGATAGCTAATTGTTTGCTACAGCTAAAACTTGCTATTTCTGCATCTCAAAAGAGCCACATCTGTGTTGCAGCTCCAAATTGCTGAATCTACATTTAAATAGAACCAGATCAGTTTTTCAGGTCCAAATTGCTTTTTCTGCATCTAAATAGGGCCCCATCTGTGCTCCAGGTCAAATTTTCAAAATTTTCATTTAATCACCTACAGTATATATACATTATATAGGTGATACTGTGACTGCTGTATACACTTTACATATGTGATACTGCAAGCACTAGCAGTATCATCTACTTAACATACATACAGTAGTCACAGTATCACCATTTCAATGTATATAGACTGATGTATGTACATTATATAGGCGATACTGCAACTTCTGTATGTACATTACATAAGTAATACTGCCAGCAATCACAGAATCAGCTAAATAACTTACATACAGCAGTCTATAGACACCATATAGGCGATACTATGACTGCTGTATATACATTATATAGGTGATACTGCGATTGCTGTATATACATTACAGTATAAGTGATACTGTGACTGTTGTTTGTACTATATATAGCTGATACTGAAACTGCTGGCAGTATCAGATATTTAATGTACATACAACAGTTGCAGTAATAACCTATATAGTGTACATATATCAGTTATAAGTGTGTATACATTATATAGATGATACTAAGACTGCTATATGTACATTACATAGGTCATTCTGCCAGAAGTCGCAGTATCACCTACAGTATATAATATATAAACTGCTGTACGTACATCATATAACTGATATTTTGATTGTTGGCAGTATCACCTTTGTAATGTACATGCCGCAATCGTAGTATCACCTACTATATGTAACATAAACACAGCAGTTTATATGAAGTACAATATTTAAGCAATACTGCGACTGCTTTATGTACATAAAAAAGCTTACATATTGAAACTTACCCAAATCTCTGAGATGGGAGAGGATGGAGAGCTGCAGCGGGAGAAGCAATGGGCAATGGGCATTTGGCTGGCCGAGGAGTCGGATCCCTAGGACTGGTGAGAGAAGAGGAAAATTCCACCCACAAAAATACGTTCTGATGCTGGCATTGGCCTGCGTTAAACATACAGAGAGCCCTGTGCGCACCACGGGGACTGCTGTCAGACCTAGTGTGCATTCAGGGCTCTAAATTGGAGTCTTAAAGGTCTGCCGGTACTGTAAAGCAAAATAGGATGCCAGCCCTTTAAGACTCTGGCATAGAGACTTGTGCAAGTGCACACTTGCTCTGAAAAGGGCTGATGTTGTGGACACACAGAAAAGGGAGACACAGGGCTCTACATCGAAGTCCTAAGGGACTAGCGGCTCACTTTGCCGTTCAATGTCGTGCGTCAACAGTCAATTGCCCGCCTTAGCAGATTTACAGTCTGAGGCTACATGACACGGACCTCATCGATCTGCAGGAAATTAAAATATTTTGCACAGTTGAAAAACAGCTTTAAATTTAGTTACTCTTTAAATAGTCATATATTTGGAAAAACTTAGAATTTCTGAATATTGCTAGTACAATAGTTGTCCTAATGGACAGATGGTAAACAAGTTTTTTTTCTTTTTCCTTGTAACATTTTCAAGATACGTTTTTCTAGAAAGCAAAATATGTCATTGCCCTTTTCAGCTTATCATGTGGAGTTTTATAGTAGACCAGAGAATTACCAGATAACAGGTTTGTTTTTCATTTTTTTTCTGACAAGCCTTGACTCAAGCGGCAGTGTGTATAAGGATGATTATCTTATTACCACGTTTATAGATTTCACTAGGCTTATAATTGTATATTTATTTTATTTCACTTTGTTTATGAAATGACAATTTATGCACATTATCATGCTCTGATATAGGCCCTATACTGTAATATGTTCAAAATAATATAAAAGAAATTTGATTTTATGTGAAGCCAATTACTCTTTCATTAGGCATACTCAAAAATGGGAGGAATGTACACTACTTTCAAAAAGTCAAGGATATTTGGCTTTTGTGTGAAATTTATGTAAACATAAAAAGTTCACGCTACAGTGATATTTTATCATGTTAGTAGGGCTTTTAAGTAGAATCACATAATTGTGATTTCCTTATCTCAAACAATTTGTTGAAACAAAAGCCAACAACAGTGTTGGGTATACAAACCCATAAAATGTCAATGTCTCAATAACTTGTCATGTGGCCTTGAGCATCAATTACAGCTTGAAAATAACGTCTCATGTTGTTCACAAATTAAGTTATTGTATGCTGTCTAGCATCCCACTCTTCTTGAAGTAGGGCCCTCAGGTCATTGAGGTTCTGAGGTAAAAAGTAACTAGCTTCTACATGGCCTCTCAGCTAATCCAATAGATTTTCTTGGACGGTTAGACTTGGGCTCAGTAATTTGAGCACTTTATGTCGGCAATGTACAGCTCTGTTTGATAACTGATTGTGTTTTCCAAAATGCTTTTTTAATAACATGTTATGCTTTTGGATAGGATTATGGTGCTTTATAAAGAACGGGGGAATGTGTTTATTGAGTGGAGAGGGTGTAAACTCAGAAGAAGCCAGAGGTGTGGAACACTTCTTTTTTCTTCACATAATTTGTGGATACTCCTTCAGCCAGTTATGGTGCAAAAACATACTCAAGGTCAAAACACAAGGGCTTTTGTTATTGGCTCCCTAAGTTACATATACTCATGCGAAAACAAAAGAGCTGGACGAGTAAAAGGAGGAGGAGACACAGATATAGGCATGTCATGCCCTTCTAAAATCATGAAAAACACAGCAAGTGGACTCCAACAAGAGTCTCCCTTTTTTCCTAAAATTGGGCCACAGATACCACTTAAGTGGCATCAATTGTCCCCCAGTTGCAAACTTGCATTGTTGATTTGCATGAAGCACAATCAAAATCCACAAGACTTTCGTCTCCCCAGGATGACACAGAAGTAGAAAAGTCCTTGTGGATCCATGACTTCTTTATCTTGGATCATTTAAAACACAGCAAGGAGACTCCAACCAGAGTCTCCCTTTTTTCCAAAAATTGGGCCACAGACACAACTTAAGTGGCATCAATTGTCCCCCTGTTGCAAACTTGACATGTTGATTTGCATGAAGCACAATCAAAATGCACAGGCCTTTACTCTCCCCAGGATGACACAGGGGTAGAAAAGTCCCTGTGAATCCATGACTTGTTCATCTTGATGAACGTTAGTCTTTCCACATTGTCACTGGACAGACGCGTGCGCTTCTCTGTCAGCACATACCCAGCAGCACTAAAGACACGTTCTGACAGAACGCTGGCTGCGGGACACGACAAGATCTCCAAGGCGTAAGTGGCGAGCTCAGGCCATTTTTCCAGATTTAAAGCCCAAAATGAGCAAGGCTCCAGTTACAGAGACGTGGCATTGATATTCACTTGGAGATACTCCTGTACCATCCTCTCCAGGCGTTGACTATGTGTCAGACTTCTTGTGTCTTGTGGCCTTGCAAAGGATGGTCTAAAAAATTCATGAAACGATTCCATAAAATTGCGGTTACCACCAGATAAGGTGTTGCTGGTACGGTTTAACTGATAATGACTCGACAGTCCCATGGTTGGCAAGTTACAACTGTGAGATTCACTCTGTGCACCACTGGTGTTTAGTGGAAAAGCCCAGCTAAGATTGCATAACAAACTTTGGCTGATACTCCTGCAAATGTGTGTCCCTTTCTATAGCTGGAATTTTTTGCCAAATTTTGACTGGTAGCGGGGATCTAAGAGTGTGGTAACCCAGTAGTCAGCATTACTTCTAATTCTGACAATCCGAGGGTCATGTTGTAGGTAGTGCAGCAAGAAGGCGCTCATGTGTCTAGCGCATCCAGGAGGACCAAGTCCTAGCTGTGTTGGTGGCGGTGAGGTGAGAATCATGCTTCCTTCCTCTGACCTCTCCCCCCAACCTCGAACAACAGAAATGTGATCAAGGTCTCCCACATCTGCTGAGTCTTCCATGTCCATCTCCAGTTCATTCTCCATTTTTTCCTGGGCTCCTGCACCTTCCCCAACAGTTTGGATGCTACCATGCGCACTTGTTAATCCCTCTCCCCCACCGTCCCATGCCTGTCGCCTTGGAGCTGCTGACCATTTTGACCTTGTAGATCTTGGTATCCCTTCCTCATATGAATCCTCCTGTACTTCCTTCCATTCCTCTTGTCCCACCACCTGACTCCAAATGCTGTTTAGAGTGTGCTCCAGCATGTAAATGACTTTTAATTGTCATGCTGATAATGGCATAGTCAGCGCTAAACATCTTCGTCGCCATGTCGAAACTGTGCCGAAGGGTGCATAGGTCCTTTATCTGAGACCACTTCAGCAGCGTGATCTGCCCCACCTCTGGATCTCTTTGGCCCAGGTTATACGTTATAACGTATTGCACCAGGGCTCTGCGCTGCTGCCACAGTCGCTGTAACATGTGGAGTGTCGAATACTAGCATGTCGACATATTGCATTATCGCATTTCAGGCGGTGAACCGGCAGGCTGAAAGACTTCTGGATCGATGCAAGTCATTCAGCTGCGGCGTGTTAACGGCAAAAGTGAGCACATAGAGTCCGTGCCCTGTGCAGAAGCTCATCTAGGCCGGGATAGTGGGTTAAAAATTGCAGGACAACAAGGTTCAACACGTGAGCCATACAAGGCACGTGTGTCACCTTGCCCCGAAGAAGGGCCGCACCCAGGTTTGCAGCATTGCCACACACAGCCTTTCCTGGCTGCAGGTTAAGTGGAGACAACCATTGACGAAACTCAGTCTCCAGAGCTGACCATAACTGGTCAGCTGTGTGATTCACATTTCCCAGACATTTCAACTTAAAGACCGCCTGATGCCGTTGAGCTCTGCTGCCAGCTTAGTAGGGAGGTGTGCAGGATTCCTTGTGCGCAGTTACAACGCGGGTGGCCTGACTAGACAGGCTTTGGGTGGAGGTGGAGGACCCAGACAAGATGGAAGAGGCAGAAGCAGTTGAGGAACTTCTGCATACAGAGGATTGACGCACAACTCGTGGGGACGGCAAGACTTGTACAGCAGACCCTTCTCAATCTCTCACCATAGTTACCCAGTGCCCAGTCAGTGACATGTAACGCCCCTTTCCATGCTTACTGGTCCAAGTATCGGTGGTGAAATGCACCCTGTCACACACAGAGTTTCACAAGGAAGCGGTGATGTTGTGTGTGACATGCTGGTTTAGCGCAGGCACACCTTTCTTGGAGAAGTAGTGGCGTCTGGGCATCTGGTACTGGGGCACTGCGACGGACATAAGGTCTCAAAAATTGTCTGTGTACACCAGGCGGAAAGGCAGCATTTCTGTAGCTAACAGCTTGCAGATGGTGAAGTCAACCTCTTAGCTTTGTCATTGCTAGGAGGAAATGGTCTTTTACTTGTCCACATCTGAGGGACCGATGGCTGGCTGCTGTGCTGAGACGGCATTGAGTAGGGTGTCCCTGGAAAACTGCTGGCCTGTGAGGAAAGTGCAGGCGGAGACATAATATTGCCTTCATCCAAAGGTGGTGCTCTCGATGTCTGAGAGAGCTCAACACCAGCAGCTGTTTCCATTTCAAAAACAACTGATGACCTGCCAATCACACTGCCTTTTAAGGTTAAAGAGTTGGAAGGTCTGCATCGAAAAACATGTGTGACTGCTGTCCCCACAGTCACAGAGGTTGAAGAGCACGCGGATGCACTTGAAGGGGCAGACGGTGGTTGGCGCGCTCCGCTATGCAGCATTGTAGCACAGTGAGCTTCCTACTGCGACTTATGCTTCATATCCATGTGACGGTTCATGGACGAAGTAGTGAAACTAGTGAGGTTTTAGCCTCTACTTACAGATTGGCGACAAATCTTACAGATGACATGAGTAGATCCTTTGCAATGTCAAAAAAGGATCAGGCTAGGCAAGGCTTAGAGCCCATGCGACCTGCAGAGCCACCCCGACTTGTGCTCAGAGGCAGAGTTGTGGCTGAGGATGCAGTTGTTGACGTTCTTCCAGTACTCCGTCTGTGTCCAGAAAGGTGCATGATAACGTCGTCGTCAGTCGCATCCTCCTCCACCGCCTTAGCTGCCTCATCGAGTGCCTGTCTGTGGGTTGACAGTAAGTGGGATCTGCAACCTCACCATCACCCTGTTTGTTTGCACCCTTCTCGTCCTAAGAGCCAACCTCTTCCTGCCCTGACCGAATAGTTAAGAGTTCATTCCAATCAGGTATCTGAGTCTCATCATCATTAGCATGTTCCTCATTGTCTCCACCAAGAGGAGTTACAGTTTGGGAATGAGGGTCTACATTATGCTCTGAACCTTCTTCATCTGGGCCTGAATCTGACTCCCAAAGCTTCTGGGTATCACTGCAGATCAATTACTTGTCTGGACTCACTGTAGCTTTGGAGCAGACCTCTGATTCCCAGGCTATAGTTTGACTGAACAGCTCTGCAGACTCAACCATCTCTATTACACCAAACTCTGCAGGGCGGTTGGAGACTTGAGAGCTGGTAGAAAGCAAGTGTGATTGGGGTGACAACTCAGAGTACTGAAGTCTTTGAAATGTTGAAGTTGAGGTGGAGAGGCCACTTGATGGAGCACTTGAGATCCATTCAAGCATCTGCTGTTTTTGTGCCTCATCTACCTTTAGTAGAAATGGTCATTTCCGTAGCAAAGGGATCATATCAGATTGTCCACGGAAGGTAGTAGACATTTGACTTTTGCTAGGAAGATGGCCTTTCTTCAGTAGATGTTACTGTTTCTTTACCACCTACCCCACAGATACAAACTTTTTTTCCCTTTCTAACATGCCTGGTCCCCTTTCCACCAGCATCTGTCCTTTTGCCACTCCTTTTGTTTCTGAACAAAATGGACACTGTTTATTGCACTTAAAATTGCGTAGCAAAAATGGAGAGGTGGTGTAGAATGCAGAGGTGGTATAGCTCTCTTTTCAGCAGAGGAACCCTCACTTACTATCCCAGACAATGAAACTATGCCTGAAGGAACTGCCTGCTCTTTTTGCACTTAAAATTACGTAGCAAAAATGGAGAGGTGGTGTAGAATGCAGAGAGGGTATAGCTTTCTTGTAAGCAGAGGAACCCTCACTGACTATCCCAGACAATGAAACTATGCCCCTAAAACTGCCTGCACTTTTTGCACTTAAAATTGCGTAGCAAAAATGGAGAGGTGGTATAGAATGCAGAGGTGGTATAGCTTTCTTGTCAGCAGAGGAACCCCCACTGACTATCCCAGACAATGAAACTATGCCCCTAAAACTGCCTGCACTTTTTGCACTAAAAATTGCGTAGCAAAAATGGAGAGGTCGTGTAGAATGCAGAGGTGGTATAGCTTTCTTGTCAGTAGAGATGAGCAATGTTCGAGGTTCGCCAATTTTATGTTCGAGTGATTTTGGGGGGTGTTCGATTCGTTCGACGAACTCGAACGATTTGCTAAAAGTTCAGCAGTTTGAGTTACATTTGAGAACGGTTCGATCACCAAAAGTGTGGCTTTTTACAGCTACGTGTGCAGGGAGCCATCGCTGGCAGCCTGTGGTAAGCTGGTAACCAGGGTAAATATCGGGTATCCAAGAAAAGCGCTTTGCTTAGTAACCCGATGTTTTTCCTGGTTATGTGTGCAAAAATCCCAGAAAGCCACACAGAAGCACTTCTGTGTGACTTCCGTCGGATGCCACTGCAGTCTGTGTCCTGCTCCAGCCCAAGCACCAGCCCCACGACTGCCCACTCAGCAGTGTCCACAGCTGCCCGCACTGTACGATGTCTGCAGCTGCCCACACTGCAGTGACAGCAGCCGCGGGAGTGACAAGTGCTGCCTTCAGGAGGTTAGTGAAGTTCCTTACCTGCGGTGATAAAGTCCTGCCTTCCCGACGTCAGCGCTGTCACTGTCCTCCACGGCCGCCACTTGTCACATCTCCTCTCGCTGCCGACCCGAGACTGTCACTAGTGGTGATGTCACAGGCACCCGCGATACTTGGTTGTGAAGGCGGCGATCATTGAACTCAGTGACAGCTCTGCTATCAGGAGTGCAGCGATCACCGCAGGTAATGTACCTCGCTATCCTCCTGACAGCAGCACTCGTCATGCCCTGCATGGACCTGGGCTGACCTATTGATGTTAGCTCAGGTCACTGCATTGCTCTCCCAGTCAATATGGAACATTCTGTTCTTCATTGACTGGGACATTAACTATGTTATGGATCGTCATGGGACCCCCTTGGATTACACCAGACCTGGATTTGTATTTCTTTCTAATAAAGTGGTGAAAGAGGGAATGTTTTGGGGAGTGTTTTTTCAAATAAAAATGTGTTTGTCGTCTATTTTTTTTTATTACTGACTGGGTTCGTGATGTCGGGTATCTGATAGACGCCTGACATCACCAACCGCAGGGCTTGATGCCAGGTGACATTACATATCTGGTATTAACCCCATATATTATCCCGTTTGCCACCGCACCAGGGCAACGGAATGAGCTGGAGAGAAGCACCAGGATTGGCGCATCTAATGGATGTGCCACTTCTGGGGAGGCTGCGTCCTGCTTTTTTTAGGCTGGGGAGAGTCCAATAAACATGGACCTCCCTACTCTGAGAATATTAGACCCAAGCTGTCCGTTTTACCTTGGCTGGTGATCCAATTTTGGGGGGACCCCCACATGTTTTTTTTGTTTTTTTTTAATTATTTATTTAATTTAAAATAACAGCGTGGGGTGCCCTCAGTTTTGGATTACCAGCCAAGGTGAAGCTGCCAGCTGTGGTCTGCAGGCTGCAGCCGGCTGCTTTACCCTAGCTGGCTATCAAAAATAGGGGGAACCCCACGTCATTTTTTTTTACATTTATTTATTTTTTGGCTAAATACAAAGCTAAGCACCCCTTAGTGCAACATGAAAGGCACCAAAGGGTGCAAAATTACAAAATGCAGGAGAGTGGGACAATATGTGTCTTTTTGCCATTATAATGACAGAAAAGACTGATATGAAGTGTACAAGCACAAGAAATCACCAGAGCGCTCTACTCTGTGAAAAACAGTAGAAAATGGCACTGGAGTGAACATGTGACCGCCTCATGTAGGTTGAAGCTATGGATCCTGGGTAAATTTATGTATTTTCCCTCCTTCAGTTTTTTTGCAGTATGCAAAAAAATGGAAGGCACACGGATGACAAATGGATGACATACGCACCATATACGGAACGGAAACAGATGCCACACGGATGCATCCGTGAAATAAACGGACCGTTTTTTGCGGACCACAAAAACGGATTGGTCATGTGAATGTAGCCTTATTCTGATCTGCCATTTATAAACAGCAGGCAGAAATAAGTGAATAGAGCCTCCCAGCATCAGAAAATCTCCGGGGTTTCAGGTGGTCGCTGAGACCCTGGAGATCATGATTCAGGCCGTTTTTTCCGGTCCCCGCTCACGTGATCACCGGTATACACCGTATACCGATGATCACGTTACAGTAAATGACAGCGCCGGTAAAAAATTATTTATCTCCCATCTGGCATGAACAAACATGTCAGATGGGAGATAAATCTCCTCCCCAGTTCCCTCCGGTCCCCCGGTGTCGCCCAAGTGCCCCCCCGACCCCTCCCGGAAATCCAAGATGGCCGTGCACACAGCAGCGCGCCGGCCGCATTCACCCTATTCCTCTATATTCTGTGCATGTGCCATGACACATGCAACAGAAAACTCCTCCCCAGGCCCTGTCAGGTCACCCCCTATAACCACACCGGTGTTCCCCGGTGTCCCACGGTACCTGTGCAGCGTTGATCCACCGTGGCCCCCTCCTTCAGAATAGACGCTGCCGCATGCACAGAGCAGCTGTCAGCTCTGCTTCCTGTGTTCAGACACAGTGAGTGGCGGTAACCATGCATCTGTAAGCTACTGCAATGCCCTGCTCATGAGGTAAGGAACATAGTTGATCAGGAGAGCTATACTACATTTCTAAATGGAGGTATTTGAGTTTATAGTTGCCCTGCTGAACGACTACCAAACATTAGAGTCCGTTATATGCCACAAAAAAACATGTCTAAATAGCAAGCTCTGTTGTTTAGTATTCATTCAGCTGGATAACTGGACTTAAAGGGGTATTCCATCTCCAAGATCCTATCCCCAATATATAGTAGGTGGAATAGCAATAATATCAGCAAATACCAATATTTGGAAATGTAGAATAGTTCTCCTGATTAGGCATGCCCTTACCTCATGAGCAGGGCATTGCAGCTTTGGTAGCAACAGTTACGACATGGACTCTGCTGCTGTGGACCCAGGGAGAGTGGGTGTAGATTCATTGCACCCACACTCCTCACAGGGAGGGTCTGCACTCCTAGAAAATGGGTGATATGTTCCCTGAGCGTGTCCCCCCATATTCTAGATGGTCCAGAGTCGTCGTGGGACCCCCTTTTTTTTCCTTACAATAAATTGGTGAAAGAGGGAATGTTTTGGGGAGTATTTTTTCAAATACATTTTTTTTGTCTATTTTTTTGTTAGTACTGACAGTTTGTGATGTCAGGTATCTGATAGACACCATGACATCACAAACTGCTGGGCTTGATGTCAGGTGACCTTACAGCTAGTATCAACCCCATTTATTACCCCGTTTGCCACTGTACCAGGGCATGGGATAAGCTGGGGTGAAGCGCCAGGATTGGCGCATCTAGTGGATGCGCCACATCTAGGGCGCCTTCGGCCTGCTGTGAAGGGCCAATAACTATGGACCTTCCCACCCTGAGAATTCCAGACCACAGCTGTCCGCTTTACCTTAGCTTGTGATCCAATTTGGGGGGGGAATCCTACTTTTTTTTTGTAATTATTATTAATTATAAAATAATTATAAGAAAAAGAGCCTGGGGTGACCTCCACATTGGATCACCAACCACGGTAAAGCTGCCAGCTGTGGTTTTTAGGCTACAGCCGTCTGCTTTACCCTATTAAAATTGGGGGACCCCACGTCATTTTCTATTTTAAACATTTTTTTAAAATAAAAAAAATTAATGGGCTTCCCTATATTTTGATTGCCAGCCAAGGTAATGCCAGGCAGATGGGGGTGGCAACCCGTAGCTGTCTGCTTTATCTGCGCGGAGAATCAAAAACACCGCGGAGCCTCCGTTCGACGATCCGAACTCGAATGCTAGGGGGGTGGCTCATCTCTACTTGTCAGCAGATGAACCCTCACTGACTATCCTAGACAATGAAACTATGCCCCTAAAACTGCCTGCACTTTTTGCACTTAAAATTGCGTAGCAAAAATGGAGAGGTCTTGTAGAATGCAGAGGTGGTATAGCTTTCTTGTCAGCAGAGGAACCAACACTGACTATCACAGACAATGAAACTATGCCCCAAGGAACTGCCTGAGCTGATTTAGACAGACGCTGTGATAAACCCCTGCACAGCGCTGGCACAGATCTGCCTAGCAAAAATGGCTATGAACTGCTCTAATGTAGCCTTGAAAAGGGCTGCAATTACAAGTAGTCCCGAATCCCTAAACCGATGTGTAGCTTGCACTGTATAAGTCTATAGCACATATAGCTGCGGGAGCGGTGACTGTCAAACACCCACAGCAGAGAGATAATGGCTGCGATGGGGAAAATGGCCGGGTCTTATAGGGCAAGGACATGTGACATGCACAGCCAATGACACATGCCCTTGCTTGTTTGTCAAAAATCCACTTTGCTGTGTGTTTGTCTGTGATTGGCTGACAGCCTGGCCCGCCCCACTGTACGCGTGGTTAGGAAAAAAAAAAGGAGAGCGCCATTCTTTCAGCACTCCGCAGCACTGATCTAAACCCCATCCCCCCCGCATACTATACGCTTACTTTTGATAATATCATTAGTAACAGTGACTTACAGTATTACAGTGAAAAGCCAGCTAGTAACTAGCTACACTTTTGGTGATCGATCCGTTATCGAACGGTAACTCGAACGGTCGAACATGAAGCAAATCGTTCCAGTTCGTCGAACGACTCGAACACCGCCCAAAATCACTCGAATTTGAAATTGGCGAACGGTTCGATTCGAACATCGCTCATCTCTAATCATGAGGTCATGATGGAAGGGGAAATAGGCGTGGTGATTGAGGTGTACATGTAAGACATGGTAATGTTAGTCAAAGCTTTCAGAAGAGAAATGGGATCAACTTCTGTTAATGGACATTCTACTCCACTATATTTCTATGGCAGCCGTATGTCGCTTTGAAATAAAGCTAAGAAACAGCATGTGCTAGAGTGGATAGCAAGCGCTGCATCAAGATGCCTCTCCTCCTCTCCCTGCACCTCAACAGCACAAACAGTTCATTCCTCAGAAGTGCCACCTCAATTAAACTTGTTTATCCCTGCGTCAAAAATCTCCAACCGCCAAACTGACTGTGGGGAACAACACATGGGCAAGTCTTTTCACACATTCTATCCCAAAGGCATCAGAGATTTGCTCCAAAGATTCACAGACTCAAGAACAGGAAAGCATCTGCAGCAATGCCTAAAATCTTTGTGAGTTGGGTAAAGGACGGAACAAAGTAGGGTCCGAGTAGGATCCTAACCCTCATAAAATGACGTTAACCCCTGGGGGTGGAGGAAATGATGATAAGACTCAAATACCTGAGGTGCATGTGTAATGTTCTGTGATGTCAGGTCAGGAAGATGAGGAGAAGGACAAAATAGAACATGACAATAAAGTTGTAGATCCCAATTGGTGTGAACTCAGATGAGCAGATGAGGAGGAGGAGGAAGACAAGGAGGTTACGTTAGTGATTCACACACAAACACATAGTGTTGCAACCATGAGAAGCACTGTATCCTCAGCCACAACTGTGGCTGCGGCCAGAAGCAGTCATGGGTCTGCAGTTCACAGGAAGGCTTGCCTAGCTTGGGCCTTTTCTGAGACCGCAAAGGATGACCCAACTTTTGTTATCTGCCACTGTTGTAAAGAATGACACAGTAGAGGCAATTATTCAAACAATTTGACTACTACACACATGAACCGGCACATGGGCAAACAACATGCATTTCTATGGGAATCTTACTGCTCTAAAATGCAGACAACCAGGCCTACCCAACCTCCGGCAGCCAAGTTAACCAGGTCTGCTGTTTTTTCCTCTTCCTGTGTCACCTTTCGAAACTATTGTCACACAGGTCTCCGGATACAGAACCTCCACTTGTTCACTCGCTACACTGAGGATGAGTGAGAGCCCATCAGCTGTTATGGAAGTGAATATACCTGGTGTTTTTGACAGATGTGATACATCAAGCATATCACATTCTTCTCAAACCACCATAACATCTCCGCCTTCACCTCACTCACAGTCCACCAGTTGGTCGTGAACACTCAACTCCCCCTCTGTCATTACAGTTACCAGCCTTCGGTCCCGCATTTTTGGTCATATAAAAGATCATTTCCTCTGACACATGCCAAAGTGAAGAGCTTGAGCTTCACCATAACTAAATTGTTGACCACGGAAATGCGGCCTTTCTGACATGTGGATACTGCTGGTTTCCAAAACTTCATGGCCGTTGCACTCACGAAGTACGAGTTGCCCCGTCACCATTGCTTCTCTAATAAAGCTATGTCTGTGCCACACTATCATGTCACAAACAACTTTACCTTTTCCTTGAAAAACTCTGTGTTTGCCAGGGTGCGTTTTCCTACTGACACCTGGACAAGCGAGCATGGCCAGGGGCAATACAACTCGCTGACTGGGCACTGGGTTACTCTGGTGGCTGTAGGAAAAGGTGGGAAAGGGGCTGCTTTAAAAGTCTTAAAATCCCCAAGGCTTGCGGGATAAACCTCTGGATCTACTGCTCCCTCCACTGCTTCTGTTTCCTCCACCTGCTCTAGGGCCTTCACATGTACCCTCAACCTCTCCCTTAATGTAACATGCGTTGGAAGCGTGCAGAGAGAATCCCTCAGATATTTGTAGAGCTAAGCCAGGGTTCAACCCAATCAGACAGTGCTGAAATTTATAGGCATTAAAAAATGTAGTCACACAACTGCAGACTTATGTATCGCTATGCAGGCCGTGTTTTATCAATGGTGGTCTCCACTAAACTTGTAGCAAGAGAAGGCAGTGTGCGATAGCAAAGCAAACCTTGTGATGGCCCTAAAGCCTGCTTTACACGTTGCAATTAGTTGTACAATCGCATTTGCGATGTGACACGCCCAGGTTGCATACGGGATATTATGAGATTGCACGTAGGTCGTTCATTTGCTGTCACACGTGCGTTAGTAGTCTATGTTAAATTGATCAATTTTGTGTGCGATCCTTTAGATCATGTGTTCTGTGACGTATGCATTGGGCACCTTTTTTTTTTTTTATTTATTGACTTGACAAGCGTGTGTAATGTGTAGGGATGCGTTTTTACTATGTCATCTGCCATTCAGCTCTGCTACATGGCCACTGACAGCAGACACAGACAGCCATGCAGCAGAGCTGAATGGCAGATGACAGCAGACACAGACAGAGCCGCACTGTCAGAATGAACTCGGGTGAACTTCACCCGACTTCATTGTCATGCTGCGGCTCTGTCTGTGTCGCGTCCTGATTAGCGGTCACCCCTGAAGGACTCACCGGTGACCGCTAAACTCCTGAGTAATTGAATTGAGCAGCCCTCTCTCATATACTCACCGATCCCCGGCGCGGTGCTGCACGGCATTCACACTGCTCCGGCGGCTTTTACTATTTTGAAAAAGCCGGCCGCCCATTAAACAATCTCGTATTCCCTGCTTTCCCCGCCCACCGGTGCCTATGATTGGTTACAGTGAGACACGCCCCCATGCTGAGTGACAGGTGTCACACTGCACCCAATCACAGCAGCCGGTGGGCGTGTCTATACTGTGTAGTGAAATAAATAATTAAATAATTAAAAAAAACGGCGTGCGGTCCCCCCCAATTTTAAAACCAGCCAGATAAAGCCATACGGCTGAAGGCTGGTATTCTCAGGATGGGGAGCTCCACGTTATGGGGAGCCCCCCAGCCTAACAATATCAGCCAACAGCCACCCAGAATTGCCGCATACATTAGATGCGACAGTTCTGGGACTGTACCCGGCTCTTCCCGATTTGCCCTGGTGCGTTGGCAAATCGGGGTACTAAGGAGTTATTGGCAGCCCATAGCTGACAATAAGTCCTAGATTAATCATGTCAGGCGTCTATGAGACACCCTCCATGATTAATCTGTAAGTGACAGTAAACAAACACACACACACCCGAAAAAATCCTTTATTAGAAATAAAAAACACAAACATATACCCTGGTTAACCACTTTAATCAGCCCAAAAAAGCCCTCCATGTCCGGCGTAATCCAGGATGGTCCAGCGTCGCTTCCAGCGCTGCTGCATGGAGGTGACAGGAGCTGCAGAATACACAGCCGCTCCGGTCACTTCCACACAGCAACTGAAGACAGCCGTGCGATCAGCTGAGCTGTCAGTGAGGTTACCCGCTGTCACTGGATCCAGCGGTGGCCGCGGGTAACCTCAGTGACAGCTCAGCTGATCGCGCTACTCACCGCCGCTCCTCTCACCTCCACGCAGCAACTGAGGTGAGTAGCGCGAGCGAGAGAGGGACAGAGATAGTGACCGACTGACAGAGATTAGTGAATGACAGACATTGTGAGGCGCTTCAGAACGCAGCTTTTCAGCTGCGCTCTGAAGCGGACCTTTTTTAAGCTGCGGTGCAGAGCGCACACCTGCGCACATAGCATCAGACACCAAAATCGTATGAGGGATGTCACACGTTACAATTCACTAGGTTCATGCAACAAAACGCTCAATTCTAGACAAAGATACGATGTGTTTGCGATCAACGGTTTTGCGTTCAATTCTGATCGCACGTAGATGTCACACACAGATACCTCACAAACGATGCCGGATGTGCGTCACTTACAACTTGACCCCAACGACGGATTGTGAGATATATTAAAGCGTGTGTAGCGGGCTTAAGCCTTGGTGAAATCACACATTTGCCTTGTAAGTCTCACATACTCAACCTGATTGTACAGCAATTTCTAGGCCACTAGCCTGGCCTGAATGCACTGCTGCAGGAGGCAAGGTCGCTATGTGCTCAGTTCCGCTGTTTTCATGCCATGACTTATCGACGTGCAACTCTACAAAGGTCATTTGGCCTTCTAGTTAACCAGTTAATATATGAGGTGCCAACATGGTGGAATTCCCCTCTGCACCTGTTGCAGTAACTATGGCAGCATCAGTGAACCCTGGTGGACTATGCCATGATGCATAGCCTTGGAGTCCACAGTCCGTATGTGGGGCAAATCAGTATTGCGGAGTGGGCAAAGATAAAGGACCTTTGCACCCTTCTGCACAGTTTTGAAAAGGCTACAAAGATGGTTAGCACTGACATTGCCATCATCAGCATCTCTATTAGGGCTGCTTCTCACTTGCGAGTTTCTCCCAGTAGAGCAATGCGAGAAAAACTCGCATTGTAATCGGACACATGTTAGTCAATGATTCAGCTCGCATTTGTGATTTTTTTCTCAGTCCAAATAGGACTGAGAAAAAAATCGCAGCATGCTGCTTTTTTGCGAGTTTCTACTGCGAGTCTCTCCAATGCAAGTCTATGGGAGCGTGTAAATAATCGGATGTCACGGGACGGCACTCACACCATCCTAGTGACATCCAATTTTCTAAATACATTTCTCGCATGTTTCCTAAAACACTGGAAATGAGTGATGTCTCACAATGTCTGTCAATCACTATTTCTGTCAGTCGGTCTCTCCCTCTCAGTCTCTATTCTCTCTCTGTCGGTCTGTCACTATCTCTGTCCCTCTCTCACAGTCTGTCAGTCATTTTCCCCTCCTCTCTCATACTCACCGTTCCCCGATCCCCGGCACGGCGCTGCACGGCATTCAAACTGCTGCGACGGCTTTTACTATTTTGAAAAAGCCAGCTGCTCATTAAACAATCTCGTATTCCCTACTTTCCCCACCCACAGGCGCCTATGATTGGTTGCAGTGAGACATGCCCACAACACTGAGTGACAGGTGTCTCACTGCACCCAATCACAGCAGCCGGTGGGCGGGTCTATACTGTGCAGTGAAATAAATAATTAAATAATTTAAAAAAATGGCTTGCGGTCCCCCCAATTTTAATACCAGCCAGTTAAAGCCATACGGCTAAAGGCTGGTATTCTCCGGATGGAGAGCTCCACGTTATGGGGAGCCCCCCAGCCTAACAATATCAGCCAGCAGACGCCCAGAATTGCCGCATACATTAGATGCGACAGTTCTGGAACTGTACCCGGCTCTTCCCGATTTGCCCTGGTGCATTGGCAAATTGGGGTAATAAGGAGTTAATGGCAGCCCATAGCTGCCACTAAATCCTAGATTAATCATGTCAGGCGAATCCACGAGATACCTTCCATGATTATTCTGTAAGTTACAGTAAATAAACACACACACACCTGAAAAAATCATTTATTAGAAATAAAAAACACTAACAAATTCCCTGGTTCACCAATTTAATAAGCCCCAAAAAGCCCTCCATGTCCGGCGTAATCCAGGATGGTCCAGCGTCGCTTCCAGCTCTACTGCATGAAGGTGACCGGAGCTGCAGAAGACACAGCCACTCCTGTCACCTCCACGCAGCAACTGAAGACAGCCGCGTGATCAGCTGAGCTGTCACTGAGTTTACCCGTGGCCACCGCTGTATCCAGTGACAGCGTGTAACCTCAGTGACAGCTCAGCTGATCGCGCTACTCACCTCAGTTGCTGCGTGGAGGTGACAGGAGCGGCTGTGTCTTCTGCAGCTCTGGTCACCTCCATGCAGCAGAGCTGGAAGCGACGCTGGACCATCCTGGATTACACCGGACATGGAGGGCTTTTTTGGGCTTATTAAATTGGTGAACCAGGGAATTTGTTAGTGTTTTTTATTTCTAATAAATGATTTTTTCAGGTGTGTGTGTGTTTATTTACTGTAACTTACAGATTAATCATGGAAGGTATCTCGGGGAGACACCTGACATGATTAATCTAGGATTTAGTGGCAGCTATGGGCTGCCATTAACTCCTTATTACCCCGATTTGCCAATGCACCAGGGCAAATCGGGAAGAGCCGGGTACAGTCCCAGAACTGTCGCATCTAATGTATGCGGCAATTCTGGGCGGCTGCTGACTGATATTGTTAGGCTGGGGGGCTCCCCATAACGTGGAGCTCCCCATCCTGAGAATACCAGCCTTCAGCCGTATGGCTTTATCTGGCTGGCATTAAAATTGGGGGGACCGCACGCTGTTTTTTTAAATTATTTAATTATTTATTTCACTGCACAGTATAGACCCGCCCACCGGCTGCTGTGATTGGGTGCCATGAGACACCTGTCACTCAGCGTGGGGACGTGTCTCACTGCAACCAATCATAGGCGCCTGTGGGCGGGGAAAGCAGTGAATACAAGATTGTTTAATGAGCGGCCGGCTTTTTCAAAATAGTAAAAGCCGCCGGAGCAGTGTGAACGCCGTGCAGCGCCGCGCTGGGGATCGGGGATCGGTGAGTATGAGAGAGGGTTGCTAACTTCAGTCACTCAGGGGATTAGCGGTCACTGGTGAGCCCTTCAAAGGTGACCGCTAATCAGGAAGCGGCACAGACAGAGCCGCAGCATGACAATGCAGTCGGGTGAAGTTCACCCGAGTTCATTCTGATCGTGCGGCTCTGTCTGTGTCTGCTGTCATCTGCCATTCATCTCTGCTACATGGCTGTCTGTGTCTGCTGTCAGCAGCCATGTAGCAGAACTGAATGGCAGATGACATAGTAAAAAATACGCATTACACACGCATTATACACGCTAGTAAAATCATTAATTTATTCAGAAAAAGCATCGCACTTGCGTTGCACTCGGACCTAACGTGAACTAAAATCAGCCGAGTTTTTTTCAGCCCAGTCAGACCGATTTTACTCGCATAGATGTGTTTCCAGCCTTATGGTCATCTACATGTTGGAACACATTTTGAATAATTTGTTTGAGGATGGGGTGGTCCTAGAGGAAAAGGAGGAAGCAGACGAGGATGAGGAAGGGATACCATTTCCTTTAAGGTTCAAACAGTCGTTGCACAGGTGGGTGTCATGGGAGAGTGGAGTCCATTGATCGAGGTTGGCTCATGGTAACAGACAAACTGGAAGTGAAGGTGCAGGATCTGAGGAACAAATGGATGAAAAAGAGGTGATGGGGGCAGAAATCTCAGGAGATGAAGAAGATATTGATCCCGTCTCTGTTGTGCATGGTTTGTGGGAGGGGATGGAGAAGGCAAGTTTGAGCTTTACCCCACCACCATCGCAACATGGACCTCATGGAAGTGTCTGACACAAGAACAACTTCTTGCTGCAACATCTGCAACATGATGCCCGTATTGTTAGGATTAGAAATAGTGCTGGCTACTGGGTTGTATTTCTGTTATATCCATAGTAAAATAGTAATTTTAGTAAGAAGCTTTCTCCTGGAAAGAGACGCATGGATGCTGGAGTATCGAAACAAGCTTGTAGACCACTTTAGCAGTAGTTTTCCATAAGACAGCAGTGAGGCACAAAGTGTGCATTACAGTTCTAGAATTCCAACCACGGGAAGATCACGTTGTTAACGCAGAAACATTAGCAGCAGCAGTTCAAGTAGCACAAGTAATTTCTGTGAGGTTTGACAAACATTTTTCAGGCAATTGCATGCACTAACAGAACAAAATAGAAATCTGACACATAGGAAATGACTAGTCCATGAGTATCTATAGCTCAATTTCAATGCCATAAACAGATATTGGATACATTTGCATTTTGGTCTTCAAAAATCGAAGAGTGGCCTGAGATCACCAGTCACGCCTTGGGAGTTTTGGCCTGACCGGCAGCCAGTGTTCTCTCAGAACGTGTCTTTAGCACTGTTGGCAGTGTAATAATCGATAGGCACATCTGGCTGTCTCCTGAAACTGTAGACCACTTAACTTTCATAAATATGAAGAAGTTGTGAATGTCCAATTACTTTGCCACCTCAGCCCCAGACTGTACAGACTAGGCAATGGATGGTGTAATACCAGGGGTCTGAGAGCACCAGCTCTATGCCTGTCTGTCATCTCACTGTCTCTGGTGAAGGTTGAAATGTTGGTTTAGGCTTTGTTACAGGGATGGTTCCAAACATCCATGTTGTGGTGTTTGACTATTTGTAGTTTGTGCCAACTGTTGTCACTTTTCGTGTTGTGAGACCTTAATTTTTCTAAATATGGAGACTCCAAGTAGCATCTCCAAATTGTCTTTTGCTTTTAATGCCAAGGTTCTGGGAGCAAGATACCTACGCCTGTCTGTCATCTTGTTTTTTCCGATGAAGATAGAAATGCTGGTTCAGGCCTTTTTATAGGGCCGGTCCCGCGCATTCATGTTGCGCCGTTCTACTATTTATAGTCTGTGCTAATTGTTGCCACCTTTTCTTTTGTCTGACCGTAATTTTTGTAAATGTGGAGACTCCAAGTACGGTCTCAACTTTGTATTTTTCATTATAAGGGTCTGGTAGCAAGAGGCCTAATGCTGTCACTCAACCACCTCTTGATTTTTAAAATGGAAATGCCAGCTCATATCCTATGTGTTACATGGACCATAACTCCCTGCTGTGCAAATACACTATGGGGAAATGGAGAGCGAAAATTGATGCCACTGTCCTGCTGTCTGGCTAAAATGTTTTTAAATATCAAGACTCCGAGATGGGTCACCAAGTTGTGTCTTGTCTGTAGGGGCAGGGGTGTGGAAGAAGAGACCTAATGTTATCACTCATTCACATCTTCATTTTTAAAATTCAATTACCAGACCACATCCTTTGTGTTGCATGGACCATACGTCACTGCTGTGCAAAGACCCTATAGAGAAAGGAGGTGGGGGGCAATTGATGCCACTGTCCTGCTGTCTGCCTGAAATGTTTTAAAATGTAAAGATTCCAAGATGGGTCTCCAAGTTGTATCTTGTCTGTACTGTCAGAGGTGTGGGAGCAAGAGGCCTAATCTTATCACTCATACACCTCTTTAATTTTAAAATGTAAATGCCAGCTCACATACTGTGTGTTACATAGACCATAATCTGTGCAATTACACTATGAGGAAATGGGGGCGGCAATTGATGCTTCTGTCCTGCTGTCTGCCTAAAATGTTTTTAAACATCAAGACTCCAATATGGGTCTCCAAGTTGTATCTTATCTCTACTGGCAGGGGGATGGCAGGACCAGCCCTATACCTGTCTCTAATGTACCTCAATATTTCTTATGTCAATAGTCTAGGAAGCTAATGACTATACCAAAACAATGGGGCTGCACTGTAAAATGTTTTTTTGAGGTTTTGGAAGCACATGGTTTCAAAATATATTCACGTTTGGACATGACCACAAAACATGATAGAGGGTCCCTGAGTCAAGAAATCCTTTCCAGCAAAGAATGGATAATTAGGGACAAGTTTAGTTAATCGTACCTGGTGCATATACTACCCCATATGTATTTTCTTAATTTGTATCACATGGTTTAAGCAAGCCGAGGACCTGTGGATCCATTTTTCAGCAACTGCCAGCTTGGTAGAGGGAGAGAAAGGGCCAGTTCTTGTTCCCATTTGTAAATACACTTACCTTTTACATCAAACAAGGGAGAATTATAAAAAAATTAAAGTAGTGATAGACCTTTAACCCTTTTACGACTGCAGGCAGTATGGATATGTGATATTTTTACTTGACTTAACGACCAGGGACTCGCATGTCCCAAAAATTGCGAGGGCACAGGGAGCTCAGCACCCGCGATCGCGACCAGTGACTCAGCTTGAGTAATTGTCCCTGCAGCCGAGGATGGTGCATGCGCTGTCCCCATCTGGTTAGCCCATTATTGTAGTGACCAATACCGATCGCAACACTTAGACATTTGCGAGAGGGATTGCTATACCTCTCTCCTCTGTTCCAGACCTCTGCAATTTAATCGCAAGGACCTGATCACTGTCATTGTGACCCAAGATCGTCATGATGACTTCCGGGCCAACTGACTCCTCTGAGCCTTGGCGAGCGTGTGTAATCATTCCTGCTGCATGATCACACACTCTCTCAGGGCAGCATTGACATCTGCGATGTCCTACAGTGTTCGAACATTGCAGCTGCACTCAGAGCACTGCAGGGTGATGTTCCATAAAGGGACCAAATGAAAAAGTAAAAAAAAGGTTTACTTTTAAAAAAGTAAAAATATAAAAAATGTAGCAAAACTTTCTTTTCAACATACAGCTGACACAAAAGTGGAATAAAATGCAATCAAAAACTCATATATAAATAAAAATGGTACCGCTGAAAACATCATCTTGTCCTGCATAAAACAAGCCACTATACAGCTCCGTCAACCCAAAAAATAAAAAAGTTTTAGCTCTTTGAATGCAGCTATGAAAAAACAGTTTTTTATTCTTATAAAATAGTTTTTTTATGGCGCAAAAGTGGCAAAACAAAAATAAAAAAATGTGTAAATATGGTATCGCTGAAATCTTACTGACCTGTAGAATAAAGCTATCAATTCACTTTTGGCATGGTGAACAGCGTAAAAAAAAAACAAAAAAAAAATAATTCCTGAGTTGCTCTTTCTTCTTGATTCCGCCTCACAAAAAGTGAAATAGAAAGTGATAAAAAAATTATTATAATAATAACCAACAATGGTACCAATAATAACTCCAAATCATCCCACAAAAAACAAGCCCTCACATGACTCTGTTGGCAGAAAAATAAAAAACTATAACCTTCAAAATCCTGTGATGCATAAAACCTTTATTTTGTAAAGAGCGTTTGTTTTTTTAGTGTGATAGTTGCCAAACCTAAAAAATCTATAAAAACCTGGTATCGCTGTAATCGTACTGACCAGAGGAATAAAGCCGCCTAATCACCTATACCGCAAGGTGAATGGCTTAAAAAATAAATAAAGCCAATTCTTCAACTGCTGTTGATTTCTTCATTCTGTCTCTAAAAGATCGCGGTACGTCGCAGCTCGAATTTAACCTGAGCTATACGCTAGCGCTTGTAGAGGGATTACGTTTAAGGGTGCGTGTCTACGATCAGAAATTGCAGCATATTTGATGCAGCATCTGTTTTGCTGCAACCAAACCGCTGCGTTGTTCAATCACAGTGGATGGATTTATACAAATACCATGCCCTCTGTGCTTTTATTCTAATCAGCATAAACTAAAATGCAGCGTCATTTCCCTAGATGCAGCATGGTAAGTTATGCTACAGGGATGCCAGTGTCTTCAACTGGAAAAACAGAATCTGCTGCCTCATCAGTGTCTAGATCCATCATAGGTTTCACATATTTCGGAGATGTAGATGGAAATCCCAATGTAAGTGCTCTGCATAAAGCACAAAATAAATGTGAACTGATCCAAAATGTTCTTTGCCAAAATTGCGACCAAATAGCATTCAACTCAACCTACAAAAACACAATTCCCCACTCAGGTTCATCATTCACTAACGGAAATATAGGGGGCTTCCACGTTACAGGTAGCACAAAAGCTCTTGAAAGTCACTATCTCTACCCCCCCAAAAAAAATCCAGCAAAATCTGAGCTTACAATCCAAATGCCCCCCTCTTTTCTGAGCCACACAATGAGCGTAAACCACAATTAACGTCCACATATTTGCTATTGTTGAAGTGAGGAGGGTAATAACTAAACTTTGGTCACTTAAGGAGAATTTCTTCTGTTCTGGCACTTAGGGGCTCTGCAAGTGGAGTCCGTAAACTACTCTAGGAAAATCTGTGCTCCAAATATGAAATTGTGCTCCTTCCCCTCTGAGCCTTGTGGTGCAGCCAAACAGTACTGTATAGTCACATGTGGGTTATTGCCACATTCAGGAGAAATTGTGCAACATAATATACAGCATTTTTTTACCTATTCCCCTTGTAAAAATTGGAAATCTGGGGTTAAAACAACATTTTAGTGGTAAAAATGTAATTGTTTTTCTTCACTAGTTTATTATAGTATAACATTTTGTGAAACATCTGTACTATCAATATACTCACTGCAACCCTGGATGAATTAATTGAGGGGTGCAATTTGTAAAATAAGGTCACTTATGGGGGGGTTTCTGCTATTCTGGCACCTCAGGGGCTCTACCAATTTGGCATGGCACGCCCACATCATTCCAACTAAATCTGCACTTCAATATGGTGCTCCTTCCCTTCTTCATATTGTACTGTGCCTCAAAAGTAGTTTTTGCACCACTTATGGGGTACTGGTATACTCAGGAGTAATTGCACAACAAATTCTATGATTCATTATCTCCGGGTACCTTAGTGAATTTGAAAAGTTTGGTGTTAACGCACCATTTTTGTAGTTAAAAATTTATTTTTTTCGTTTTCACAGCTCAACGTTATAAAATTCTGTGAATCCCTAGAGATTTCCAGGTGCTCACCAACAATCTAGATAAATTCCTTGATGGGTCTAGTTTCCAAAATAGGGTCGCTTGTGTGGGAGCTCTATTGTTTAGGCACCTCAGGGGCTCTCCAAATATGACAGTGTATGCTAATGATTTCATCCATTTTTTTAGCCAAATGGCGCTCCTTCAATTCCGAGCCGTGCCATGCACCCAAACAGTTGATTTCCACTACATATGAGGTATTTAAGTACTCAAGAAAAAATGCACAATAAACTGTATGGTGCATTTTTTTCTGATACCCTTGGGAAAATGCAAAATGTTATGGCTAAAATAACATTTTTGTGTAAAAAAATAACATTTTAATTTTTTTTACTTCCACGTTGCTTTGGTCCTGAGAAGAACCTAAAGAGTTAATAAACTTCTTAGATGTTGTTTTGAGCAGTGTGAGGTGTGTAGTTTTCAGAATAGTGTTAATTTTGGGTACTTTCTGTCACCTAGGTCTCTTAAAGTTACTTCAAATGTGATGTGGTCCCTAAGAAAATGGTTTTTGAAATTTTGTTTCTAATGAAAAATTGCTGATAAACTTTGAATCCTTCTAACTCTTTTTAACAAAAAAAATTTAAAAAATTGCACTGGTGCAAATAAGACATGTGAAAAATGTTATTTAGTAACTATTTTATGTGACATAACTCTCGTATTTATGTGCAAAAAATGTCAAAGTTTGAAAATTGCAACATTTTCACCAAAATTTTCACAAATAAAGGCAAAAAATATTGCCTTAAATTTACAACTATCATGAAGAACAATATGTCATGAAAAAACAATCTCAGAATTAACGGATCCGTTTAAGCATTCCAAAGTTATAACCTATGAAAGTGACACAGGTCAGAATCGAAAAAAATAGCCTGGTCAAAAGGGTGTTTAAGTAGCTGGGGGTGAAGGGGTTAACAGTTATAGGTAGTTTCCAATTAAAATTATATAGAGGATTAGAATTACTTTTATGTTCAGTTTTAGGCAAAGAATTTAACGAGTGTCTTATTTGAAAGTATTGCTAAAAACAGTGAGGTGGGGGTGAGAACTTTATTTCCATCTCTAGAAAATTGAATAAAATTAGACCCATCAAACAAGTCTTCAAAGGCATATTTACCCTCCACATCCCACTTTTAAAGATTTATATCTAGAATATGTGCTTCCAGGTTATACTTGCTATAAAAGAAAAGTAGCAAATTTTACACACCATTCTAACCACCAATAAAGAAGAGCAAGCATAGTAAAGACAGGAAGATTAAATTTAGATGGCTTAAGAAGTTCCGTCTCCAAAAGTCTTTGGGTGGAACCAGATGGGGTAAAGATAGACTCAATTTGAAGCCCCCACCCATGATTACCATGTGGCTTCCAGTTGTGCCTCTTTAAGGAAAGCCTGTAAATTTGGGAACCCCATACCCCCAAGTGCAAATGGAAAGGTCAATGTCTGAAAAGCAACCCTTGGTTTTTTCTTGGCCCTGATGAATTTCATAATTAGTGCTTACAATTTCCGAGACAGTCTACCTGAAAATTTTAGAGGAATCACCTAAAGAAATAGATAATTTTAGGTAGATACAGCAATTTAAATGCCTAGATCCTGGCAAGCCATAAAAGGGGAAAACAGGCAAAGTGAAACAGCTAAACTATTATACAAAGTGTCTACAATAGTCTATATTAATTGTTGTTAATGGGTTAAAGTGATTCCTAAATATGATATACACCTCTCTTCCCATTTAAATGGAAAAAAATGGGACCAATTTTTTTTTTAAAGAGGTGGTATGAACAAAGGAAAGATGAGAGATTTAGCTGCTTTCAATTTGTAATAAGAGACCACAAAAAACAAGGAAAGAGATTACAAGATGACTTGAAAAGACATTTCGATATTATTGCCAGACATAATAATATCATCTGCTTAAAACCTACAACATGGTTAACGTCGCCTATTAAGTTACAAATGATATTAAACCCGAGGCAACTACCACAGTATTTGGATTTCAATAGAGGGACATTACTGCAGACTTAATAGACCCAGTAAGACCAAACTTATCCCTCCAAGTACCCCCAGTGTACTCTGTCAAATGTTTTCTATGCATCAAGAGACAAATTCACTCTGGGGTCTTTCTCATTTCTATTGTCCCTATCATGTCAATGAATTTCTTTGTGCCATACTTCGCTTTTCTTTCAGTCACAAAGTCAACCTAATCATAGGCGACAAGAGAAGGAAGAACCTTATGTAGTCTAGTGGTAAGAAGCTTAAAATAAATTTTAATATCACAATCAAGTAATGATATAGATCCTAAAGTTCTCAGGAGAAGTAGGGGGGTTTGCCAGATTTGGGTATGGTAGAAATAGCAGCTTCCAAATTTGTAGGGTCTATATTAGCTGTTGACTGCCAAGCCTGAAAGATTCTCAGTAAGTTCTAATGCACCAACCCATCATGGGTCTATTGCTTATTCTTTCTCCAAAGGTCCTGCATGGTGTGAATTTTTTTCCTCCAAACAGATGAGTTTCAGAACAGTCTGCTGTCATTTCCCCCCGGCTCTGCTGAAATTGGATGTGCAGGTAGTTACGCTGACCAGATGAATAGGCAGTGGAGGAACTAGAGAAGGAGTAGGCGGGGGCAACATGGACAGAGAAAAATCCAGCAATCTTTGGTTGAGGTAGGACATGAGCCAAAATCTTTTCTGCCTCAGGCCCAGCCATACCTACATTTACCCAGTGGGCAGTTAGGGAGATATAATGTCCCTGCCCATGCTTACTGGCCTACGTATCATTACATCATTAAGTTTTCCAATTGGCCGGTATATATAGTGCTTACCATCACTACCAGATAGATTGAACTTGGATTCATCCAACCACAACAGCTTAGACCAATCTGTCTCTTTCCATTGGCTCTGTTCTTTGGTTAACTCAAGTTGGGCCTTCTGGTTCTTTGCAGAGATGAAAGGCTTCTTGCCTGCAACTAGTTCATTCAAGTCTACTGCTCTTAGCTGTCACACCACAGTTTGACAATTCACTTTGACCCTATAGTCATCATTCATTTCATGCAAAATCTGTACAGCACTTTTATGGATATAAGATATACTTTTTCTTAAATCCTTCACCCCCGGCCGATTTTCGATTTTTCCTTTTTTTTTATTCCCTTCTTCCAAGAGCCGTACCTTTTTTAATTTTCCATCAATCTTGCCATATGTGGGCTTGTTTTCGTGTGACAGGTTGTACTTTTAAGTGAAACCATAAGTTTTACCAGCTATTGTACTTGAAAATGACAAAAACATTCCAAGTGCGGAAAAACTTGCAAAAAAAAGTGCGATTGCATGATGGATTTTGGGATATTTTATTCACCGTGTTCTCTATATGGTCAAATTGATGTGTAAGTGTGATGCCTCAGGTCAGTAAGAGTTTGTAGACATCAAACATGAATAGGTTTACTTTTATATACCGGGTTAAAAAAATTCATATGTTTGTCAAACAAAAGTGGCGCACTTTTTGAGCCATATTCCGTGACCTATAGAGTTTTCATTTTTCAGCATTTATGGTTCACTGATGGCTTACTTTTTGTGTCTCGAACAGCAATTTTTAATGTTATCATTTTTGCATAGATACTACATTTTGATCGCCTGTTATAGCATTTTGTAATTTTGGCTTTTGGAAAAATTTTTGCCACTACGCCATTTACTGGTCAGATTAATTAATTTTATATTTTGATAGAACAGGCATTTCTGAACTTGGCAATATCAAATGTGTGTATTTTTTTTATATTTTTAACCCTTTAATTTTCAATAGGGTAAAAAGGGGTGATTTGAACTTTTACTGTAGGCTTTTTTAATTTTTTTTTTTTACTTTTTTTATTTCACTAGTCCCCTAGGGACTCATTCATTTCTGTTGATCATAGCTACACAGCTGACATCCCCAGAAACGCTAAATTCTTTTAAAAGAGACTGCTTTGCCAGCTGTTACAGGAAATGAAACATGATAGCTACAGGAGTCATCATGTGACACCCTGGCAAAACCAGGTTGTCACTGGAGACTGCATCCATCTTCCAGATGCAGGATCCCCTCCTCCTTGTCCTACCAACACAATCCCACACACAGGTTCAAACACCAGCCACAAAAGCCTAGTCACCCCCCCAGGAAAATAGGGACACACCAGTGGGCGGGGCCATGCAGATAATGATGCCCACCTAGGGGTTCTGAGGTGTTCAGGGAGGTGACAAGTCAGTTAAGCTTGGACAGAGGAAGTGAGAAGAGTGAAGTAATAGTCAGGGGTTGTAGCTCCCAGACTACCGGACTACCTGAGCTGACTAGGTAACATACGGCAGAGCAGAGCCACATGAGATGGAGATCCGGTCCCGGAGACCTTAACTGGACCGGGGCAGGGTTGTAGCCTGCCTTTGCTGACAGCGGAAATCCGGTTCGGAGGCCGTGCACAGTCGGGGTACCTGGACCCCAGGGCAAGGACAGCTGCAAGCAACTTGTCAATTAGCCAGCAGAGGACAAGGTTCCAGATCTTGTCCCTTGAGTAGCCCAGATAGAGCGAGACGGAAGCCCAATGCGGGGGATAAGGTGTCTGCAAGTGCCTGCAAAAATCCCATGGGTCAGATCTTGTGAGCCACAGCTCCCACAGTAAAGACACCGGGAGTGGACTTTTCCCTTTGCATGCAGACTAGTCAACATACGAGACACCACATTAGAGTGCAGGAGGAAGGGCCCCTGTTTTGCTCACCAGTGTGCGGTACCCGAACACACACCTCCGAAGGCTACCGGTATCCGGCTCTTGGTTTACTACTTGGATTTTGTGTGACTTATTCAAAAACTGTGGGTACACTGGTATCATCCGGTCCTGCCTGCAGACTGTGCCCCAGCACTGCACTCCACCTACACCTGGACCCCGGGACAACACCTCCCCTACCCATGGAGGGGATACCATCCTGCTGCCTGCTCCATCAGCCCCGGGTGCTCCCATACCAAGGCAGCGGCGGTGTCACCAAACTATCACCGCAACCCACGGGTGGTGTCACCAACAAACTCTCCCCTGTAAATAACCCCTTTATTATGTTGTGGGTGATGGGCTGCTGCACGAGTCCTGGATCCGGCTGTCACTCAAGCCACAGCCACGATCCCGGATCCGAGGACCTCGAGTAGCCCCCTGATGTCGTCTGCGCCCCCGCCCGCAACAATCACATGATCCTGTGCTACCATGGCAACCATCGGCTCCATGTGATCACGTCACGTGACTTCCGATGGCGGTGGCTGATTGAACGTTTACCATGGTGGGGATTTAAATCATGCTGTCACATTTTGACTGCACAATTTAAGGGGGTTTACAGGCACGGGTGGATCTGTGCGGCACACGTCTCATGTGCAGGAATCACCTCCATCTGACGGCTTACAGTAGCCGCAGGTGATTACACCTTGATGGCTTAGGAATCTGTACAAGTATGGCCCACAGTCGTTAAGGGGTTAATATTGTAATCAGTTTTGGAGGACATTTTCCATGGTCGTTCACTTCTAAGTTTGTCAATTCCACAGCTAAGATTTTTTGGCTTATGATTAACTTCACTCTTAGAATAATAAACTTCTTGACATCCGTTGATAAATTTACCTTTGTCTTTGCCATGTTTTATCCAAAACTCACTCACACACTCACACACACTCACACACAAATACTCACAAAAGTAGTCAAAATTAGGCTACCCATAAAAAAATATGCAAAACATTTGCCCCAGCAAATGTGGAAAGCTAAGATATAAAGGAATAAAATCATGTCAAATACAATTTTTATTCTTAGACATGACAATGATTTTCTTCCGGTTTATTAAAATCATCAGGAAAATGGCATCACAAACACCTAACAGAAGTAATCACACTTTTAAACAAAATGCAAATGCAAAAATTTTGGTCACTACTGTATATACCAAGAGAACTGACATATATATATGAAGAAAGGTCCCAGGAGGAGGGACATATTTACTGGGAAGGGGCACATACAGTGCCTACAAGTAGTATTCAACCCCCTGCAGATTTAGCAGGTTTGATAAGATGCAAATAAGTTAGAGCCTGCAAACTTCAAACAAGAGCAGGATTTATTAACAGATGCATAAATTTTACAAACCAACAAGTTATGTTGCTCAGTTAAATTTTAATAAATTTTCAACATAAAAGTGTGGGTCAATTATTATTCAACCCCTAGGTTTAATATTTTGTGGAATAACCCTTGTTTGCTATTACAGCTAATAATCGTCTTTTATAAGACCTGATCAGGCCGGCACAGGTCTCTGGAGTTATCTTGGCCCACTCCTCCATGCAGATCTTCTCCAAGTTATCTAGGTTCTTTGGGTGTCTCATGTGGACTTTAATCTTGAGCTACTTCCACAAGTTTTCAATTGGCTTAAGGTCAGGAGACTGACTAGGCCACTGCAACACCTTGATTTTTTCCCTCTTGAACCAGGTCTTGGTTTTCTTGGCTGTGTGCTTTGGGTCGTTGTCTTGTTGGAAGATGAAATGATGACCCATCTTAAGATCCTTGATGGAGGAGCGGAGGTTCTTGGCCAAAATCTCCAGGTAGGCCGTGCTATCCATCTTCCCATGGATGCGGACCAGATGGCCAGGCCCCTTGGCTGAGAAACAGCCCCACAGCATGATGCTGCCACCACCATGCTTGACTGTAGGGATGGTATTCTTGGGGTCGTATGCAGTGCCATCCAGTCTCCAAACATTACGTGTGTGGTTGGCACCAAAGATCTCGATCTTGGTCTCATCAGACCAGAGAACCTTGAACCAGTCTGTCTCAGAGTCCTCCAAGTGATCATGAGCAAACTGTAGACGAGCCTTGACATGACGCTTTGAAAGTAAAGGTACCTTACGGGCTCGTCTGGAACGGAGACCATTGCGGTGGAGTACGTTACTTATGGTATTGACTGAAACCAATGTCCCCACTGCCATGAGATCTTCCTGGAGCTCCTTCTTTGTTGTCCTTGGGTTAGCCTTGACTCTTCGGACAAGCCTGGCCTCGACACGAGTGGAAACTTTCAAAGGCTGTCCAGGCCGTGGAAGGCTAACAGTAGTTCCATAAGCCTTCCACTTCCGGATGATGCTCTCAACAATGGAGACAGGTAGGCCCAACTCCTTGGAAAGGGTTTTGTACCCCTTGCCAGCCTTGTGACCGTCCACGATCTTGTCTCTGATGGCCTTGGAATGCTCCTTTGTCTTTCCCATGTTGACCAAGTATGAGTGCTGTTCACAAGTTTGAGGAGGGTCTTAATTAGTCAGAAAAGGCTGGAAAAAGAGATAATTAATCCAAACATGTGAAGCTCATTGTTCTTTGTGCCTGAAATACTTCTTAATACTTTAGGGGAGCCAAACAGAATTCTGGTGGATTGAGGGGTTGAATAATAAATGACCCTCTGAATAAACTTTTCACAATTTAAAAAAAAAAAAAAAAAAAAAAGAAATAACATTCTTTTTTGCTGCAGTGCATTTCACACTTCCAGGCTGATCTACAGTCCAAATGTCACAATGCCAAGTTAATTCCGAATGTGTAAACCTGCTAAATCTGCAGGGGGTTGAATACTACTTGTAGGCACTGTATATGCCAGCATGAAGGATATTACTATGTAATGAAGGAGGGGGGGCAACACATATGTCCTTATAGGTAGGGATGGGCGAACCCAAACTGTAAAGTTTGGTGTCCGTACCGAACACATGGTGTTCGTGCACACGAACACAAACACGAGCTTTCTGGGACGTTCGTGTTACAGTTCGTGTAACCATTCGGGTACAGGAGCTGTTAAAAAAAAGCACGTTATTAAAAAAAACATTCTGATCACACTTATAGGTCCCGCGACACATCCTGCAGGCTCTGCCTCCCAGTGATTCTACTAATGCGTCCATCCGATCATTGCTGTTCCCCCCGGTAAGCATCTCTGGCTTAAAGGACCTGTCGTGACCTTGACGTAATACCCATGTGACCAATCATGTGTTAATGCTGTATTACCTCATTGGCTACAGACTGATCACGTGAGTATGATGTCATCACAGGTCCTGGAGCGCCGTGATGCGAGTGTCATTGCAGTATCACGGTGCACAATCTCCCGACGGCAGCAGCTCAGCTGCATGTATGTCCACAGCTGAGGTGCTGCTTTCGGGAGAGTGGGGTGATGCAATGCGAGACGCAAGTGCAATCATCCCGTCACTGTCAATCTTCTGCATCGCTCTGACCAGAATGATGCAGCAGACCTGACATAGCTCTCTCTGCTTCTCACTGTGCATAGACTGTCTGTGCACAAGATGAAGCACAGTTGACTTTACTCTTTGCCTCTCACTGTGTATAGACTGTCTGTGCACAGGGCTGATAGAGTTGCATACAGCGCCAGATGATGGCGCTTCTATGAAAGCGCCAATTTCTGGGGGAGCTGCGGACTGCAATTCGCAGCAGAGGCGCCCAGAAAGTTCAGGCCAACCTGTGCTGCAGATTCCAATTCACAGCTGCCTAGTTGTACCTGGCTGGACGCAAAAATGGGGCGAAGCCTATGTCGTTTTTTTTTTAAATTATTTCATGAAATTCATGAAATAATTAAAAAAAGGGCTTCCCTATTTTTTTAGTTCCCAGCCGGTTACAAATAGGCAGCAGGGGGTTGGGGTCAGCCATACCTGCCTGCTGAACCTGGCTAGCATACAAAAATATGGCGAAGCCCACATCATTTTTGGGGGGCACAAAACTCCTGCATACAGTCCTGGATGGATTATGCTGAGCCTTGTAGTTCTGCAGCTGCTGTCTGCTCTCCTACATACACTAGTGAATGGAGCATGCTGAGCCTTGTTGTTTTGCATCTGCTGTCTGCTCTCCTGTATACACTAGTGAATGGAGCATGCTGAGCCTTATAGTTCTGCAGCTGCTGTCTGCTCTCCTCCATACAGACAGACAGCAGACAGCAGCTGCAGAACTACAAGGCTCAACATACTCCATCCAGGACTGTATGCAGGAGTTTTTTGCCCCCCCAAAAATTTACGTGGGATTCGACATGTTTTTTTTTATACTAGCCAGGTACAGCAGGCAGCTACGGACTGCCCCTAACCCACAGCTGCCTATTTGACCCAGCTGGAAACCAAAAATATAGGGAAGCCCTTTTTATTTTAATTATTTCATGAATTTCATGAAATAATTAAAAAAAGAAAATGACGTGGGCTTCGCCCAATTTTTGTGTCCAGCCAGGTACAACTAAGCAGCTAGGGATTGGAATCCGCAGCTCAGGGTGCCCAACCTTTCTGGGCACCCCTGCTGCGAATTGCAGTCTGCAGCCGCCCCAGAAAATGGCGCTTTCATAGAAGCACCATCTTCTGGCACTGTATCCAACTCTTACAGCTGCCCTGGTGACGGGTGGCTGACTGAGTAATAATGGGGTTAGGGCTAGCTGTATATTATCAACAGGCCCTAAGCCCGAAACTCATGGTGTCAAGCCAATATTAGACATGGCCACCATGAATTTCTAGATAAAAAAAAAAAAAACAACACAGAAAACTATTTTTATTAGAAATAAAACACAACACAATTAGTGACTCCATCTTTATTGAAATAAAGAAGCGCCCTCCACAGTAATCCTGGGTCAAGGGTCCCACGCCATCCAATCCGGATCCAATATCATCTGATCGGTTTGCTGGAAGGCAAAGCGATCAGATGATGTGTCAGGTTCAAGGGCCTTAATCACATGACACAGCAGCTGATTGTATAAACAACTTCTATACAATCAGCTGGTGCTTCAGTGCAAAAAAACTACTCCAAAAAACTACACACTTCTGTACAGACTCCTGTCCGACAGCATCAGCTGATAGTTTAGCTGGCTGGGCGGTAAAAAGCCGACCTCACCGCTCGACTTATAGTATCAGCTGATGCCGTCAGGTGACCGCATCAGCTGATTATCGCCAGGTCTGAGGGAGAGAGAGAGAGAGAGAGAGAGAAGAGAGAGAAGATAGCAAAAGAGAGAGAAAAGAGAGAGAGAAAAGAGAGAGGAAAGAGAAGAGAGAGAGGGAGAGAGAAGAGAGAGAGGAGAGAGAAGAGAGAGAAGAGAGAGAGGGAAAAAGAGAGACTGAGAAAAAGATAGACAGAGAAAAAGAGAGAGAAAGAGAGAGAGAGAAAAAAAGAGAGAGAAAGAGAGAGAGAAAAAGAGAGACAGAGAGAGAAGAGAGAGAAGGGAGAGAAAAGAGAGAGAGAGGGAAAAAGAGAAAAAGAAAGACTGAGAAAAAGAGAGACTGAGAAAAATAGAGAGAGAGAAAAAGAGAGAGCGAGAAAGAGAGAGAGAGAGAAAGAGAGTGAGAGAAAGAGAGAAAGACAGAGAGAGAAAAAGAGAGAGAAGGAGAGAAAGGGAGCGAGTGAGAGAGAGGAGAGAGAAAAAGAGGTAGAGAGAAAATGAGAGAGAGAGAAAAAGAGAGAGAGGAGAGAGCGAGGGAGAGAGGGGAGAGAGAGGTTAAGAGAAAGAGAGATAGAGAGAGAAAGAGAGAAAGAGAGAGAAAGAGAGAGAGAGAAAGAGAAATTGAGAAAGAGAGAAAGAGAGAGGGAGAGAGAGAGAGAGAGTGAGAGAGATTACCGACTCCTCCCCTCAGTGCATAATTAAATTAAATTATAATTATAAATAAATAATAATTCTAATTTAAAATTAAAAATAAATTAAATTTTTTACTGGGACGGCCGGGACTTGAACTCGTGAATTAATGCTTCTTAGACAGTAGCTCTATCCATTGAGCCACTGGCTCTAATGAGGAGCATAGGCAGATTTGGTAATCTTGACGTCTACATTGCAGAGTGAAGTCTGGTGACAGCGCGGCTCACTTCAGGTGCTACGTGGAGAGGACACAAAATGCTCCCTGTCATATTCATGTAGCAGAGTTGACAGTGTCATGTGGATTACTTTGCACCTGGATTGTTGTTTGGGGATAAATAAAAAGGTAAATGATTTTTTTTTGTCTTTTATTCCAAATAAAGGATTTTTCGCTGTGTGTGCTTCTTTACTTTCACTTACAGTTTAATCATGGAAGGTATCTCGGGGAGACGCCTGCATAATTAACTCTTTATTACCCCGATTGCCACCGCACCAGGGCAATTCGGGATGAGCTGCGTAGAGTCCCGGGTCTGCCGCATCTAATGGATGCGGCAATTCTGGGCGGCTGCCTGCTGACATTGTTAGGGTGGTGGGCTCCCCATAATGTGGCGCTCCCCATCCTTACAATACTAGCCTCCAGCCGTGTGGCTTTATCCTGGCTGGTGTCAAATTTTTTTTATTTATTTTTTTTACTGCACAATATAGAGCCGCCCGCCGGTGGCTGTGATTGGTTGCAGCGAGACAGCTTTCACTCATCGTGGGGGCGTGTCTGACTGCAACCAATCATGGGAGGCGGTGGGCGGGGAAAGCACGGAATAACTAATTGAATGATGAAGCGGCAGCCATTTTCAAAAGAGGAAATGCCACTAGAGACTTGTGACAGCCATGCAGCGAGACGCCCATAATCAGTGAGTAGGAAAAAGAGAGGGATTGTGCTGGGGACGCAGGACGCATGCAGATATGAAAGGTGCGCACATACGTACTGTGAAAAGCCACGCTTTTGGTGATCGAACCGTTCTCGAACGTAACTCAAACTGCCGAACTTTTAGCAAATCATTTGAGTTTGTCAAATGACTCGAACAACCCCCAAAATCACTCGAACATGAAATTGACGAACCTCGAACATCGCTCATCTCTAGATAGCACATGTGTTTTTCTGATTAAACTCACACCTCCCATTGGTAGGAGTGAGTTTTAAAGCTTATGGGTAACATTTGTTTACTCAGGCTTGACAAAAAACGCAGGTAGCGTTCGAAACGCGTTGCCACACATGGGCTCCCTATTTTGTCCTTGTAATGATAAATATTTTTTAAAATAAAGCTTGCACAAGATTTTATATTATTCCGGAAGCTGGATTATATTTTTTCTTCAATCAAACTACAGGGAAGCCCATTTCTTTTAGTTATTTAAATAAATAATTAAAAAAAAATAAGTGGGCTCCCACTGCATTTTTTATATTGCTAGCTAAGGGTAATCCAAGCAGCTACTGGCTCTTAACCCCCACTGATTGGTGTTAACTTCACTGGCAATGTAAAATCCAGGGAAGCATTTTTTTTTTCTTAAGTTTTTTGCCAAACAACTAAAAAAAAACCGACATGCGCTTCGCCATATTTTTTTTGTATGCTAGCTTGGTACAGCAGGCAGGTCCCATACCTGCCTGCTGTACCTAGCTAGCATACAAAAATATGCCCCCAACCGCTAGCTGCCTATTTGTACCCAGCTGGGAACTAAAAATATAGTGAAGCCCTTTTTTAATTATTTCATGAATTTCATGAAGCCCCGACATGCAGGGACGAGGAGCCGACCATGTGCCCGAGCATCTCGCCAGTACACGGCACTTGCCAATAATACTAAGTACGAAGATGCTTGGGTGAGCACCGTGTACTGGAGAAATGCACTGACAGGACCTAGCATGATGTCATAGCCATGTGACCAGTCTGTAGCCAATGAGATAATACACATGTGACTGGTCACATGCTATGACGTCACAGAAGGTCCTATCATCAGTGCTGGTTACCAGGAGGGCACAGCGATGATCGGATGGAGAAGCGGCGGGAGACAGTCTGCAGCACGCATTGTATAATGGCAATGTTTATTATTAACTGTATTCTTTATTTTACAGTCCCTCCGGCCCATCCCCTAACTGTAAAGTTTAAGTTCGGTGTTCAGACGCAAGTTCACTTTATATCAGAACCCGAACACAAACTTTACAAAACGTTCGGGCGAGTCTCCCGAACACCAAACATCGGGGAGTTCACCCATCCCTACTTATAGGATCTAGTGTGAAAAATGACTTATACACGTGAGTAAAATGTATGGGGAGATCAAGTAAAACTTTTGGATGGGGGGCCCATCAGACTCTAGTCACAACACTGATGAGCTCCCTCTGTCAGATCATAATGGAAGGTTTGGCCAAAAATGAAACAGCAAGAAAATAAAAGGAAGGTAGAAAAGAGGTGTACTGGAGGTCAAATGTCTAGGGCAACATTATATGGTAAAGATGCATTGCAAATATGTGCAAATTATACATTTGTAAAAAATGTATAAAATATATATTATATATATTAATTAGTGATGAGCGAGTACCAAAAAGCTTGGGTGCTCGAGGCTCGGGCCGAGCAACCCAAGATACTCATGTACTCAGCCCGAGCACCGAGCCCAATGTTATCCTATGGGAGACCCGAGTATTTTAATGAAATGACCCCCGGCAGCATGTAGAAACCCTAAAAATGTCACAAAAGTCTTAGAAGAGTGCTCAAATGACATGGCAACAGCATGGGGAAGACCCCTTGAAGCATTTATCACTCAAAAGTCACAGAACAATGTGAACAATTTTGTCCGAGTTTTACGCCATTTTTAAGGACTCACCAGAAAACCTTCCAAAATGACACCAAAATGAATTTTCATGGCGGAAATGTTAAGGGCACATACCCAATAGTGAGATAGAGCTGGTGTATGTTACTTTTTGAGATTACATGAAAGATTTTACGTGAAAACATTGTGTGGCACTCCAATGTCCAAAACGCACGTTTTGTGCTTTTTACTAGCGATGTCGGTCATTTTTTTTTTCATTCTATCTCCCTCAGTCTGTCGGTCGGTCTCTCTGTCTGTCTGTCGGTCTCTCTCTGCCTTGTCTGTCCCCCTCTCACAGTCTGTCGGTCAGTCTCCCCCCTCTCTCATACTTACCGTTCCCCGATCACTGCCGCGGTGCTGCACAGCTGTTCCCTAAACTCCGGCGGCTTTTCCTCTTTTGAAAAAGCCGGCCGCTCATTAAACAATCTCATATTCATTGCTTTCCTGCTTTTCGGCGCCTATGATTGGTTGCAGTGAGACACACCCCCATGCTGAGTAACAGGTGTCTCACTGCACCCAATCACAGCAGCCGGTGGGCGTGTGTATACCGTGCAGTGAAATAAATAATTAAATAATTTTAAAAAACAGCGTGTGGTCCCCCCAATTTTAATACCAGCCAGATAAAGCCATATGGCTGAAGGCTGGTATTCTCAGGATGGGGAGCTCCATGTTATGGGGAGCCCCCCAGCCTAACAATATCAGTCAGCAGCCACCCAGAATTGCCACATACATTAGATGCGACAGTTCTGGGACTGTACCCGGCTCTTCCCGATTTGCCCTAGTGCGTTGGCAAATCGGGGTAATAAGGAGTTATTGGCAGCCCATAGCTGCCACTAAATCCTAGATTAATCATGTCAGGCGTCTCCCCGAGAAACCTTCCATGATTAATCTGTAAATTACAGTAAATAAACACACACACACATGAAAAAATCATTTATTAGAAATAAAAAACACAAACCAATTTCCTCGTAACCAATTTAATAAGCCCCAAAAAGCCCTCCATGTCTGGCGTAATCCATGGACCTCCAGCGTTGCTTCCAGCTCTGCTGCATGGAGGTGACAGGAGCTGCAGCAGACACCGCCGCTCCTGTGAGCTCCACGCAGCAAATGAGGTGAGTAGCGTGATCAGCTGAGCTGTCACTAAGCTTATCCGCGGCCACCGCTGGATCCAGCGGTGGCCATGAGTTACCTGACTGACAGCAGCTGATCGCGCTACTCACCTCAGTTGCTGTGTGAAGCTGACAGGAGCGGCTGTGTATTCTGCAACTCCTGTCACCTGCATGCAGCAGAGCTGGAAGCGACGCTGGAGGTCCGTGGATTACGCCGGACATGGAGGGCTTTTTGGGGCTTATTAAATTGGTTACGAGGGAATTGGTTTGTGTATTTTATTTCTAATAAATGATTTTTTCAGGTGTGTGTGTGTTTATTTACTGTAATTTACAGATTAATCATGGAAGGTATCTCGTGGAGACGCCTGACATGATTAATCTAGGACTTATTGGCAGCTATGGGCGGCCATTAACTCCTTATTACCCCGATTTGCCAACGCATCAGGGCAAATCGGGAAGAGCCGGGTACAGTCCCAGAACTGTCGCATCTAATGTATGCGGCAATTCTGGGCGACTGCTGACTGATATTGTTAGGCTGGGGGGCTCCCCATAATGTGGGGCTCCCCATCCTGAGAATACCAGCCTTCAGCCGTATGGCTTTATCTGGCTGGTATTAAAATTGGGGGGACCGCACGCCGGTTTCTTTAATTATTTAATTATTTATTTCACTGCACAGTATACACACACCCACCGGCTGCTGTGATTGGGTGCAGTGAGACACCTGTCACTCAGCGTGGGGGGTGTGTCTCACTGTAACCAATCATAGGCGCCTGTGGGCGGTGAAAGCAGGGAATACGAGATGGCTGTGTGCAGAGCACAGCGCGCCCGCCGGTATAAAGGCTCGGTCACGCTGTGCGGGCCGACCAATCACTGCAACTCCACAACTAACAGGGCTGTGGCATTGCAGTGGTCTGCCAGCCAATCCCTGCATGAGGTCTGGCTCTCAAAAGAGTGCCAACATGCAGGGATGAAGACCACGAGTTCAGCACGAGTATCGCGAAATTACTCGGTACCCGCCGAGTAGCCCGAGTACAGTGATACTCGTGCGAGTACCGAGTAGTGACAAGCGTACTCGCTCATCACTAATATTAATATTTACATACATCCCATTTAGTGTTGCCTGAATTACTGCACCCCTATTGCACATGCAGTGGTTATTTCGTACCAGAATTGATCAAGACAAGAGTTATTGTAGTACAATGCGCTGATAGTAAATAATTGCTATTTTGGAAATGAGTCAGAATGCATTGGGCATTGCAACTTGCTGAATATGTTGCTAGAGAGCATAGCCACACATCGGTAAAATTTGCATTACTGACCATATATTCACTACAACATTGTGCCAATGAGAATCAGAAAGGCACCACTGAGCTATAGACTAAGGTGTATTTATCTGATCGATAATTTTTTCCTTTAACATTCTTTAAACAGCCACCACAAGCATGTGTGTTGCTTAACACTAGAACTACTGGACTCGTGACACCTATATAGAAATACATGGTGCAAAGTAGTCAAAATGACTATCTCAGTAGTTCTAGTGTTAACTGGAAAAGAGATGTATTATGAAACAAAAAGAAGCTTAGCATTTGCAATATGATGCTCAAAGAAATGTTCTGCTGAAAAGCTAATTCCGTGTTTCCCTAAAAATAAAACACTGTGTTATTTTATCTTTTTCCACAAAAAATGCACTAGGGCTTATTTTTGGAGTTGGACTTATTTTTGGAGTAGAGTTTATTTTTGGTGAAACATGGGTTGGGCTAGGTTTACCCAGCAGAAAAGGCAGACAACCCCAAGAAGAACAATAGTTACCACACCCTGGACATCTGAATCGTTCCCTGGAGGAACTGCAGTGGAATACATTGATGTATTCCACGGCAGGTTCTCCATGCATTCGACCACGGGTCCTCATGTTCCACAGCGCTGCCAGCTGGAAGGATGCCACATCAAATGTTTGGACACGCAACGTTGATACATCGCTTACACAATAAAATCTAACAATATTTTTCTTTTTAAAAGGTTAGGAATATTTGCATTCCTACATGTATAAACTACAATATATATGTGCTTAGAATCATCTTTCTAACTGAAATAATAAATGAAGTTCTTGGAAGCTATTTGGTAGATGAGCACTGGATCAACTTTTATTTGCTTTATAAAGTAATGTTGTTTGTTGACCCATTGTACCTCCTGACTTAAAGAGCCACTGAAAGGTAAACAACTTAGTGCATAGCATCATTTTTAGCTTTTAGAAATAAGAAATTTGAAACATAGCACTAAATTTAATCAATGCAATTGATCACTGAGGGATATGTTTTTACGGAAAGATAACCTGGCTATGCTTTTTCTTTCATTGAATGCACTGGGATTCCTGCCAAACTATAAAGTTAGGTCAGGTCAATATTCTGTGAAATGTATCTCTCTGAGTGATTAATTACTCAGCAGTATGGAAAGTCTCTTGACGCACACTACTTTTTAAGGTGTATACTATTGTGTCTGTGCAATTTTTTTTTCTAGTAACAGCATTGTCAGAATATTATTCACCGAAAGCAGCTAAATAGCTATTACACCTAGAAAATACAATAAAATCTATAAGAAAAATTAAATTAAATTGGTTTCAGCTGTTTTTATAGCATTTTGCGTGATGGTGAGTAATGTGTTAAGTAATGTTCTCTTTTTCAATGTCCCATGTCTAATGTAATTTATCAGATATCCGGATTTGTGGCAGATCATCTGAAATATACTATTAATTTTTGGCACAAGGAAACTAGAGTTGAGCGATGTTCGAGTCAAACGGTTCGCCAATTTCAAATTCGAGTGATTTTGGGCGGCGCTCAAGTCGTTCGACGAATTCGACCGATTTGCTTAAAGCTCGGCAGTTCGATTTACCATTCGAGAGCGGTTCGATCACCAAAAGCGTGGCTTTATGTGCGCGCATTGTGTATTTGCATGCACCCTGCATCCCCAGCACAATCCCTCTCTCTTTCCTACTCACCAATCATGGGCGCGACGCTGCATGGCTGTCACAAAGCTCTGGCGGCTTTTCCTCTTTTGAAAATGGCTGCGCTTCACTATTCAATCAGGTATTCCCTGCCTTCCCCGCCCACCGGCGCCCATGATTGGTTGCAGTCAGACACACCCCCACGATGAGTGACAGCTGTCTCACTGCAACAAATCACAGCCACCGGCGGGCGGGTCTATATCGTGCAGTAAAATAAATAAATAAATAATATATAAAAAAAAAAAATGTGGTTCCCCCAATTTTGATACCAGCCAGGATAAAGCCACACGGCTGGAGGCTGGTATTGTCAGGATGTGGAGCACCACGTTATGGGGAGCTCAGCACCCTAACAATATCAGCCAGCAGCCGCCCGGAATTGCCGCATCCATTAGGTGCGACAGTCCCGGGACTCTACCCAGCCCATCCCGAATTGCCCTGGTGCGGTGGCAATTGGGGTAATAAGGGGGTTAATCTTGGCAGGTGTCTCCCCGAGATACCTTCCATAATTAACCTGTAAGTGAAAGTAAATAAACACACACAACGAAAAATCCTTTATTTGAAATAAAAGACAAAATAACGCCCTCTTTCACCATTTTATTAAAATCCCCAAATACCCCTCTAGGTCCGACGTTATCCACAAAGGTCTCGCGACAGATCCAGGTCTCTGCTACATGAAGCTGACAGGCAGCACCGTAGAACATGAGCGCTCTGTGTCAGATCCACGGAGCAATGAAGTGAGCCGTGCTGTCAGTGGGGACGTCATTGAGGTAAGGCCTGTTTGTGTGGTGATGAATGGGGTTGCAGTGCCTGCGTGTGTGCGAGGATGATGAGTGCGGTACTGCCGGTGTTTGCCCTCCTATCCACCCATCCGCCCATCCATCCGCCCGTCCGCCCATCCATTCGCCCATCCGCCCATCCATCCATCCGCCCATCCATCCATCCATTCATCCATCCATCCACCCATCCATCCATCTATTTATCCGCCCATTCATCCATCCATCCATCCATCTGCCCATCCGCCCATCCACCTATCCATCCGCCCACCCATCCATCCGCCCATCCATCCTCCCATCAATCCATCCGCCATTCCATCCATCCGCCCATCCATCCATCCGCCCGCCCATCCATTCATTCATCCGCCCATCCATCCATCCCTCTCTCCATCCATCCGCCCATCCATCCTTGCAGCTGAACAATCTGCTTCTAGATTCTCTACTGCAGTATAGAGGTCAAGATTACCAAATCTTCCTATTCTTTTCATTAGAAGCAGTGGCTCAATGGGTAGAGCTCCCGCTTAAGAAGAATTAGTCCACGAGTTTGAGTCCTGGCTTCCCAGTAAAGAATTTAATTATAATTATTATTTTTTTATAATTATAATTTAATTATGCACTGAGGGGTGAGGGGAGGAGCCGGACATCATCTGTGAGCCGCATGACACACCGCTAAAATCGGAGCAGTTTATGGAATGAGGCTGCATTTCTCTCTGCTCTCTCTCTTCTCTCTCTTGTCTCTCTCTCGCTCTCTCTCTCGCTCTCTCTTTTTCTCTCTCTCTCCCTCTCTCTCTCTTTTTCTCTCTCTCTTTCTCTTTCTCTCTTTCTCTCTCTTTTTCTCTCTTTCTCTCTCTTTTTCTCTCTATCTCCCTCTCTCTCTCTTTTTCTCTCTCTCTTTCTCTTTCTCTCTTTCTCTCTCTCTTTCTCTCTCTCTTTCTCTCTCTTTTTCTCTCTATCTCTTTTTCTCTTTCTCTCTCTCTTTTTCTCTCTCTTTTTCTCTCTCTCTTTCTCTCTCTTTCTCTCTCTATTTCTCTCTCTATCTCTTTTTTGCAGTCTCTCTTTTTCTCTTTTTCCCTCTCTCTCCTCTCTCTCTTCTCTCTCTATTCTATCTCTCTTCTATCTTTCTCCTCTCTCTCTTCTCTCTCTCTTATCTCATCTTCTCTCCTCTTCTCTCTCTCTCTTATCTCTCTCTTCTCTCTCTCTTCTCTCTCTCTCTCCCTCTCCCTCTCTTTTCTCTCTCCTCTCTCTCTTCTCTCTCTCCTTTCTCTCACTCCTCTCTCTCTCTCTCTCTCTCTCCTCTCTCTATCTTCTCTCTCTCTCTCCCATTCTCTCTTCTCTTTTCTCTCTGTTTTCTCTCTCTCTTTTCTTTCTCTTTTCTCTGTCTTTTTTCTCTATCTTTTCTCTCTCTTTTATCTCTCTCAGACCTGGCAATGATCAGTTGATGCGGTCACCTGATAGAATCAGCTGACACTATAAGTCGAGCGGTGAGGCCAGCTTTTTACCGCCCGGCCGGCTAAATTATTAGCTGCTGTTGACGGACATGAGTCTGCACAGAAGTGTGTAGTTTGTTTTTTTTGCACTGATGCATCAGCTGATTGTATAAAAGCCGTTTATACAATCAGCTGCTGTTTCATGTGATTCAGGCCCTTGAACCTGACACATCATCTGATCGCTTTGCCTTCCTGCCATCCGATCAGATGATATTGGATCTGGATTAGACGGCGCAGGACCCTTGACCCAGGATTACGGCGGAGGGGGATTCTTTATTTCAATAAAGATGGAGTCACTAATTATGTTGTGTTTTATTTCTAATAAAAATATTTTTTTGTGTGTTGTGGTTTTTTTTATGGCACAAACTGTCTGCTATACTAATTTAGTGTCCCACTTGTACCAAGCAGGTCCCAGCACCTCTGCATTCTACCCTCAAGCACATTTTGCTACGCTAATTTTATAGCAAACAGTGCTGAAAATTAGTGGCATCCACAAACTGTCTGCTATACTAATTTATTGTCCCACTTGTGCCAAGCAAGTCCGACCATCTCTGCATTAGAGTTGAGCGCGGTTCGTGGTTCGTGGTTCTCCAGTTCTAGGCTCGAGTGATTTTGGGGCCTGTTCTAGATCGAACTAGAACTCGAGCTTTTTGCAAAAGCTCGATAGTTCTAGAAACGTTCGAGAACGGTTCTAGCAGCAAAAAACCAGCTAAATCCTAGCTTGGTTTCTGCTGTAATAGTGTAAGTCACTCTGTGAATCACACTATTATGACATTTCAGTGTATAGTGTGCGTGAACAGCGCCTTCAGATCACTGCTGTTTCTATAATGGCGATCGCCATTTTTTTTTTTTTTTTCTTGTCTTCCTTCCCTAAGCGCGCGCGTCTTGTGGGGCGGGCCAGCATGTCAGCCAATCCCAGACACACACACAGCTAAGTGGACTTTGAGCCAGAGAAGCAACGGCATGTGTGATAGGATGTCCATGTCACATGTCCCTGCATTATAAAACCGGACATTTTCTTCCAGGACGCCATTATCTGCCTTCTGCGTCTTTGGTGTCAGACATCACTGTCGCAGCTCCGTCCTCCTCCTGAGTCCTATCGCCGATACAGCTGTATGCGCTGCATACACAGCGTTAGACAGCTTAGGGAGAGCACTTTATAGCAGTCCTTTTAAGGGCTCAAACCGACAGGGTCAGAGAGCCATAGGTGACAGGTCCTGAAAACAGCAACAGCGTCTGTGTAGCCAAGGTCAGGGATTTCCTGCCTGCATTTCACCATTAGGAGGGAATAGAAAGGCAGGCTTCCATTCCTCTACCCAGAGCACCACAATCCTGCCACTGTACCCTCTTGTCCTCTGCACACTCCAACTCATTATAACTAAGCCATTATACTAGCAAACACTCAGTGTACCTAGTGGCATCCTAAACGTGGCTATTGGACTTTGCTATAGTCCCACTAGTGCAAAGACATTTGCAGAGCACGTCTGCCTGCATTGCACACTCCAACTTTTTTAAACTAAGCAATTTTACTAGCAAACACTCAGTGTACCTAGTGGCATCCTAAACGTGGCTATTGGACTTTGCTATAGTCCCACTAGTGCAAAGACATTTGCAGAGCACGTCTGCCTGCATTGCACACTCCAAGTTTTTTAAACTAAGCCATTTTACTAGCAAACACTCAGTGTACCTAGTGGCATCCTAAACGTGGCTATTGGACTTTGCTATAGTCCCACTAGTGCAAAGACATTTGCAGAGCACGTCTGCCTGCATTGCACACTCCAACTTTTTTAAACTAAGCCATTATACTAGCAAACACTCAGTGTACCTAGTGGCATCCTAAACGTGGCTATTGGACTTTGCTATAGTCCCACTAGTGCAAAGACATTTGCAGAGCACGTCTGCCTGCATTGCAGACTCCAACTCTTTTTAACTAAGCCATTATACTAGCAAACAGTCAGTGTACCTAGTGGCATCCTAAACGTGGCTATTGGACTTTGCTATAGTCCCACTAGTGCAAAGACATTTGCAGAGCACGTCTGCCTGCATTGCACACTCAAACTTTTTTAAACTAAGCCATTATACTAGCAAACACTCAGTGTACCTAGTGGCATCCTAAACGTGGCTATTGGACTTTGCTATAGTCCCACTAGTGCAAAGACATTTGCAGAGCACGTCTGCCTGCATTGCAGACTCCAACTCTTTTTAACTAAGCCATTATACTAGCAAACAGTCAGTGTACCTAGTGGCATCCTAAACGTGGCTATTGGACTTTGCTATAGTCCCACTAGTGCAAAGACATTTGCAGAGCACGTCTGCCTGCATTGCACACTCCAACTTTTTTTAACTAAGCCATTTTACTAGCAAACACTCTGTGTACCTAGTGGCATCCTAAACGTGGCTATTGGACTTTGCTATATTCCCACTAGTGCAAAGACATTTGCAGAGCACGTCAGCCTGCATTGCGCACTCCAACTTTTTTAAACTAAGCCATTATACTAGCAAACACTCAGTGTACCTAGTGGCATCCTAAACGTGGCTATTGTACTTTTGTCTATTCACACTATTGTAAACATATTTGCAGCACGTCTGCCTGCATTGCACACTCAAACTTTTTTAAACTAAGCCATTATACTAGCAAACACTCAGTGTACCTAGTGGCATCCTAAACGTGGCTTTTGTACTTTTGTCTATTCACACTATTGTAACGATATTTGCAGCACGTCTGCCTGCATTGCACACTCAAACTTTTTTAAACTAAGCCATTATACTAGCAAACAGTCAGTGTACCTAGTGGCATCCTAAACGTGGCTATTGGACTTTGCTATAGTCCCACTAGTGCAAAGACATTTGCAGAGCACGTCTGCCTGCATTGCAGACTCCAACTCTTTTTAACTAAGCCATTATACTAGCAAACAGTCAGTGTACCTAGTGGCATCCTAAACGTGGCTATTGGACTTTGCTATAGTCCCACTAGTGCAAAGAAATTTGCAGAGCACGTCTGCCTGCATTGCACACTCCAACTTTTTTAAACTAAGCCATTATACTAGCAAACACTCAGTGTACCTAGTGGCATCCTAAACGTGGCTATTGTACTTTTGTCTATTCACACTATTGTAAACATATTTGCAGCACGTCTGCCTGCATTGCACACTCAAACTTTTTAAACTAAGCCATTATACTAGCAAACACTCAGTGTACCTAGTGGCATCCTAAACGTGGCTATTGTACTTTTGTCTATTCACACTATTGTAAACATATTTGCAGCACGTCTGCCTGCATTGCACACTCAAACTTTTTAAACTAAGCCATTATACTAGCAAACACTCAGTGTACCTAGTGGCATCCTAAACGTGGCTATTGTACTTTTGTCTATTCACACTATTGTAACGATATTTGCAGCACGTCTGCCTGCATTGCACACTCCAACCTTTTTAAACTAAGCCATTATACTAGCAAACACTCAGTGTACCTAGTGGCATCCTAAACGTGGCTATTGTACTTTTGTCTATTCACACTATTGTAAACATATTTGCAGCACGTCTGCCTGCATTGTACACTCAAACTTTTTTAAACTCAGCCATTATACTAGCAAACACTCAGTGTACCTAGTGGCATCCTAAACGTGGCTATTGTACTTTTGTCTATTCACACTATTGTAACGATATTTGCAGCACGTCTGCCTGCATTGCACACTCCAACCTTTTTAAACTAAGCCATTATACTAGCAAACACTCAGTGTACCTAGTGGCATCCTAAACGTGGCTATTGGACTTTGCTATAGTCCCACTAGTGCAAAGACATTTGCAGAGCACGTCTGCCTGCATTGCACACTCAAACTTTTTTAAACTCAGCCATTATACTAGCAAACAGTCAGTGTACCTAGTGGCATCCTAAACGTGGCTATTGTACTTTTGTCTATTCACACTATTGTAAACATATTTGCAGCACGTCTGCCTGCATTGCACACTCAAACTTTTTAAACTAAGCCATTATACTAGCAAACACTCAGTGTACCTAGTGGCATCCTAAACGTGGCTATTGTACTTTTGTCTATTCACACTATTGTAAACATATTTGCAGCACGTCTGCCTGCATTGCACACTCAAACTTTTTTAAACTAAGCCATTATACTAGCAAACACTCAGTGTACCTAGTGGCATCCTAAACGTGGCTATTGTACTTTTGTCTATTCACACTATTGTAAACATATTTGCAGCACGTCTGCCTGCATTGCACACTCAAACTTTTTTAAACTAAGCCATTATACAAGCAAACACTCAGTGTACCTAGTGGCATCCTAAACGTGGCTATTGTACTTTTGTCTATTCACACTATTGTAAACATATTTGCAGCACGTCTGCCTGCTTTGCACACTCAAACTTTTTAAACTAAGCCATTATACTAGCAAACACTCAGTGTACCTAGTGGCATCCTAAACGTGGCTATTGTACTTTTGTCTATTCACACTATTGTAACGATATTTGCAGCACGTCTGCCTGCATTGCACACTCCAACCTTTTTAAACTAAGCCATTATACTATCAAACACTCAGTGTACCTAGTGGCATCCTAAACGTGGCTATTGTACTTTTGTCTATTCACACTATTGTAACGATATTTGCAGCACGTCTGCCTGCATTGCACACTCAAACTTTTTAAACTAAGCCATTATACTAGCAAACACTCAGTGTACCTAGTGGCATCCTAAACGTGGCTATTGTACTTTTGTCTATTCACACTATTGTAACGATATTTGCAGCACGTCTGCCTGCATTGCACACTCAAACTTTTTTAAACTCAGCCATTATACTAGCAAACACTCAGTGTACCTATTGGCATCCTAAACGTGGCTATTGGACTTTTGTCTATTCACACTATTGTAAACATATTTGCAGCACGTCTGCCTGCATTGCACACTCAAACTTTTTTAAACTCAGCCATTATACTAGCAAACACTCAGTGTACCTAGTGGCATCCTAAACGTGGCTATTGTACTTTTGTCTATTCACACTATTGTAAACATATTTGCAGCACGTCTGCCTGCATTGCACACTCAAACTTTTTAAACTAAGCCATTATACTAGCAAACACTCAGTGTACCTAGTGGCATCCTAAACGTGGCTATTGTACTTTTGTCTATTCACACTATTGTAACGATATTTGCAGCACGTCTGCCTGCATTGCACACTCCAACCTTTTTAAACTAAGCCATTATACTATCAAACACTCAGTGTACCTAGTGGCATCCTAAACGTGGCTATTGTACTTTTGTCTATTCACACTATTGTAACGATATTTGCAGCACGTCTGCCTGCATTGCACACTCAAACTTTTTAAACTAAGCCATTATACTAGCAAACACTCAGTGTACCTAGTGGCATCCTAAACGTGGCTATTGTACTTTTGTCTATTCACACTATTGTAACGATATTTGCAGCACGTCTGCCTGCATTGCACACTCAAACTTTTTTAAACTCAGCCATTATACTAGCAAACACTCAGTGTACCTATTGACATCCTAAATGTGGCTATTGGACTTTTGTCTATTCACACTATTGTAAACATATTTGCAGCACGTCTGCCTGCATTGCACACTCAAACTTTTTTAAACTCAGCCATTATACTAGCAAACACTCAGTGTACCTAGTGGCATCCTAAACGTGGCTATTGGACTTTTGTCTATTCACACTACTGCAAATCTATGTGCAGCACCTCTGCATGACAACCTCCTGCTCTGTTTTTAATAAGCTATAATGATAGCACAAAATACTGCCATTTAGTGGCATCATAGAACTGGCTGTTGTATTCCATTAGTGCCCCACTAGTGACAAGCTATTTCTAGCACCTCTACATCACACCCTCATGCACATTTTGCTACGCTAATGTTATAGCAAACTCATGGAATTCATTGCTGCATTTCATAATTCGGAGGGATAGAAAGTCAGGCTTCCTTTAGCTTTTCCTTCTGTTCATAGACAGCATCTCCAAGAGCAATATCCCCTCCACGTCTAAGTGTGGAGAGGCAGCTAGTGCGCAAGCGTGTGCCGATGTACCCCAGCTGCAGCATAATTACAGTGTTTCGCGTAGTGAGTATGCTCAGCCTGACTGTGTTATTCCTGACGCTAAGTCTTCTTTTCGGGATTCAGCGCATGCTCCCACACTAAGTGTGAAAAGCCTCTTTGCACAAGTGCTTGCATTCCGTGCCGGGTCTAAGTCCTGTTTTGTGCCTAGACACCATGCTAAAGCTGATAGTCTTTTTTCAGAGACTGTATTTCATGCTACTGAGCATGCTCAGGCACTTCCTGCATCAGAGACTAGGTCCGGTAATGAACTCTTTGGCCCTGGCCCTGATGTGGGGGTCCCATATAGACCACAGGGCATCAGGTGTCCTCCCAAATGGCTTGCAGAGGCCCACACCTATGACTTGTCACCGCATTATTGATGGTCAGACGATGACTGGTGAGGTGTTTGGGTCATGGCAGCCATGAGGTCATCATTGAAGTTGCGTTTCCAAATAGGACGCTAGTTATGCCACTCATGACGTGTCACTCTACTTTTGTCTCCAGGAGGTGCATTGTGGTTCACCCTGGTTTGGGGCGGACCCAGGTTATAAAAGGGGCTGGAGCCAACAAGGAGGTGCGCAGTCTTCTATTATGCTCCGAAAGAGCACACCTCCATGTGTTGAACCCATTGCGGCTTTAGGCCAGAGGTAGGCAGGGATAGGGTGTCGATGCAGGCCACCACCACAGTTGGTAACGCAGAATGGTTAAGACCAGCTCCTGTCCTACCAGTCCTGCTTGTGCAGCCCAGTGGCATTAACAGGCCTCCTGCTGCTGCTGATGCGCCTGCTGTCCACAGGTGTGCCCCTACGCACACGGTCAGCGTACTCAATGGCCCCTGTGTTGTTAACAGGGAGTTCCTGGGCTGGGTGGGCATGTGGACCCTGTGACGCTAACAGGGCTCACAGTCTCCAGATCCGAATGGCGTCTAACTCGGTTCAGGCTACTATTAGTTTCATAGCCACACAGCTCTGTATCCTCCACCAAACCTTCCAGTTGCCAACCTCTCCTTTTCCAACTGGGAGCACGGTGGACACTGACTGCTGATGGGGATATATACCTTTCTCTTTCTTTTCTTATTAACTTTCGTTATATAGCGGTCACAGATTATATACCACTTTATCCAAATCTGCCAGTCCCACTGTAACAGATGGTGTTTCTTCAGCAAATGTTACAGTTGCTTAACCACCAAATCCACGGACCAAAACTTTTTTCCCCTTTCCAACACACCTGTTCCCCTTTCCAACAGCATCTGTCCTTTTTCAACTCATTTTGGGATATGACCAAAAGTGCAACTGTGCAGGGACACCGTACTCAACGCCATCTCAGCACAGCAGCCATCCCTCGGTCCCTCCGATGTGGACAAGTAAAAGACCATTTCCTCCTATCCATGACAAAGCGTTGAGATTCACTCTGTGCAGCACTGGTGTTTAGTGGAAAAGTAGATCTAAGATTGCGTACCACATTCTGCAGATACTCCTGTATACGTGCGTCCATTTCTATGGCAGGAATTAGTTCGCCAAATTTTGTCTTGTACCGGGGATCTAACAGTGTGGCAACCCAGTATTCAGGATTACTTCAAATTCATACAATCCGAGGGTCATGTAGGTAGTGCAGCAAGAAGGCGCTCATGTGTCTTGTGCATCCAGGAGGACCAAGTCCTTGGTGTGTTGGTGGCAGAGAGGTGAGAATCGTGCATCCTTCCTCTGCCCTCTCCCCACAACCTCGCACAACCGAAATGTGAGCAAGCTCTCACTCATCTGCTGAGTCTTCCATGCCCATCGCCAGTTCGTCCTCCATTTCTTCATGGGCTCCTGCACTTTCATCAACACTTTTTGCTGATACTATGCGCCCTTGTTAATCCCTCTCCCTCACCATGACTGCCGCATAGGTGCCGCTGACCATCTGGACCTCGTAGATCTTGTTATCCCTTCCGCATATGACTCCTCCTGTACTTCCTCCCCTTCCTCTTGTCCCAACACCTGACTCCGAATAATAATTACAGTGTGCTCCATCATGTAGATGACCAGAATTGTCACGCTGAGAATGACATTGCCAGTGCTAAACATCTTCGTCGACATTTGTGAACTGTGTAGCAGGGTGCATAGGTCCTTGATCTGACACCACTCCAGCAGCGTGATCTGCACCACCTCTTGATCAAGTTATCCCAGGATATATGTCATACCGTATTTCAGCAGGGCTCTGCGGTGCTGCCACACACGCTGCAACATGTGCAGATTCCAATTCCTGCGTGTCGGAACATCGCATTTCCGGCGTTTAACTGCCAGACCCTAAGACTTCCGGAGTGATGAAAGTTGTTGAGCTGCTGTGTGCGCACGATGGAAGTGAGCACATAGCGAGCGTGCCCGCTGCACAAGGCCATGTAGGCCGTGATGGTGTTTTAAAAATTGCTGGAGAATTCGGTTCAACACGTGAGCCATACAAGGCACGTGTGTCACATTGCCCTGAGGATGGCCCGCAGCCAGGTTTGCATCATTGCCGCACACGGCTGTTAAGTCACCAACGGAGTCCGCTCCATCAATTTGTACTCCGGTCGCCAGGTGACAACGTGTTCCTTTCATGAATAGTGCTGATGATGGGAGAGTAGTCGATGCCAGCGGCGCAGGTGGACGCAGGTTATGCTCACCCACTGGGCTGCATTACCTTGACAGATGCAGAATCTCTGGCTGAATGTAGCTGGTGGGTATCTCACAGATGAAATACCATCATTCAGCTACAACCAATGGGAAGACACCACACCCTTTTTTATGCCCATCCTGTCTGCAGACCACTGCCAGACATAGCTATGAACCTCTGGTTAATTTTACCCCCAGTTCAGTTTTATGATTTTGTGTGCTTGTTACCTGACTACTTTTCCAGCTTGCTGTTTATGTACCTTGTTGGCCGATCCGCATTTCACCTCTGCTTGTTTTCTGATTAAGTCCTGGCCGTCCCATTCTGTTCCTGTTCCTCAATTAATGTTTTGACCCTGCCTGACTACTATTCTCTGGAATAGCGGTGTGACTCACATTTCCCATACATTTCAAAGTAAAACTTTGACCGCCTGATGACATTGAGCTCTGCTGCCAGCATAGTAAGGAGGTGTGTGGTAGTCCTTGTGCGCAGTTGCAAGGAAGGGTGGCCTGACCACACAGGGTTTGCGCCAAGGTGGAGGACCCACACGAGGTTGAAGAGGCAGAAGCAGTGTATTAACTTCTACATACAGAAGAAGGATTGAAACAACTCGTGGGGACGGCAAGACTTGTACAGCAGACCCTTCTCCATCTCTCACCATAGTTTGCCAGTGCCCAGTCAGTGACATGTAATGACCCTGTCTATGCTTACTGGTCCAAGTATCTGTGTTGAAATGCACCCTGTCGCACACAGATTTTCTCAAGGAAGTGGTGATGTTGTGTGTGACATGCTGGTGTAGCGCGGGCATGCTTTTCTTGGAGAAGCAGTGGTGATTGGGCATCTGGTACTGGGGCACAGCGACAGACATAAGGTCTGTAAAATCCTGTGTGTCCACTAGGCGTAAAGGCAGCATTTTGGTAGCCAACAGCTTACAGAGGGATAGAGTCAACCACTTAGCTTTGTCATGGGTCGCAGTAAGTGGCCTTTTATTTGACCACATCTGAGGGACAGAGATCTGGCTGCTGTCTGTAGACAGTGTTGAGTAGGGTGTCCCTGGAAAAATGCAGGTTTGTGAGGAAAGTGCAGGCGGAGACATGATGTTGCCTTCATCTTGCCTTCAGATCTGTTCATCTTGTATCATTTTTAAAAAACACAGCAAGCAAGGGTTACTCCAAGCGGAGTCTACCTTTTTTCCAAAAATTGGGCACACAGACACCCCATCAGTGGCAGCACTTGTGCCCTAGTTGCAAACAGGATGTTTTGATTTGCATCAAGCACATTCAAAAATACGCCATAATTAACCGTCCCCATCATGACACCGGGGTAGGTAGATAAAGTCTTTGCTGAACCATGACTTGGTCATCTTGGCTCCTTTTAAAAACAATGTAAGCAAGGGTTACTCCAAGCGGAGCCTCCCTTTTTCCAAAAATTGTGCCCCACACACACCCACCCATTCAGTGGCAGCAGTTGTGCCATAGTTGTACACTTCACAGCTAGATTTGCATCAAGCACATTCCAAATCCACAAGCATTTACTCTCCCCAGGATGACTCAGGGGTTGTAAATTCCTTCTGGATCCATGACTTGTTAATTTTGATGAACGTCAGTCTGTCCACATTGTCACTGGACAGACGCGTGCGCTTATCTGTCAGCACACACCCAGCAGCACTGAAGACACGTTCAGAGACAACGCTGGCAGCTGTACACGACAAAATCTCCAAGGCGTAACTGGATAGCTCTGGCCATTTTTCTAGATTTGAAGCCCAAAATGAGCAAGGCTCTATTTGCAAAGTCATGGCATCGATGTTCATTTGTAGATACTCCTGTATCATCCTCTCCAGCCGTTGACTATGTGTCAGACTTGTTGTCTCTGGTGGCCTTGCAAAGGAGGGTCTAAAAAAATTATGAAAAGATTCCATTAAATTGCTGTTACCAGCACCAGATACGGTCCTACTGGTACGTGTAGACTGTTGAAGATGACGAGACCGTCCCATGTTTGTCAAGTTACAACTGGGAGATTCCCTCCCTGCACCTGCATGGTTGTTTGGTGGAAAAGCGGATCTAAGATCGAGTAACAGCTTCTGCTGATACTCCTGCATAAGTGCGTCCCTTTCTATGGCTGGAATTATGTCACAAAATTTGGACTTGTACCGGGGATCTAATAGTGTGGCAAGCCAGTAGTCATCATCACTTCTAATTTTGACAATACGAGGGTCATGTTGGAGGTAGTGCAACAAGAAGGCACTCATGTGTCTTGCGCAGCCATGCGGACCAAGTCCACGCTGTGTTTGTGGCATAGAGGTGCTAACCGTTCTTTCTTCCTCTGACATCTCCCCCCAACCTCTTTCGACTGAAATTTGACCAAGGTCCCCCTCATCTGCTGAGTCTTCCATGTCCATGGACAGTTCGTCCACCATATATTCATGTCCTCCTGCACCTTCCTCAACATCTCGCCTGCTACCATGCGCCCTTGTTGATCCCTGTCCCCCATGGTCCCATGCCTGCCGCGTTGGTGATGATGAACGTCTGGACCTTGGTGATGTTGTTGTGTCTTGCGCATATGAATCCTCCTGTAGTTCCTCCCCTTCCTGTTGTCCCACCCCCTGACTCCGAATAGTGTTTAGCGTGTGCTCCAGCATGTAAATGACTGGAATCGTCATGCTGATAATGGCATTGTCAGCGCTAAACATATTCGTCGCCATGTCGAAACTGTGCAGAAGGGTGCATAGGTCCTTGATCTGAGACCACTCCATCAGGGTGATCTGCCCCACCTCTGCATCTCGTTGGCCCAGGCTATACGTCATGACGTATTGCACCAGGGCTCTGCGGTGCTGCCACAGTCGCTGTAACATGTGGAGAGTTGAATTCCAGCGTGTCGCCACATCGCATTTCAGGCGATGAACCGGCAGGCCGAAAGACTTCTGGAGCGATGCAAGTCGCTCAGCTGCGGCGCTTGAACGGCGGAAGTGAGCAGACAGTTTTCGTGCCCTGTTCAGAAGGCCATCTAGGCCGGGATAGTGTGTTAAAAATTGCTGGACGACAAGGTTCAACACGTGAGCCATACAAGGTACGTGTGTCACCTTGCCCAGGCGAAGGGCCGCACCCAGGTTTGCAGCATTGTCGCACACGGCCTTACCAGGCTGCAGGTTGAGTGGAGACAACCATTTATTAAACTCGGACCGCAGAGCTGACCACAACTCCTCAGCTGTGTGACTCTTATTCCCAAGACATGTCAAGCTAAAGACCTCCTGATGCCGTTGCGCTCTGCTGCCAGCATAGTAATGAGGGGTGCGTGATTCCTTCTGCGCAGTGAGAACGCTGGTGGCCTGACCAGGCAGGCTTGGGGCGGAGGTGGAGGACCCAGATGAGGTGGAGGATGCAGAAGCAGTGGCGGAACTTGGACAGACAGAGGATTGACACACAAGTAGTGGGGACGGCAAGACTTGTGCAGCAGACCCTTCACCATCTATCACCATAGTTACCCAGTGGCCAGTCAGCGACATGTAACGTCCCTGTCCATGCTTACTGGTCCAAGTATCGGTGGTGAAATGCACCCGTTCACACACAGAGTTTCTCAAGGAAGCGGTGATGTTGTGTGTGACATGCTGGTGTAGCGCGGGCACACCTTTCTTAGAGAAGTAGTGGCGACTAGGCATCTGGTACTGGGGCACAGCGACAGACATAAGGTCTCTAAAATCCTGTGTGTCCACTAGGCGGAAAGGCAGCATTTCGGTAGCCAACAGCTTACAGAGGGATAGAGTCAACCTCTTAGCTTTGTCATGGGTCGCAGGAAGTGGCCTTTTATTTGACCACATCTGAGGGACAGAGATCTGGCTGCTGTGTGTAGACGGTGTTGAGTAGGGTGTCCCTGGAAAAATGCAGGTTTGTGAGGAAAGTGCAGGCGGAGACATGATGTTGCCTTCATCCAACGTTGGTGCTATCGATGTTTGAGAGAGCTGTACACAATCACTTGTTTCCCCTTCCAAACCAACTGACGACCTACCAAGCAAACTGCCTGTTGCGGTTACAGTGGTGGAAGTTGTGGGTGGAAAAACAGGTGTGACAGCTGTCCCCACAGTCCTAGAAGATGACGAGCGCGCGGATGCACTGGAAGGGGCAGGCGGTGGATGGTTGGCTCCGCTAGGCCGCATTGCAGCACGGTGAGCTTCCCACCAGGCCATATGATATTTATTCATGTGACGATTCATGGAAGAAGTTGTCAAACTGCTGAGGTTTTGACCTCTACTAAGATAACCATGCCAAATGTTACAGATCACATAATTTGGGCGATCTTTTTTTATGTCAAAAAAGGACCAGGCTAGGCAAGGCTTAGAGGCCATGCGACCTGTTGATCCACCCCGAATAATGCTCAGAGGCAGAGTGGTGGCTGAGGATGCAGTTGTAGACGTGCTACCAGTGCTCTGACTGTGTCCAGGAAGGCGCAAGGTTACTTCGACGTCGGTTGCATCCTCCTCCACCGCCTCTGTTGACCTCCTCGAGTGTCTGACTGTGGGTTGACAGTAGGTGGGATCAAGAACTTCATCATCAATTGTTGTGTTTGCACTCCCCTCCCCCTCAGACCGAGCCTCTTCTTGCCCTGACCGAATATTTAAGTTGTCATCCCAATCGGGTATCTGCGTCTCATCTTCATCAGTATGTTCCTCATTGTCTATAACCACAGTTGTTGGAAAGGCAGCATTTTGGTAGCCAACAGTTTGCAGATGATGAAAGTCAACCTCCAAGCCATGTCATGCCCTTCTAAAAGCATGTAAAACACAGCGAGGGGACCCCAACCACAGTCTCCCTCGTTTCCACTAACTGGGCCACACACACCCCACTTGACTGGCATTGGTTGAGCCCCCTTTTGAAAAAGAAAAAGATGCTTTGCATGAAGCACTCTCAAAAATACGCGTGCCTTTCCCATCCCCTGGCTGACCCAGGGGAAGAAAAGTCCTCTGAGAGCCATGACTTGTTCATCTTGGTTCTTTTAGAGACACAGCGAGGGGACTCCAACCACAGTCTCCCTCGTTTCCACTAAATGGGCCACACACACCCCTCTTGACTGACATCAGTTTATGCCCCTTTTCAAAATGAAAAAGATGCTTTGCATGAAGCACTCTCAAAAATACGCGTGCCTTTCCCGTCCCCTGGCTGACCCAGGGGAAGAAAAGTCCTCTGAGAGCCATGACTTGTTCATCTTGGTTCTTTTAGAGACACAGCGAGGGGACTCCAACCACAGTCTCCCTCGTTTCCACTAACTGGGCCACACACACCCCACTTGACTGGCATCGGTTGAGCCCCCTTTTGAAAAAGAAAAAGATGCTTTGCATGAAGCACTCTCAAAAATACGCGTGCCTTTCCCGTCCCCTGGCTGACCCAGGGGAAGAAAAGTCCTCTGAGAGCCATGACTTGTTCATCTTGGTTCTTTTAGAGACACAGCGAGGGGACTCCAACCACAGTCTCCCTCGTTTCCACTAACTGGGCCACACACACCCCACTTGACTGGCATCGGTTGAGCCCCCTTTTGAAAAAGAAAAAGATGCTTTACATGAAGCACTCTCAAAAATACGCGTGCCTTTCCCGTCCCCTGGCTGACCCAGGGGAAGAAAAGTCCTCTGAGAGCCATGACTTGTTCATCTTGGTTCTTTTAGAGACACAGCGAGGGGACTCCAACCACAGTCTCCCTGGTTTCCACTAACTGGGCCACACACACCCCACTTGACTGGCATCGGTTGAGCCCCCTTTTGAAAAAGAAAAAGATGCTTTGCATGAAGCACTCTCAAAAATACGCGTGCCTTTCCCGTCCCCTGGCTGACCCAGGGGAAGAAAAGTCCTCTGAGAGCCATGACTTGTTCATCTTGGTTCTTTTAGAGACACAGCGAGGGGACTCCAACCACAGTCTCCCTCGTTTCCACTAACTGGGCCACACACACCCCACTTGACTGGCATCGGTTGAGCCCCCTTTTGAAAAAGAAAAAGATGCTTTGCATGAAGCACTCTCAAAAATACGCGTGCCTTTCCCGTCCCCTGGCTGACCCAGGGGAAGAAAAGTCCTCTGAGAGCCATGACTTGTTCATCTTGGTTCTTTTAGAGACACAGCGAGGGGACTCCAACCACAGTCTCCCTGGTTTCCACTAACTGGGCCACACACACCCCACTTGACTGGCATCGGTTGAGCCCCCTTTTTAAAAAGAAAAAGATGCTTTGCATGAAGCACTCTCAAAAATACGCGTGCCTTTCCCGTCCCCTGGCTGACCCAGGGGAAGAAAAGTCCTCTGAGAGCCATGACTTGTTCATCTTGGTTCTTTTAGAGACACAGCGAGGGGACTCCAACCACAGTCTCCCTCGTTTCCACTAACTGGGCCACACACACCCCACTTGACTGGCATCGGTTGAGCCCCCTTTTGAAAAAGAAAAAGATGCTTTGCATGAAGCACTCTCAAAAATACGCGTGCCTTTCCCGTCCCCTGGCTGACCCAGGGGAAGAAAAGTCCTCTGAGAGCCATGACTTGTTCATCTTGGTTCTTTTAGAGACACAGCGAGGGGACTCCAACCACAGTCTCCCTCGTTTCCACTAACTGGGCCACACACACCCCACTTGACTGGCATCGGTTGAGCCCCCTTTTGAAAAAGAAAAAGATGCTTTGCATGAAGCACTCTCAAAAATACGCGTGCCTTTCCCGTCCCCTGGCTGACCCAGGGGAAGAAAAGTCCTCTGAGAGCCATGACTTGTTCATCTTGGTTCTTTTAGAGACACAGCGAGGGGACTCCAACCACAGTCTCCCTCGTTTCCACTAACTGGGCCACACACACCCCACTTGACTGGCATCGGTTGAGCCCCCTTTTGAAAAAGAAAAAGATGCTTTGCATGAAGCACTCTCAAAAATACGCGTGCCTTTCCCGTCCCCTGGCTGACCCAGGGGAAGAAAAGTCCTCTGAGAGCCATGACTTGTTCATCTTGGTTCTTTTAGAGACACAGTGAGGGGACTCCAACCACAGTCTCCCTGGTTTCCACTAACTGGGCCACACACACCCCACTTGACTGGCATCGGTTGAGCCCCCTTTTGAAAAAGAAAAAGATGCTTTGCATGAAGCACTCTCAAAAATACGCGTGCCTTTCCTGTCCCCTGGCTGACCCAGGGGAAGAAAAGTCCTCTGAGAGCCATGACTTGTTCATCTTGGTTCTTTTAGAGACACAGCGAGGGGACTCCAACCACAGTCTCCCTCGTTTCCACTAACTGGGCCACACACACCCCACATTACTGGCATCGGTTGAGCCCCCTTTTGAAAAAGAAAAAGATGCTTTGCATGAAGCACTCTCAAAAATACGCGTGCCTTTCCCGTCCCCTGGCTGACCCAAAGGAAGAAAAGTCCTCTGAGAGCCATGACTTGTTCATCTTGGTTCTTTTAGAAACACAGCGAGGGGACTCCAACCACAGTCTCCCTCGTTTCCACTAACTGGGCCACACACACCCCACTTGACTGGCATCGGTTGAGCCCCCTTTTGAAAAAGAAAAAGATGCTTTGCATGAAGCACTCTCAAAAATACGCGTGCCTTTCCCGTCCCCTGGCTGACCCAGGGGAAGAAAAGTCCTCTGAGAGCCATGACTTGTTCATCTTGGTTCTTTTAGAGACACAGCGAGGGGACTCCAACCACAGTCTCCCTCGTTTCCACTAACTGGGCCACACACACCCCACTTGACTGGCATCGGTTGAGCCCCCTTTTGAAAAAGAAAAAGATGCTTTGCATGAAGCACTCTCAAAAATACGCGTGCCTTTCCCGTCCCCTGGCTGACCCAGGGGAAGAAAAGTCCTCTGAGAGCCATGACTTGTTCATCTTGGTTCTTTTAGAGACACAGCGAGGGGACTCCAACCACAGTCTCCCTCGTTTCCACTAACTGGGCCACACACACCCCACTTGACTGGCATCGGTTGAGCCCCCTTTTGAAAAAGAAAAAGATGCTTTGCATGAAGCACTCTCAAAAATACGCGTGCCTTTCCCGTCCCCTGGCTGACCCAGGGGAAGAAAAGTCCTCTGAGAGCCATGACTTGTTCATCTTGGTTCTTTTAGAGACACAGCGAGGGGACTCCAACCACAGTCTCCCTCGTTTCCACTAACTGGGCCACACACACCCCACTTGACTGGCATCGGTTGAGCCCCCTTTTGAAAAAGAAAAAGATGCTCTGCATGAAGCACTCTCAAAAATACGCGTGCCTTTCCCGTCCCCTGGCTGACCCAGGGGAAGAAAAGTCCTCTGAGAGCCATGACTTGGTCATCTTGGTTCTTTTAGAGACACAGCGAGGGGACTCCAACCACAGTCTCCCTCGTTTCCACTAACTGGGCCACACACACCCCACTTGACTGGCATCGGTTGAGCCCCCTTTTGAAAAAGAAAAAGATGCTTTGCATGAAGCACTCTCAAAAATACGCGTGCCTTTCCCGTCCCCTGGCTGACCCAGGGGAAGAAAAGTCCTCTGAGAGCCATGACTTGTTCATCTTGGTTCTTTTAGAGACACAGCGAGGGGACTCCAACCACAGTCTCCCTCGTTTCCACTAACTGGGCCACACACACCCCACTTGACTGGCATCGGTTGAGCCCCCTTTTGAAAAAGAAAAAGATGCTTTGCATGAAGCACTCTCAAAAATACGCGTGCCTTTCCCGTCCCCTGGCTGACCCAGGGGAAGAAAAGTCCTCTGAGAGCCATGACTTGTTCATCTTGGTTCTTTTAGAGACACAGCGAGGGGACTCCAACCACAGTCTCCCTCGTTTCCACTAACTGGGCCACACACACCCCACTTGACTGGCATCGGTTGAGCCCCCTTTTGAAAAAGAAAAAGATGCTTTGCATGAAGCACTCTCAAAAATACGCGTGCCTTTCCCGTCCCCTGGCTGACCCAGGGGAAGAAAAGTCCTCTGAGAGCCATGACTTGTTCATCTTGGTTCTTTTAGAGACACAGCGAGGGGACTCCAACCACAGTCTCCCTCGTTTCCACTAACTGGGCCACACACACCCCACTTGACTGGCATCGGTTGAGCCCCCTTTTGAAAAAGAAAAAGATGCTTTGCATGAAGCACTCTCAAAAATACGCGTGCCTTTCCCGTCCCCTGGCTGACCCAGGGGAAGAAAAGTCCTCTGAGAGCCATGACTTGTTCATCTTGGTTCTTTTAGAGACACAGCGAGGGGACTCCAACCACAGTCTCCCTCGTTTCCACTAACTGGGCCACACACACCCCACTTGACTGGCATCGGTTGAGCGCCCTTTTGAAAAAGAAAAAGATGCTTTGCATGAAGCACTCTCAAAAATACGCGTGCCTTTCCCGTCCCCTGGCTGACCCAGGGGAAGAAAAGTCCTCTGAGAGCCATGACTTGTTCATCTTGGTTCTTTTAGAGACACAGCGAGGGGACTCCAACCACAGTCTCCCTCGTTTCCACTAACTGGGCCACACACACCCCACTTGACTGGCATCGGTTGAGCCCCCTTTTGAAAAAGAAAAAGATGCTTTGCATGAAGCACTCTCAAAAATACGCGTGCCTTTCCCGTCCCCTGGCTGACCCAGGGGAAGAAAAGTCCTCTGAGAGCCATGACTTGTTCATCTTGGTTCTTTTAGAGACACAGCGAGGAGACTCCAACCACAGTCTCCCTCGTTTCCACTAACTGGGCCACACACACCCCACTTGACTGGCATCGGTTGAGCCCCCTTTTGAAAAAGAAAAAGATGCTTTGCATGAAGCACTCTCAAAAATACGCGTGCCTTTCCCGTCCCCTGGCTGACCCAGGGGAAGAAAAGTCCTCTGAGAGCCATGACTTGTTCATCTTGGTTCTTTTAGAGACACAGCGAGGGGACTCCAACCACAGTCTCCCTGGTTTCCACTAACTGGGCCACACACACCCCACTTGACTGGCATCGGTTGAGCCCCCTTTTGAAAAAGAAAAAGATGCTTTGCATGAAGCACTCTCAAAAATACGCGTGCCTTTCCCGTCCCCTGGCTGACCCAGGGGAAGAAAAGTCCTCTGAGAGCCATGACTTGTTCATCTTGGTTCTTTTAGAGACACAGCGAGGGGACTCCAACCACAGTCTCCCTCGTTTCCACTAACTGGGCCACACACACCCCACTTGACTGGCATCGGTTGAGCCCCCTTTTGAAAAAGAAAAAGATGCTTTGCATGAAGCACTCTCAAAAATACGCGTGCCTTTCCCGTCCCCTGGCTGACCCAGGGGAAGAAAAGTCCTCTGAGAGCCATGACTTGTTCATCTTGGTTCTTTTAGAGACACAGCGAGGGGACTCCAACCACAGTCTCCCTCGTTTCCACTAACTGGGCCACACACACCCCACTTGACTGGCATCGGTTGAGCCCCCTTTTGAAAAAGAAAAAGATGCTTTGCATGAAGCACTCTCAAAAATACGCGTGCCTTTCCCGTCCCCTGGCTGACCCAGGGGAAGAAAAGTCCTCTGAGAGCCATGACTTGTTCATCTTGGTTCTTTTAGAGACACAGCGAGGGGACTCCAACCACAGTCTCCCTCGTTTCCACTAAGTGGGCCACACACACCCCACTTGACTGGCATCGGTTGAGCCCCCTTTTGAAAAAGAAAAAGATGCTTTGCATGAAGCACTCTCAAAAATACGCGTGCCTTTCCCGTCCCCTGGCTGACCCAGGGGAAGAAAAGTCCTCTGAGAGCCATGACTTGTTCATCTTGGTTCTTTTAGAGACACAGCGAGGGGACTCCAACCACAGTCTCCCTCGTTTCCACTAACTGGGCCACACACACCCCACTTGACTGGCATCGGTTGAGCCCCCTTTTGAAAAAGAAAAAGATGCTTTGCATGAAGCACTCTCAAAAATACGCGTGCCTTTCCCGTCCCCTGGCTGACCCAGGGGAAGAAAAGTCCTCTGAGAGCCATGACTTGGTCATCTTGGTTCTTTTAGAGACACAGCGAGGGGACTCCAACCACAGTCTCCCTCGTTTCCACTAACTGGGCCACACACACCCCACTTGACTGGCATCGGTTGAGCCCCCTTTTGAAAAAGAAAAAGATGCTTTGCATGAAGCACTCTCAAAAATACGCGTGCCTTTCCCGTCCCCTGGCTGACCCAGGGGAAGAAAAGTCCTCTGAGAGCCATGACTTGTTCATCTTGGTTCTTTTAGAGACACAGCGAGGGGACTCCAACCACAGTCTCCCTCGTTTCCACTAACTGGGCCACACACACCCCACTTGACTGGCATCGGTTGAGCCCCCTTTTGAAAAAGAAAAAGATGCTTTGCATGAAGCACTCTCAAAAATACGCGTGCCTTTCCCGTCCCCTGGCTGACCCAGGGGAAGAAAAGTCCTCTGAGAGCCATGACTTGTTCATCTTGGTTCTTTTAGAGACACAGCGAGGGGACTCCAACCACAGTCTCCCTCGTTTCCACTAACTGGGCCACACACACCCCACTTGACTGGCATCGGTTGAGCCCCCTTTTGAAAAAGAAAAAGATGCTTTGCATGAAGCACTCTCAAAAATACGCGTGCCTTTCCCGTCCCCTGGCTGACCCAGGGGAAGAAAAGTCCTCTGAGAGCCATGACTTGTTCATCTTGGTTCTTTTAGAGACACAGCGAGGGGACTCCAACCACAGTCTCCCTCGTTTCCACTAACTGGGCCACACACACCCCACTTGACTGGCATCGGTTGAGCCCCCTTTTGAAAAAGAAAAAGATGCTTTGCATGAAGCACTCTCAAAAATACGCGTGCCTTTCCCGTCCCCTGGCTGACCCAGGGGAAGAAAAGTCCTCTGAGAGCCATGACTTGTTCATCTTGGTTCTTTTAGAGACACAGCGAGGGGACTCCAACCACAGTCTCCCTCGTTTCCACTAACTGGGCCACACACACCCCACTTGACTGGCATCGGTTGAGCCCCCTTTTGAAAAAGAAAAAGATGCTTTGCATGAAGCACTCTCAAAAATACGCGTGCCTTTCCCGTCCCCTGGCTGACCCAGGGGAAGAAAAGTCCTCTGAGAGCCATGACTTGTTCATCTTGGTTCTTTTAGAGACACAGCGAGGGGACTCCAACCACAGTCTCCCTCGTTTCCACTAACTGGGCCACACACACCCCACTTGACTGGCATCGGTTGAGCCCCCTTTTGAAAAAGAAAAAGATGCTTTGCATGAAGCACTCTCAAAAATACGCGTGCCTTTCCCGTCCCCTGGCTGACCCAGGGGAAGAAAAGTCCTCTGAGAGCCATGACTTGTTCATCTTGGTTCTTTTAGAGACACAGCGAGGGGACTCCAACCACAGTCTCCCTCGTTTCCACTAACTGGGCCACACACACCCCACTTGACTGGCATCGGTTGAGCCCCCTTTTGAAAAAGAAAAAGATGCTTTGCATGAAGCACTCTCAAAAATACGCGTGCCTTTCCCGTCCCCTGGCTGACCCAAAGGAAGAAAAGTCCTCTGAGAGCCATGACTTGTTCATCTTGGTTCTTTTAGAGACACAGCGAGGGGACTCCAACCACAGTCTCCCTCGTTTCCACTAACTGGGCCACACACACCCCACTTGACTGGCATCGGTTGAGCCCCCTTTTGAAAAAGAAAAAGATGCTTTGCATGAAGCACTCTCAAAAATACGCGTGCCTTTCCCGTCCCCTGGCTGACCCAGGGGAAGAAAAGTCCTCTGAGAGCCATGACTTGTTCATCTTGGTTCTTTTAGAGACACAGCGAGGGGACTCCAACCACAGTCTCCCTCGTTTCCACTAACTGGGCCACACACACCCCACTTGACTGGCATCGGTTGAGCGCCCTTTTGAAAAAGAAAAAGATGCTTTGCATGAAGCACTCTCAAAAATACGCGTGCCTTTCCCGTCCCCTGGCTGACCCAGGGGAAGAAAAGTCCTCTGAGAGCCATGACTTGTTCATCTTGGTTCTTTTAGAGACACAGCGAGGGGACTCCAACCACAGTCTCCCTCGTTTCCACTAACTGGGCCACACACACCCCACTTGACTGGCATCGGTTGAGCCCCCTTTTGAAAAAGAAAAAGATGCTTTGCATGAAGCACTCTCAAAAATACGCGTGCCTTTCCCGTCCCCTGGCTGACCCAGGGGAAGAAAAGTCCTCTGAGAGCCATGACTTGTTCATCTTGGTTCTTTTAGAGACACAGCGAGGAGACTCCAACCACAGTCTCCCTCGTTTCCACTAACTGGGCCACACACACCCCACTTGACTGGCATCGGTTGAGCCCCCTTTTGAAAAAGAAAAAGATGCTTTGCATGAAGCACTCTCAAAAATACGCGTGCCTTTCCCGTCCCCTGGCTGACCCAGGGGAAGAAAAGTCCTCTGAGAGCCATGACTTGTTCATCTTGGTTCTTTTAGAGACACAGCGAGGGGACTCCAACCACAGTCTCCCTGGTTTCCACTAACTGGGCCACACACACCCCACTTGACTGGCATCGGTTGAGCCCCCTTTTGAAAAAGAAAAAGATGCTTTGCATGAAGCACTCTCAAAAATACGCGTGCCTTTCCCGTCCCCTGGCTGACCCAGGGGAAGAAAAGTCCTCTGAGAGCCATGACTTGTTCATCTTGGTTCTTTTAGAGACACAGCGAGGGGACTCCAACCACAGTCTCCCTCGTTTCCACTAACTGGGCCACACACACCCCACTTGACTGGCATCGGTTGAGCCCCCTTTTGAAAAAGAAAAAGATGCTTTGCATGAAGCACTCTCAAAAATACGCGTGCCTTTCCCGTCCCCTGGCTGACCCAGGGGAAGAAAAGTCCTCTGAGAGCCATGACTTGTTCATCTTGGTTCTTTTAGAGACACAGCGAGGGGACTCCAACCACAGTCTCCCTCGTTTCCACTAACTGGGCCACACACACCCCACTTGACTGGCATCGGTTGAGCCCCCTTTTGAAAAAGAAAAAGATGCTTTGCATGAAGCACTCTCAAAAATACGCGTGCCTTTCCCGTCCCCTGGCTGACCCAGGGGAAGAAAAGTCCTCTGAGAGCCATGACTTGTTCATCTTGGTTCTTTTAGAGACACAGCGAGGGGACTCCAACCACAGTCTCCCTCGTTTCCACTAACTGGGCCACACACACCCCACTTGACTGGCATCGGTTGAGCCCCCTTTTGAAAAAGAAAAAGATGCTTTGCATGAAGCACTCTCAAAAATACGCGTGCCTTTCCCGTCCCCTGGCTGACCCAGGGGAAGAAAAGTCCTCTGAGAGCCATGACTTGTTCATCTTGGTTCTTTTAGAGACACAGCGAGGGGACTCCAACCACAGTCTCCCTCGTTTCCACTAACTGGGCCACACACACCCCACTTGACTGGCATCGGTTGAGCCCCCTTTTGAAAAAGAAAAAGATGCTTTGCATGAAGCACTCTCAAAAATACGCGTGCCTTTCCCGTCCCCTGGCTGACCCAGGGGAAGAAAAGTCCTCTGAGAGCCATGACTTGTTCATCTTGGTTCTTTTAGAGACACAGCGAGGGGACTCCAACCACAGTCTCCCTCGTTTCCACTAACTGGGCCACACACACCCCACTTGACTGGCATCGGTTGAGCCCCCTTTTGAAAAAGAAAAAGATGCTTTGCATGAAGCACTCTCAAAAATACGCGTGCCTTTCCCGTCCCCTGGCTGACCCAGGGGAAGAAAAGTCCTCTGAGAGCCATGACTTGGTCATCTTGGTTCTTTTAGAGACACAGCGAGGGGACTCCAACCACAGTCTCCCTCGTTTCCACTAACTGGGCCACACACACCCCACTTGACTGGCATCGGTTGAGCCCCCTTTTGAAAAAGAAAAAGATGCTTTGCATGAAGCACTCTCAAAAATACGCGTGCCTTTCCCGTCCCCTGGCTGACCCAGGGGAAGAAAAGTCCTCTGAGAGCCATGACTTGTTCATCTTGGTTCTTTTAGAGACACAGCGAGGGGACTCCAACCACAGTCTCCCTCGTTTCCACTAACTGGGCCACACACACCCCACTTGACTGGCATCGGTTGAGCCCCCTTTTGAAAAAGAAAAAGATGCTTTGCATGAAGCACTCTCAAAAATACGCGTGCCTTTCCCGTCCCCTGGCTGACCCAGGGGAAGAAAAGTCCTCTGAGAGCCATGACTTGTTCATCTTGGTTCTTTTAGAGACACAGCGAGGGGACTCCAACCACAGTCTCCCTGGTTTCCACTAACTGGGCCACACACACCCCACTTGACTGGCATCGGTTGAGCCCCCTTTTGAAAAAGAAAAAGATGCTTTGCATGAAGCACTCTCAAAAATACGCGTGCCTTTCCCGTCCCCTGGCTGACCCAGGGGAAGAAAAGTCCTCTGAGAGCCATGACTTGTTCATCTTGGTTCTTTTAGAGACACAGCGAGGGGACTCCAACCACAGTCTCCCTGGTTTCCACTAACTGGGCCACACACACCCCACTTGACTGGCATCGGTTGAGCCCCCTTTTGAAAAAGAAAAAGATGCTTTGCATGAAGCACTCTCAAAAATACGCGTGCCTTTCCCGTCCCCTGGCTGACCCAGGGGAAGAAATGTCCTCTGAGAGCCATGACTTGTTCATCTTGGTTCTTTTAGAGACACAGCGAGGGGACTCCAACCACAGTCTCCCTCGTTTCCACTAACTGGGCCACACACACCCCACTTGACTGGCATCGGTTGAGCCCCCTTTTGAAAAAGAAAAAGATGCTTTGCATGAAGCACTCTCAAAAATACGCGTGCCTTTCCCATCCCCTGGCTGACCCAGGGGAAGAAAAGTCCTCTGAGAGCCATGACTTGTTCATCTTGGTTCTTTTAGAGACACAGCAAGGGGACTCCAACCACAGTCTCCCTGGTTTCCACTAACTGGGCCACACACACCCCACTTGACTGGCATCGGTTGAGCCCCCTTTTGAAAAAGAAAAAGATGCTTTGCATGAAGCACTCTCAAAAATAGACGTGCCTTTCCCGTCCCCTGGCTGACCCAGGGGAAGAAAAGTCCTCTGAGAGCCATGACTTGTTCATCTTGGTTCTTTTAGAGACACAGCGAGGGGACTCCAACCACAGTCTCCCTCGTTTCCACTAACTGGGCCACACACACCCCACTTGACTGGCATCGGTTGAGCCCCCTTTTGAAAAAGAAAAAGATGCTTTGCATGAAGCACTCTCAAAAATACGCGTGCCTTTCCCGTCCCCTGGCTGACCCAGGGGAAGAAAAGTCCTCTGAGAGCCATGACTTGTTCATCTTGGTTCTTTTAGAGACACAGCGAGGGGACTCCAACCACAGTCTCCCTCGTTTCCACTAACTGGGCCACACACACCCCACTTGACTGGCATCGGTTGAGCCCCCTTTTGAAAAAGAAAAAGATGCTTTGCATGAAGCACTCTCAAAAATACGCGTGCCTTTCCCGTCCCCTGGCTGACTCAGGGGAAGAAAAGTCCTCTGAGAGCCATGACTTGTTCATCTTGGTTCTTTTAGAGACACAGCGAGGGGACTCCAACCACAGTCTCCCTCGTTTCCACTAACTGGGCCACACACACCCCACTTGACTGGCATCGGTTGAGCCCCCTTTTGAAAAAGAAAAAGATGCTTTGCATGAAGCACTCTCAAAAATACGCGTGCCTTTCCCGTCCCCTGGCTGACCCAGGGGAAGAAAAGTCCTCTGAGAGCCATGACTTGTTCATCTTGGTTCTTTTAGAGACACAGCGAGGGGACTCCAACCACAGTCTCCCTCGTTTCCACTAACTGGGCCACACACACCCCACTTGACTGGCATCGGTTGAGCCCCCTTTTGAAAAAGAAAAAGATGCTTTGCATGAAGCACTGTCAAAAATACGCGTGCCTTTCCCGTCCCCTGGCTGACCCAGGGGAAGAAAAGTCCTCTGAGAGCCATGACTTGTTCATCTTGGTTCTTTTAGAGACACAGCGAGGGGACTCCAACCACAGTCTCCCTCGTTTCCACTAACTGGGCCACACACACCCCACTTGACTGGCATCGGTTGAGCCCCCTTTTGAAAAAGAAAAAGATGCTTTGCATGAAGCACTCTCAAAAATACGCGTGCCTTTCCCGTCCCCTGGCTGACCCAGGGGAAGAAAAGTCCTCTGAGAGCCATGACTTGTTCATCTTGGTTCTTTTAGAGACACAGCAAGGGGACTCCAACCACAGTCTCCCTGGTTTCCACTAACTGGGCCACACACACCCCACTTGACTGGCATCGGTTGAGCCCCCTTTTGAAAAAGAAAAAGATGCTTTGCATGAAGCACTCTCAAAAATAGACGTGCCTTTCCCGTCCCCTGGCTGACCCAGGGGAAGAAAAGTCCTCTGAGAGCCATGACTTGTTCATCTTGGTTCTTTTAGAGACATAGCGAGGGGACTCCAACCACAGTCTCCCTCGTTTCCACTAACTGGGCCACACACACCCCACTTGACTGGCATCGGTTGAGCCCCCTTTTGAAAAAGAAAAAGATGCTTTGCATGAAGCACTCTCAAAAATACGCGTGCCTTTCCCGTCCCCTGGCTGACCCAGGGGAAGAAAAGTCCTCTGAGAGCCATGACTTGTTCATCTTGGTTCTTTTAGAGACACAGCGAGGGGACTCCAACCACAGTCTCCCTCGTTTCCACTAACTGGGCCACACACACCCCACTTGACTGGCATCGGTTGAGCCCCCTTTTGAAAAAGAAAAAGATGCTTTGCATGAAGCACTCTCAAAAATACGCGTGCCTTTCCCGTCCCCTGGCTGACCCAGGGGAAGAAAAGTCCTCTGAGAGCCATGACTTGTTCATCTTGGTTCTTTTAGAGACACAGCGAGGGGACGCCAACCACAGTCTCCCTCGTTTCCACTAACTGGGCCACACACACCCCACTTGACTGGCATCGGTTGAGCCCCCTTTTGAAAAAGAAAAAGATGCTTTGCATGAAGCACTGTCAAAAATACGCGTGCCTTTCCCGTCCCCTGGCTGACCCAGGGGAAGAAAAGTCCTCTGAGAGCCATGACTTGTTCATCTTGGTTCTTTTAGAGACACAGCGAGGGGACTCCAACCACAGTCTCCCTCGTTTCCACTAACTGGGCCACACACACCCCTCTTGACTGACATCAGTTGATGCCCCTTTTCAAAATGAAAAAGATGCTTTGCATGAAGCACTCTCAAAAATACGCGTGCCTTTCCCGTCCCCTGGCTGACCCAGGGGAAGAAAAGTCCTCTGAGAGCCATGTCCACATTGTCAGTGGACAGACACGTGTGCTTATCTGCCAGCAGACCCCCAGCAGCACTGAAGACAGGTTCCGAGAGAACGCTGGCTGCAGGACACGACAAGATCCCCAAGGCGTACGTGGCGAGCTCAGGCAATTTATCCAGATTGGAAGCCTAAAATTAGCAGGGCTCAAGTTGCACATTAATGGAATCGATGTTTCCTTGCATATACTCATATATCTGTGTCTCCTCCTCTTTTTCCTTGTCCAGCTCTTTTTTTTTCGCATGAGTATATGTCCTTGTCACTTTCCCATGTGTTGTGAGTTGTTTGTCACCTTTTGGACACCTTTGAGGGTGTTTTCTAGGTGTTTTTCTGTGTTTGTGATTGCCTGCCATTGTTTCCTATGCAGTTCGAGTTCGGTTCGTCGAACGTTCGACGAGCCGAACTCGAACGGGACCTCTGTTCGGCGAACCGACCTCGAGCCGAACCGGGACCGGTTCGCTCATCTCTACTCTGCATTCCACCCTCATGCACATTTTGCTACGCTATTTTTATAGCAAGAAGTGCTGAAACTTAGTGGCATCCACAAAGTGTCTGCAATACTAATTTGGTGTCCTACTTGTGCCAAGCAAGACCCACCAACTCTGCATTCTACCCTCATGCACATTTTGCTACGCTATTTTTATAGCAAACAGTCCTGAAACTTAGTGGCATCCACAAAGTGTCTGCTATACTAATTTAGTATCCCACTTGTGCCAAGCAAGTTTCACCACCTCTGCATTCTACCCTCATGCACATTTTGCTACGCTATTTTAATAGCAAACAGTGCTGAAACTTAGTGGCATCCAAAAAGTGTCTCCTATACTCTATTAGTGTCCAACTGGTGCCAAGCAAGTTCCAGCACCTCTGCATTCTACCCTCCTGCCCATGTTTGCTACGCTATTTTAATAGCAAACCGTGCTGAAAGTTAGTGGCATCCAAAAAGTGGCTGCTATACTCCATTAGTGTACCACTGGTGCCAAGCAAGTTCCAGCACCTCTGCATTCTACCCTCCTGCCCATGTTTGCTACACTATTTTTATAGCAAAAAGTGCTGAAAGTTAGTGGCATCCACAAAGTGTCTGCTATACTAATTTAGTGTCCCACTGGTGCCAAGCAATTTCAACCACTTCTGCATTCTACCCTCATGCACATTTTGCTATGCTATTTTTATAGCAGACAGTGCTGAAACTTAGTGGCATACAAACAGTGTCTGCTATACTAAATTAGTGTCCCACTGGTGCAAGCAATTTCCACCACCTCTGCATTCTACCCTCATGCACATTTTGCAACGCTATTTTAATAGCAAACATTGCTGCCAGTTTTAGGGCCATAGTTGCATTGTCAGGGATAGTCAGTGTTGGTTCTTCAGCTGTCAATAAAGCTAGACCTTCTCTGCAATCTACATCACCTTTCAATTTTTGCTACCACATTTTAAGTGGCTAATCTTGCTGCTAACAAAATGAGTGGCAAAAGGACAGATGCTGGTGGAAAGGGGAATAGGCGTGTTGGAAAAGGAAAAAAGTTTGTGTCCATGGGGAAGGTGGCAAAGCTACATTAACATCTGCTGAAGATAGGTCATCTTCCAGCAATCCTATGTGCTCCCTTTTTTACGGACCCGAACAACTGTAAGAAAAGTAGATGATGCACAAAAAAAGATTATGCTTGAATGAATCTCAAGATGTCCAACAAGTGCCCTCTCATCCACCTCAACTACCACATAAAAAAAACCCAGTTCTCTGAGTTGTCATCTCAATCACACTTGCTTTCTCCCAGCTCTCAAGTCTCCACCTGCCCTGCACAGTACGGTGTTACAGAGATGGCTGAGTCTGCAGAGCTGTTCAGTCACACTATAGCCTGGGAATCAGAGGTCTGCTCCCAAGCTACAGTGAATACAGACCAGGAAATGGTCTGCAGTGATGCCCAGAAGCTTTGTGACTCAGATTCAGGCCCTGATGACCAAGTTTCTGAGCATAATGTAGACCTTCATTCACAAACTGTAACCCCTGTTGGTGGAGACAATCAGATTGGGATAACAACTTAAATATTCGGTCAGGGCAGGAAGAGGCTAGGTCTGAGGGCAAGGGGAGTGCAAACACAACGCTTGATGATGAAGTTCTAGATCCCACTTACTGTCAACCCACAGTCAGGCACTTGAGGAGGTCAACAGAGGCGGTGGAGGAGAATGCAACTGACGACGAAGTTACCTTGCGCCTTCCTGGACAGAGTCGGAGTACTGGTAGCACATCTACAACTGCATCCTCAGCCACCACTCTGCCTCTGAGCACAAGTCGAGGTGGCTCTGCAGGTCGCATGTCCTCTAAGCCTTGCCTAGCCTGGTCCTTTTTTGACCTTGCAAATGATCTCCCAAATCATGTGATCTGTAAAATTTGTCGGGAATCTATAAGTAGAGGCAAAAAGCTCACCAGTTTGACAACTTCTTCTATGAATCGTCACATGAATACCAAGCATAATTCCCAGTGGGAAGCTCACTGTGCTGAAATGTGGCCTAGCGTAGCGGGAAAATGACAGCATGCCCCTTCCAGTGCACCAGAGCGCTCTTCATCTTCTATGACTGTGGGGACAGGTGTCACACCTGGTTTTCCATGCACACCTTCCACCAATGTAACCGCAACAGGCAGTTTGCTTGGTAGGTCGTAAGTTGGTTTGGAAGGGGAAACAAGTGCGGGTATACAGCTCTCTCAGACGTCGATAGCACCAACTTTGGATGAAGGCAACATCATGTCTCCGCCTGCAATTTCCTCACAAACATGCATTTTTCCAGGGACACACTACTCACCACTGTCTCCACACAGCAGCCAGATCTCTGTCACTCAGTTGTGGACAAATAAAAGGCCATTTCCTCCGACCCATGAAAAGCTAAGAGGTTGACTTTATCCCTCTGTAAGCTTTTGGCTACCAAAATGCTGCCTTTCTGCCTGGTGGACACACAGGATTTTCGAGAGCTTATGTCCGTCGCTGTGCCAGATGCCCAGTCGCCACTACTTCTCTAAGAAAGATGTGCCTGCACTACACCAGCATGTCGCACACAACATCACCGCTTCCTTGAGAAACTCTGTGTGTGAACGCGTGCATTTCACCACCATTACTTGGACCAGTAAGCATGGACAGGGGAGTTACATGTCGCTGACTGGGCACTGGGAAACTATGGTGATAGATGGAGAAGGGTCTGCTGAACAAGTCTTGCCGTCTCCACGACTTGTGCGTCAATTCTCTGTATGTAGAAGTTCCTCCAACGCTTCTGCCTCCTCAACCTCCTCTGGGTCCTCCACATACGCCCCAAGCCTGCCTGGTCAGGCCACCAGCATTGTAACTGCGCACATGGAATCATGCACACCTCCTTACTATGCTGGCATCAGAGCACAACGGCATCAGGCAGTCTTTAGCTTGAAATGTCTTGGAAATAGGAGTCACACAGCGGCTGAGTTGTGGGCAGCTCTGCGGTCCAAGTTTCGTAAATAGTTGTCTCCACTCAACCTGCAGCCAGGTAAGGCCGTGTGCGACAATGCTGCAAACCTGGGTGCGGCCCTTCGACTGGGCAAGGTGACACATGTGCCTTGTATGGCTCACGTGTTGAACCTTGTGTGGAGTCACGGGCTCAGTGGGTGCTCTCGTCCTCTGGCCCAGCTGCCTTTAGAAAGACAGCATGGCTCAGGGCTCATCCCAACTGAACGCACGACCTCCTTAACCATGGGCGGAACACTACTCAGACAACACAGGGTGAGGGAACCACAATAATTAGACTTTATTGGATCCCCAAAATATTAGCGCCACATAACACATAACCAGCAAAACACACAAATGTAACAGGCAACAGAGTATCACCCTTCCGCTGGCTGACCAAGGATTAGAATGTCCATGCCTCAGATATTCCAGGGCTAATTACTCCAATCCAGCAGCACCCCGCTTTCGGCGGGCACCCACCGTGACTGGAATAATGCCAGATTTAGGAAGCTGGATGAGGTCTGCAAAGTCTGTAGCCAGGTGACCAAATTGTTCCAACCTGGGTTTCCTCCTTATGTAGTCTCTGGTATGATGATATAATCCTGGCAGCCGGAGTCGAAATTCCTAGACTGGGGATATGGTCTCCAATCGGAACCAAAGTCCCTAGATTGAAGCCACAAGGTATCCTGATCCTCTAGCCAGCTCCTAAGAGCTTAGACTGGATCATGCACATCCATCAAAAACAACCTGGTGACTTAAAGAAATCTCTTTTATAGCCACAGCCTTCCACTTGGAAATACTGCGTCCTCATCAGATTGGTTGAACAAGATTGCTTCTCCCATTGGATGAATTTCAAGCTGCATGGATAATGTTCATTTAAATGATGTGGGACAGAAGACTGAGGATATCTACATGTAGTCTGCAAGTCACCGACTAGACAATGGCTACTAAGGTAATCAAATTAGCAATACACAACAACATTACAGGGATTACTGGAAGGGTCTGGAGAAACAATAGCTAAGCAAACATGAGGTAATACACCAAAGAACAATACGACTGGCTGAATGTTAAGAAACTTTAACTTATGAGAGTCCATGTCGTCACACCTTGTTGTCCAGCAATTTTTAACACACTATCCCGGCCTAGATGGCCTTCTGCACAGGGCACGAAAACTGTCTGCTCATATCCGCCGTTCAAGCGCCGCAGCTGACCAACTTGCATCGCTCCAGAAGTCTTTCGGCCTGCCGGTTCATCACCTGAAATGAGATGTGCAAACACGCTGGAATTTGACTCTTCACATGTTACAGCGACTGTGGCAGCACCGCCTAGCACTGGTGCAATACGTCATGACGTATAGCCTGGGCCAAAGAGATGCAGAGGTGGTGCAGATCACCCTGATGGAGCGGTCTCAGATCAAGGACCTATGCACACTTATGCACAGTTTCGACATGGCGACGAATATGTTTAGCGCTTACAATGCCATTATCAGCATGACAATTCCAGTCATGTTCATGCTGGAGCACACGCTAAACACTATTCGGAGTCAGGGGGTGGGACAACAGGAATGGGAGCAAGTACAGGAGGATTCATACACACAAGGGATAACAACATCACCAAGGTCCAGACGTTCATCATCACCAAGGCGGCAGGTATTTGATGATGGGTGAGAGGGATTAACAAGGGCGCATGGTAGCAGGCAAAATGTTGGGGAAGGTGCAGGAGAACATGAAGAAATGGAGGACGCACTGTCCATGGACATGGAAGACTCAGCGGATGAGGGAGACCTTGGTCAAATTTCAGTTGAAAGAGGTTGGGGGGAGATGTCAGAGCAAGAAAGAACGGTTAGCACCTCTATGCCACAAACACAGCAAGGACTTGGTCCGCATGGATGCGCAAGACACAAGAGCGCCTTCTTACTGCACTACCTACAACAAGACCCTCGGCTTGTCAAAATTAGAAGTGATGATGACTACTGGGTTGCCACACTAGTATGTTCCCGGTACAAGTCCAAATTTTGTGAAATAATATGATGCACGTATGCAGGAGTATCAGAAGAAGCTGTTATTCAATCTTAGCTTGTCTTTTCCATCAAACACCAGTGGTGCACGGAGTGAATCTCCCAGTTGTAACTTGCCAAACATGGGATTGTCTCGTCATAAATAGAGATGAGCGAACCGGTCGCGGTTCGGCTCGAGGTCGGTTCGCCGAACGGAGGTCCCGTTCAAGTTCGGTTCGTCGACGTTCGACGAACCGAACTCGAACCGCATAGGAAACAAAGGCAGGCATTCACAAACACATAAAAACACCTAGAAAACACCCCCAAAGGTGTCCAAAAGGTAACAAACAACTCACAACACAACACAAACACATGGGAAAGTGACAAGAACAAATTCTCATGCAAAAAAAAAAGAGCGTAACGAGGAAAAAGAGGACAAGACACAGATATAGGCATGGCACGCCCTTCTAAAATCATGTAAAACACCGCAAGGTGACTCCAAGCAGAGTCTCCCTTTTTTCCAAAAATTGTGCCCCACACACCCACCCATTCAGTGGCAGCACTTGTGCCCTAGTTGCAAACAGGATGTTTTGATTTGCATCAAGCACATTCCAAATCCACAAGCATTTACTCTCCCCAGGATGACACAGGGGTAGTAAATTCCTTGTGGATCCATGACTTGTTCATTTTGATGAACGTTAGTCTGTCCACATTGTCACTGGACAGACATGTGCGCTTATCTGTAAGCACACACCCATCAGCACTGAAGACACGTTCAGAGACAACGCTGGCAGCTGGACACGACAAAATCTCCAAGGCGTAAGTGGAGAGCTCTGGCCATTTTTCAAGATTTGAAGCCCAAAATGAGCAAGGCTCCATTTGCAAAGTCATGGCATCGATGTTCATTTGGAGATACTCCTGTATCATCCTCTCCAGCCGTTGACTATGTGTTAGACTTGTTGTCTCTGTTGGCCTTGCAAAGGAGGGTCTAAAAAAATTATGAAAAGATTCCATAATATTGCTGTTACCAGCACCAGATAGAGTCCTACTGGTACGGGTAGACTGTTGAAGATGACGAGACCGTCCCATGTTTGTCAAGTTACAACTGGGAGATTCACTCCCTGCATCTGCACGGTTGTTTGGTGGAAAAGCCAAGCTAAGATCGAGTAACAGCTTCTGCTGATACTCCTGCATACGTGCGTCCCTTTCTATGGCTGGAATTATGTCACAAAATTTGGACTTGTACCGGGGATCTAATAGTGTGGCAAGCCAGTAGTCATCATCACTTCTAATTTTGACAATAGGAGGGTCATGTTGGAGGTAGTGCAGCAAGAAAGCACTCATGTGTCTTGCGCAGCCATGCGGACCAAGTCCACGCTGTGTTTGTGGCATAGAGGTGCTAACCGTTCTTTCTTCCTCTGACATCTCCCCCCAACCTCTTTCAACTGAAATTTGACCAAGGTCTCCCTCATCCGCTGAGTCTTCCATGTCCATGGACAGTTCGTCCTCTATTTCTTCATGTTCTCCTGCACCTTCCTCAACATTTCGCCTGCTACCATGCGCCCTTGTTGATCCCTGTCCCCCATGGTCCCATGCCTGCCGTGTTGGTGATGATGAACGTCTGGACCTTGGAGATGTTGTTATGTCTTGCGCATATGAATCCTCCTGTAGTTCCTCCTCTTCCTGTTGTCCCACCCCCTGACTCCGAATAGTGTTTAGCGTGTGCTCCAGCATGTAAATGACTGGAATTGTCATGCTGATAATGGCATTGTCAGCGCTAAACATATTCGTCGCCATGTCGAAACTGTGCAGAAGGGTGCATAGGTCCTTGATCTGAGACCACTCCATCAGGGTGATCTGCCCCACCTCTGCATCTCGTTGGCCCAGGCTATACATCATGACGTATTGCACCAGGGCTTGGCGGTGCTGCCACAGTCGCTGTAACATGTGGAGAGTCGAATTCCAGCGTGTCGGCACATCGCATTTCAGGCGATGAACCGGCAGGCCGAAAGACTTCTGGAGCGATGCAAGTCGCTCAGCTGCGGCGCTTGATTGGCGGAAGTGAGCAGACAGTTTTCGTGCCCTGGTCAAAAGGCCATCTAGGCCGGGATAGTGTGTTAAAAATTGCTGAACAACAAGGTTCAACACGTGAGCCATACAAGGTACGTGTGTCACCTTGCCCAGGCGAAGGGCCGCACCCAGGTTTGCAGCACTGTCGCACACGGCCTTACCAGGCTGCAGGTTGAGTGGAGACAACCATTTATTAAACTCGGACCGCAAAGCTGACCACAACTCCTCAGCTGTGTGACTCTTATTCCCAAGACATGTCAAGCTAAAGACCGCCTGATGACGTTGCGCTCTGCTGCCAGCATAGTAATGAGGGGTGCGTGATTCCTTCTGCGCAGTGAAAACACTGGTGGCCTGACCAGGCAGGCTTGGGGCGGAGGTGGAGGACACAGATGAGGTGGAGGAGGCAGAGCAGTGGCGGAACTTGGACAGACAGAGGATTGACACACAAGTCGTGGGGACGGCAAGACTTGTGCAGCAGACCCTTCACCATCTATCACCATAGTTACCCAGTGCCCAGTCAGCGACGTAACGTCCCTGTCCATGCTTACTGGTCCAAGTATCGGTGGTAAAATGCACCCGTTCACACACAGAGTTTCTCAAGGAAGCGGTGATGTTGTGTGCGACATGCTGGTGTAGCGCGGGCACACCTTTCTTAGAGAAGTAGTGGCGACTGGGCATCTGGTACTGGGGCACAGTGACAGACATAAGGTCTCTAAAATTCTGTGTGTCCACCAGGCGGAAAGGCAGCATTTCGGTTGCCAAGAGCTTACAGAGGGATAAAGTCAACCTCTTAGCTTTGTCATGGGTCGCAGGAAATGGCTTTTTATTTGTCCACATCTGAGGGACAGAGATCTGGCTGCTTTGTGTAGACGGTGTTGAGTAGGATGTCCCTGGAAAAATGCAGGTTTGTGAGGAAAGTGCAGTCGGAGACTTGATGTTGTCTTCATCCAACATTGGTGCTATCGATGTCTGAGAAAGCTGTACACACGCACTTGTTTCCCCTTCCAAACCAACTGATGACCTACCAAGCAAAGTGCCTGTTGCGGTTACAGTGGTGGAAGTTGTGCATGGAAAACCAGGTGTGACAGCTGTCCCCACAGTCCTAGAAGATGAAGAGCGCGTGGATGCACTGGAAGGGGCAGGCCGTGGATGGTTCGCTCCGCTAGGCCGCATTGCAGCACCGTGAGCTTCTTACTGGGACCTATGATATTTATTCATGTGACGATTTATGGAAGAAGTTGTCAAACTGCTGAGGTTTTGACCTCTACTAACAGAATCACGACAAATTTTACACATCACATAATTTGGGCGATCTTTTTCTATGTCTAAAAAGGACCAGGCTAGGCAAGGCTTAGAGGGCATGCGACCTGCTGAGCCCCCCCGACTAGTGCTCAGAGGCAGAGTGGTGGCTGATGATGCAGTTGTAGACGTGCTACCAGTGCTCCGACTCTGTCCAGGAAGGCGCAAGGTAACTTTGTCGTCGGTTGCATCCTTCTCCACCGCCTCTGCTGACCTCCTCGAGTGCCTGACTTTGGGTTGACAGTAGGTGGGATCTAGAACTTCCTCATCAATTGTTGTGTTTGCACTCCCCTCACCCTCAGACCGAGCCTCTTCTTGCCCTGACCGAATATTTAAGTTGTCATCCCAATCTGGTATCTGTGTCTCATCGTCATCAGTATGTTCCTCATTGTCTATAACCACAGGTGTTACAGTTTGTGACAAAGGGTCAACATTATGCTCAGAAACTTGGTCCTCACGGCCTAAATCAGAGTCACAAAGGTTCTGGGCATCACTGCAGACCATTTCCTGGTCTGTACTCACTGTAGCTTGGGAGCAGACCTCTGATTCCCAGGCTATAGTGTGACTGAACAGCTCTGCAGACTCAGCCATCTCAGTTCCACCATACTCTGCAGGGCTGATGGAGACTTCAGAGCTGGGAGAAAGCAAGTTTGATTGGGATGACAACTCAGAGGACTGGTGTTTTTTGGATGCAGTAGTTGAGGTGGCTGAGAGGGCACTTGTTGGACCACTTGAGATCCATTCAAGCATTTTCCTTTTTTGGCCATCATCTACCTTTGTTCCTGTTGTTTGTGTCCGTAAAAAAGGGAGCACATCGGATTGTCCACGGTAAGTAGTAGACATCTTACTTTTGCTGGTAGATGGTCTATCTTCAGCAGATGTTAATGGAGCTTTGCCACCTTCCCCACGGACAAACCCTTTTTTTCCTTTTCCAACACGCCTCTTCCCCTTTCCACCAGCATCTGTCATTTTGCCACTCATGTTGATTGCGACAAGATTGTGCACTTAAAATGTGGTAGTAAAAATTGAGAGGTGGTGTAGATTGCAGCGGTGGTCTAGCTTTATTAACAGCAGAATAATAAAGAATAATTATCCCTGACAAAGCAACTATGGCCCTTAAACTGGCAGCATAAATTGCTAGTATAATAGCTTAGTAACAATGAGTTTGAGTGTGCAATGCAGGCAGACGTGCTGCAAATATCTTTGCACTACAGGGGCAATACAGCAGTCCAACAGCCACGTTTAGGATGCCACTAAGTTCACTCAGTGTTTGCTAGTATAATGGCTTAGTAACAATGAGTTGGAGTGTGCAAAGTGCAGGAGGGTACAGTGGCAGGGTTGTGAGTCTCTGGGTAGAGGAAAGGAAGCCTGCCTTTCTATCCCTCCTAATGGGGAAATGCAGCGAGGAAATCCCTGACCTTAGCTACACAGACGCTGTTATCTTGTGTAGCTGTTAAACTCTGTTTTCACGGACCTGTCACCTATGGCTCTGACCCTGCTGATATGAACCCTTAAAAGGACTGATAGAAAGTGCTATCCCTAAGCTGTCCAGCGCTGTGTATGGAGCGTATACAGCAGTATCGTCGATAGGAGCTGCGCCAGTGATGTCTGACACCAAGGACGCAGAAGGCAGATAATGGCGTGCTGGAGGAAAATGTCCGGTTTTATAATGCAGGGACATGTGACATGGACATCCTATCACACATGCCGTTGCTTCTCTGGCTAAAAGTCCACTTAGCTGTGTGAGTGTCTGGGATTGGCTGACATGCTGGCCCGCCCCACTACACGCGCGCGCTTAGGGAAGGAAGACAAGGAAAAAAAAAAAAAAACATTATACATACAGCAGTGATCTGAATGCGCTGTTCCCGCACACTATACACTGAAATGTCATAATAGTGTGAGTCACAGAGTGACTTACACTATTACAGGGGAAAGCCAGCTAGGAATTAGCTGGTTTTTTTGCTGCTAGAACCGTTCTCGAACGTATCTAGAGCTATCGAGCTTTAGCAAAAAAGCTCGAGTTTTAGTTCGATCTAGATCCGCCCCCAAAATCACTCGAGCCGCGAACTGGAGAACCTCGAACCACGAACCGCGCTCAACTCTAGTCATCAACAGTCTACCCGTACCAGCAGCACCGTGTCTGTTGCTGGTAACAGCAATTTTATTGAATTGTTTCATAATTTTTTTAGACCATCCTTTGCAAGGCCACCAGAGACAAGAAGTCTGACACATAGTCAATGGCTGCAGAGGATGATACAGAAGTATCTCCAAATGAACATCGATGCCAAGACTTTGCAACTGGAGCCTTGCTCATTTTGGGCTTCAAATCTTGAAAAATGGCCTGAGCTCTCTACTTACGCCTTGGAGATCTTGTCGTGTCCAGCTGCCAGCGTTGTCTCTGAACGTGTCTTCAGTGCTGCTGGGTGTGTGCTGACAGCTAAGCGCACGCATCTGTCCAGTGACAATGTGGACAGACTAACGTTCATCAAGATGAACTAGTCATGAATCCAGAAAGACTTTACTACACCTGTGTCATCCTGGGGAGAGTAAAGGCTTGTGGATTTGGAATGTGCTTGATGCAAATGTACCTGTCAAGTTTGCAACTGGGGCACAAGTGATGCCACTGAAGGGGTGTCTGTGTTGCCCAATTTTTGGAAAAAAGGGTGACTCTGCTTGGAGTCCCCCAGCTGTGTTTTTAAAAACGAGCCAAGATGAATAAGTCATGGATCAGCAAAGACTTTTCTACCTACCCCGGTGTCATCCTGGGGACAGTTAAGGCTGGCGTATTTAATAGTGATGAGCGAGTACTAAAAAGCTCGGGTGCTCGAGGCTCGGGCCGAGCATCCCAAGATACTCGTGTACTCGGCCCGAGCACCGAGCCCAATGTTATCCTATGGGAGACCCGAGTATTTTTGTGAAATGACCCCCGGCAGCATGTAGAAACCCTAAAAATGTCACAAAAGTCTCAGAAGAGTGCTTAAATGACATTGCAACAGCATGGGGAAGACCCCTTGAAGCATTTATCACTCAAAAGTCACAGCTGTGAACAATTTTGTCCGCGTTTTACGCCATTTTTACGGACTCACCAGAAAACCTTCCAAAATGACACCAAAATGAATTTTCATGGCGGAAATGTTAAGGGCACATACCCAATAGTGAGATAGAGCTAATGTATGTTACTTTTTGAGATTAATACATGAAAGATTTTGCGTAAAACATTGTGTGGCACTCCGATGTCCCTGAGAAGAGACGTACATAAAGGCCTCTGAGTCTAATGTGCCCATTTTGAGGAAGTGAGTCTTTGTAGTATTTTCCTTTGCCAGGGCAGTCCAAAATTGGGAGGTTCACCAATGCCCCTGCATACAGACGTGCATGAGGGCCTCAAAACATTAAGTGTCCATTGTCAGGAAGTGGGTGTATTATAGTATAGCCCTTAGGCAGGGCAGCCAAAAATTGGGAGGCTCCACGTTGTCCCTGGATAGAGACGTGCATGATGGCATGTAAACCTGAAGTGCCCATTGTCAGGAAGTGGGTGTATTATAGTATAGCCCTTAGCAGGGCAGCCAAAAATTGGGAGGCTCCATGTTGTCCCTGGATAGAGACGTGCATGAGGGCCTGTAAACCTGAAGTGCCCATTGTAAGGAAGTGGGTCTATTGTAGTATAGCCCTTTGGCAGGGCAGCCAAAAATTGGGAGGCTCCACGTTGTCCCTGGATAGAGACGTGCATGAGGGCCTGTAAACCTGAAGTGCCCATTGTAAGGAAGTGGGTCTATTGTAGTATAGCCCTTTGGCAGGGCAGCCAAAAATTGGGAGGCTCCACGTTGTCCCTGGATAGAGACGTGCATGAGGGCCTGTAAACCTGAAGTGCCCATTGTAAGGAAGTGGGTCTATTGTAGTATAGCCCTTTGGCAGGGCAGCCAAAAATTGGGAGGCTCCACGTTGTCCCTGGATAGAGACCTGTTAGGTTCTTAGTGCCTCTGTGCTTGCATTTAAAAACCTCACGTGTGTGCCTGTTGGTGGCAGCTTTCCGCTGCACTTGTGTGCGTTTTGCAAAAACTTGGATATAACGCACAAGTCTGGTGAATACACATCAGCACAGCATTGCAAAATGCGCAAGGGCGTTGTCAACGAACAAGGAAGTGGACGTGATGATGGTGCAGGCAGAGACCGAGGTCGTGTGCAAGCTCTAATTTCGCCACAACAAAGGGCCACATCTACTCGCTCGCACGTCCTGTCCCAAATTCTTGGGGACCGGAGCAGTACACCGCTCTTGAACCAAGATCAGTGTCAACAGGTTGTTAGTTGGATAGCGGATAATACTTCCAGTCAGATTGGCACCACCACAAACACTCTGTCTTCCACACGGTCAAGTGTCAGTAGCCGTGATACTGCACCGCACATTTCAGAACCTGATCCTCCTTCCTACCACCAGGCCGAGTACACGTCCACGGACATTACTGATCCCACACTCGGAAGAGCTGTTCACGTTTCCATTCACACATTCTGGCCTCTCGCCAGCTCCTGTTGAAGTGGGCCATGATGAGATTGTATGTACAGATGCCCAAATATTTGAGCAGCCACGTTCTCACGAAGTTGGCAACGTGTCTCAACAAGGGGTGGACGATGATGAGACACAATTGTCAGGAAGTCAGGAGGAGGAGCAGGGTGCGGAAGAGGAAGACGACGTGGTGGATGATCCAGTAACTGACCCAACCTGGCAGGAGGATATGCAGAGCGAGGACAGCAGTGCACAGGGGGAGGGAGGCGTAGCTTCCCAACAGGCAGTAAGAAGCACAATTATATAACGCACAAGTCTAGTGAATACACGTCAGCACAGCATTGCAAAATGCGCAAGGGCGTTGGCAAGGAACAAGGAAGTGGACGTGATGGTGGTGCAGGCAGAGGCCGAGGTCGTGGGCAAGCTCTAATTTTGCCACAACAAAGGGCCACATCTAGTCGCTCGCACGTCCTGTCCCAAATTCTTGGGGACCGCAGCAGTACACCGCTCTTGAACCAAGACCAGTGTCAACAGGTTGTTAGTTGGATAGCGGATAATGCTTCCAGTCAGATTGGCACCACCACAAACAGTCTGTCTTCCACACGGTCAAGTGTCAGTAGCCGTGATACTGCACCGCACATTTCAGAACCTGATCCTCCTTCCTACCACAAGGCTGAGTACACGTCCTCGGACATTAATGATCCCACACTTGGACACTCGGAAGAGCTGTTCACGTTTCAATTCGCACATTCTGGCCTCTCGCCAGCTCATGTTGAAGTGGGTCATGAGGAGATCGTATGTACAGATGCCAAAATATTTGAGCAGCCACGTTCTCACGAAGTTGGCAACGTGTCTCAACAAGGGGTGGACGATGATGAGACACAATTGTCAGGAAGTCAGGAGGAGGAGCAGGGTGCGGAAGAGGAAGACGACGTGGTGGATGATCCAGTAACTGACCCAACCTGGCAGGAGGCTATGCAGAGCGAGGACAGCAGTGCACAGGGGGAGGGAGGCGTAGCATCCCAACAGGCAGTAAGAAGCAGGGTGGTGGCCCCAGGCAGACGTCAGGCAACTGTTCCCCGGAACAACACGACACAAGGTGCCTGTACAAATGTTAGGTCTTCCCGAGTCTGGCAGTTTTTTAAGTTGGCTCCAGATGATTCTAAAAAGGCCATTTGAAACACCTGCCGTGCCAGCATCAGCAGGGGTACCAAAACTAGCAGCCTGACCACCACCAGCATGATCAGGCACATGTCAGCCAAGCACCCGACTTTGTGGGATGTACAACAGAGTCGAGGAGCAGTGCTTGTTGATGTCACTGCTACGTCTTCGCTTGTTGTGCATGCGAGAAAATCCCCTGTCCATGCTGCCCGCGAACAAGCCTCCTCCGGCCCTGCACCTGCAGTTGCCCACGCAGAAATAACACCATCATCAAGCACGTCCTTGTCCCAGCGCAGCGTTCAGTTATCCATTCAGCAAACCTTTGAACGCAGGCGCAAATACACTGCCAACGCCCCACATGCCACACTTCTAAATGCTAACATTTCGCGACTGCTTGCATTGGAAATGTTGCCTTTTAGGCTGGTTGAGACAGAAGCATTCCGCGACCTGATGGTGGCAGCTGTCCCACATTACTCGGTCCCCAGCCGCCACTATTTCTCCCGGTGTGCCGTCCCCGCATTGCATAACCACGTGTCACAAAACATCACACGTGCCCTGAACAACGCTGTTTCAGCCAAAGTCCACCTAACCACAGACACGTGGACAAGTGCATGTGGGCAAGGCCGCTACATCTCAATGACGTCACACTGGGTTAATATTGTGGAAGCTGGGACCCAGTCTGAGCGAGGGACGGAACATGTCCTTCACACACCAAGTTTTGCAGGCCCTACCTCAGTCAGGGTTTCACCCACACTCTACAGCTCCGGAATGTCATGCTCCTCAGCCTCCTCCTCCTCCTGTGCATCCTCATCCACTTTACCCTACACACCAGTCCCAAGCTGGAAGTGTCGCGGGCGGAGGAGGGGACGCTGCGCTCTCCCACTGCTCGGGTCCGGCTGCCGCTGCTCTACGGCTGCTGCTGCTCGGTGGCTCGAGCGATGGCCGGATCCCGGGGACTCGAGCGGCGCTCATCACCCGTGAGTGAAAAGGGGTCGTTTGGGTTTTGGGGATATTGTCCGAGACGCCACCCACGGTTGTGGTGATTGTGTGGACACCACCGCTGCTCTGGACGGGGATCCCGGGAGCCTGTGACAGGGAGCAGCTTTGTTGTTATTTCTCCCCTCCGTGGGTAGGGGGGTTGGTTGTCCCAGGGCCCGGTGATGGGGTAGAGATGGATGACAGGCGGGTTGCTGGGCCTGATGAGGTGCAGGGTCGCAGGGGCAGCGCTGTGCCGCACGGCACGGAGGTACTCACTCAGCCCAATGATGATGACACAGTTCACGGTAAAACAAGTGGCTGGATGGACGGGTCCCTCGGACGGCTGCGGTTGTTCCTCCCTGCAGGTTAGTGATGACTGTCTCTCCCTGCACCTAAGTTCAGTGTTGGTAGTGATGGTTTCCCACCGGTAACCCGCTCCCCGACCTGGATATGGGCCGGAGGAGCCCCTTTTGCCCACAGGCGCTGGCCCTGGGAGACGGTTGCCCTTGGCGGTGGCGGTGTCTCCCCTTCACGGTTGGACGGTTGCCTTCTATCGTGACTTGGCTGTTTGGAAACCCTGAGGTCCCCTTCACTGACGAATTTGGCAAATTCACGGCGACATCAAGCCTTGCCGGGATCCGAAAGGCCCCTGCCAATGGTGCTGGCTTCTCTTTGTATACCGGTCCGGTACGGCCGGGTCACCACCCGTCCACGGTCCTTACGGCAGACTCCAATCGGCCTCCACTGCAGACGGTCACCACATCCTGCCAACCTTGCTGTCCTGTCCGGGCCACACACCCGGACCAACTTCAGGCTCTTTGCTGTCACTTTTCTCCTCTCTACTACTTTCCTCCTTCCACTTCCTTAGCTTAACTCTCACTGCCTGTGTTTTCCCTCCTCCTTGGTGGGTGGAGACCAACCGCCTGGCTCCACCCCCTGGTGTGGACAACAGCCCCTGGGGAAGGCAACAAGGATTTTGTGTTTTGACTATGATATGCCTGCAGGGAGTGTGGGGTGTGTAAGTGTTGTGCTCTGTGGCCCCTGGCGTGTCCAGGGCGACACAGAAGCACTGCAGCACTGCCTCGGCGAAGCGGCAACAGGCTGTGCTGAAGCTAATCTGCATAGGTGACAAACCCTACAATGCAGAAGAGGTGTGGACAGCTCTGAAACAGCAGGCAGATCACTGGCTCACACCTCTGAACCTAAAGCCAGGAAAGGTCGTGTGTGACAATGGCCGGAACCTGGTGGCGGCTTTGAGGCGAGGCCAGCTGACACATGTTCCATGCGTGGCCCATGTGCTCAACCTCGTGGTTCAGCGGTTTCTAAAGTCATACCCAGAGCTGTCTGATCTGCTGGTAAACGTTCGCCGCCTGTCTGCACATTTTCGAAAGTCACCTACTGCTTCAGCCGGCCTTGCCGGCTTTCAGCGCCATTTGCATCTTCCGGCTCACAGACTGGTGTGTGATTTCCCCACGCGTTGGAATTCAACTCTGCACATGTTGGTCAGGATATGTGAGCAGAAGAGGGCAGTTGTTGAGTACCTGCATCACCTAAGCCGTCAGGAAATGGGTCAAACTCCACACATAACACCTAAGGAGTGGAGATGGATGTCCGACCTATGTACCATCCGCCAAAACTTTGAGGACTCCACCAAGATGGTGAGCGGCGATGACGACATTATTAGCGTCACCATACCGCTTCTCTGCTTTCTAAAATGGTCTCTGCTCAAAAAACAACCATGATGCATTGCAGGCGGAGCGCGATGAGTTTGAGCAAGAAACAGTAGTGGGTGTGGGTGATAACACACAGCCCAGCCTCGTCTCATCACAACGTGCAGTTTAGGACTATGACAAGGAGGAGGATGAAGACATGTAGCAACTCTCTGGCCAAATTGAGGATATGACATGCAGTCATATCCTCGGTTCAGCGTGGCTGGCCAGAAGACAGGGTAGATGATGAGGAGGAGGAGGAGGAAGAGGAGGACAGCATGTTCAGTCATCGTGTTGGTCAGGATACTGAAGTGATGGCTGTTAAGAGTCTGGCACACATGGCTGACTTTATGGTAAGCTGCCTGTCTCGTGACCCTCGCGTTAAGAACATCTTGGCCGACAATCATTACTGGTTGGTAACACTGTTAAACCCACGCTAAAAGGAGAACTTTATGTCTCTTATTCCCGAGGCGGAGAGGTCAGGAAAAATGCAGCAGTTCCAGAAGGCCATAGTCACGGAAGTAGGCAAAGCATTCCCCTCACAAAACGCTAGCGGCATAGGTCAGGAATCAGTGGACAACCAAGGCGTACAGCCGAGAGGGGCACAAGTCCAATCCGCCAGAGGTAGGGGAACAGTCTTTAAGATGTGGGACAGTTTTCTCAGCCCCTCACATACCACAGCCCCTGAGGTGCGGGGTAGTGCCACAAGAAATCCTAAGTTTGCCCAGATGCTCAAGGAGTACCTTGCAGATCAAACAATTGTACTCCGACATTCCTCTGTGCCTTACAATTAATGGGTATCCAAGCTGGACACGTGGCATGAATTGGCTCTCTACGTTTTGGAAGTCCTGGCCTGCCCTGCCGCTAGCGTTTTGTCAGAGCGTGTTTTTAGTGCCGCAGGTGGAATCATTACAGATAAACGCACCCGCCTGTCAACTGTAAATGCTGACAGGCTGACTCTGATCAAGATGAACAAGGGTTGGATTGGGCCAGACTTCACCACACCACCAGCAAATGACAGCGGAATTTAAAGTTTGTAACGGGATTTTGCCATGTACCTCCACTCACTCATGGTAACACACTTCTGGACTTTGGCTAATCGCTGGACTGCTCCTCCTTCTCCTCATGCGCCATCATGATGACCGTTACAATAGTTAGGCCGTTGTTTCAGGTATACCCCAGTGGTAAATTTTTTCGCCCATTCTTTCAGAATGGGCATTATGACAGGAGACCCGCTCCTTTGCAATGGGAACAATGTTTTGAGGCCCTCATGCACATCTCTATCCAGGGACAATATGGAGCCTGACGCTGCCACCGACAGGCACACACGTGCGGTTTTTAAATGCAAGCACGGATGCAATAAGAACCTAACAGGTTTTTAGGAGCGACAATTACTGAGAAGTCTGACACTATCAGCCACTGCTGACTGACGTGTATTATTCACTAGACTTGTGCGTTATATAATAGTTTGTGAAAAACGTGCACCTGTACCCTGCCACCGACAGGCACACACGTGCGGTTTTTAAATGCAAGCACGGACGCAATAAGAACCTAACAGGTTTTTAGGAGCGACAATTACTGAGAAGTCTGACACTATCAGCCACTGCTGACTGACGTGTATTATACACTACACTTGTGCGTTATATAATAGTTTGTGAAAAACGCACACAAGTGCACCTGTACGCTGCCACCGACAGGCACACACGTGTGGTTTTTAAATGCAAGCACGGACGCAATAAGAACCTAACAGGTTTTTAGGAGCGACAATTACTGAGAAGTCTGACACTATCAGCCACTGCTGACTGACGTGTATTATTCACTAGACTTGTGCGTTATATAATAGTTTGTGAAAAACGTGCACCTGTACGCTGCCACCGACAGGCACACACGTGTGGTTTTTAAATGCAAGCACGGACGCAATAAGAACCTAACAGGTTTTTAGGAGCGACAATTACTGAGAAGTCTGACACTATCAGCCACTGCTGACTGACGTGTATTATACACTACACTTGTGCGTTATATAATAGTTTGTGAAAAACGCACACAAGTGCACCTGTACGCTGCCACCGACAGGCACACACGTGCGGTTTTTAAATGCAAGCACGGACGCAATAAGAACCTAACAGGTTTTTAGGAGCGACAATTACTGAGAAGTCTGACACTATCAGCCACTGCTGACTGACGTGTATTATTCACTAGACTTGTGCGTTATATAATAGTTTGTGAAAAACGTGCACCTGTACGCTGCCACCGACAGGCACACACGTGCGGTTTTTAAATGCAAGCACGGACGCAATAAGAACCTAACAGGTTTTTAGGAGCGACAATTACTGAGAAGTCTGACACTATCAGCCACTGCTGACTGACGTGTATTATACACTACACTTGTGCGTTATATAATAGTTTGTGAAAAACGCACACAAGCGCACCTGTACGCTGCCACCGACAGGCACACACGTGCGGTTTTTAAATGCAAGCACGGACGCAATAAGAACCTAACAGGTTTTTAGGAGCGACAATTACTGAGAAGTCTGACACTATCAGCCACTGCTGACTGACGTGTATTATTCACTAGACTTGTGCGTTATATAATAGTTTGTGCAAAACGTGCACCTGTACGCTGCCACCGACAGGCACACACGTGCGGTTTTTAAATGCAAGCACGGATGCAATAAGAACCTAACAGGTTTTTAGGAGCGACAGTTACTGAGAAGTCTGACACTATCTGGACTGTTTTAGACTGTGTACACCAGCCACAGATATGATGAAGGCTGGTATACGGTCACCACTAGGAATGGCTATATACCCTGCCTGCCTGCCTGCCTGTATACTGCTACAATAGTCCTGACAAGGACTCTTCTGGTCACTAGCTTGTATTCCGACCTGGCTATACCCTGCCTGTATATAGCAACAATAGTCCTGAGAAGGACTCTGCTACTGTACTCCGACCTGGCTATACCCTGCCTGCCTGTATACAACTAGAATAGTCCTGAGAAGGACTTCTGGTCACACTGTTTGCAGCCCTGCTCCGGAACTAGCTATAAAGGGCCGCAAAACTTTCCCTGAAGCAGCGACCCTCTCCCTGCACTGACTGTCTGGATGGCTGTGAGCAGAGCACAGCGCGCCCGCCGGTATAAAGGCTCGGTCACGCTGTGCGGGCCGGCCAATCACTGCAATTCCACAACTAACAGGGCTGTGGCATTGCAGTGGTCTGCCAGCCAATCCCTGCATGAGGGCTGGCTCTCAAAAGAGCGCCAACATGCAGGGATGAAGACCACGAGTACAGCACGAGTATCGCGAGATTACTCGGCCCCCGCCGAGTAGCCCGAGTATAGTGATACTCGTGCGAGTACCGAGTAGTAACAAGCATGCTCGCTCATCACTAGTATTTAAGAATGTGCTTGATGCAAATCTACCTGTGAAGTGTATAACTGGGTCACAAGTAATGCCACTGAAGTGGTGTCTGTGGGCCCCAATTTTTGGAAAAATGGGGGATGCTGCTTGGAGTCCCCCTGCTGTGTTTTTAAAAAGGAGCCAAGATGAACAAGTCATGGTTCAGCAAAGACTTTGCTACCTACCCCGTTGTCATCCTGGGGACAGCTAAGTCTGGTGTATTTTAGAATGTGCTTGATGCAAATCTACCTGTGAAGCGTACAAGAGGGGCACAAGTGATGCCACTGGAGTGGTGTCTGTCGGGCTCAATTTTTGGAAAAAAGGGCGACTCTGCTTGGAGTCCGCTTGCTGTGTTTTTAAAAATGATCCAAGATGAACAGATCTGGGATCAGCAAAGAATTTGCTAACTACCCCGGTGTCATCTTGGGGACAGTTAAGGCTTGGTTGATTTGCAGGTTTCTTTGATAGTAGCCTTCAGCTCATCTGCAATGTTGGGTCTGGTGTCTCCCATCTTCCTCTTGACAATACCCCATGTATTCTCTATGGGGATTAGGTCTGGCGAGTTTAATGGCTAATCGAGCACGGTGATACTGTGGTTATTAAATCAGGCATTCGTACTTTTGGCAGTGTGGACAGGTGTCAAATCCTGCTGGAAAAAGTAATTTCCATCTCCAAAAAGCTTGTTGGCAGAGGGAAGCATGAAGTGCTGTAAAATTTCCTGGTAGATGGCTGAGCTTACTTTGGTCTTGAAAACACAGTGGACCTACACCAGCAGATGACATGGCTCCCCAAACTATCACTGATTATGGAAATTTCCCACTAGACCTCATGCAGCTTGGATTGTGGCCTCTCCACTCTTCCTCCAGACTCCGGGACCTTGATTTCCAAATGAAATACTAAATTTAATTTCTTCTGAAAACAACACCTTGGACCACGGAGCAACAATCCAGTTCGTTTCCTCCTTGGCCCAAGTAATGGGTGCTTCACACACAGCGAGATCGCTACTGAGATCGCTGCTGAGTCACGGTTTTTGTGACCTCATTAGCGATCTCGCTGTGTGTGACACTGAGCAACGATCTGGCCCCTGCTCTGAGATCGCTGCTTGTTACACACAGCCCTGGTTCATTTTTTATTGTTGCTCTCCCGCTGATAAGCACACATCGCTGTGTGTGACAGCGAGAGAGCAACAATCCTGAATGTGCAGGGAGCAGGAGCCGGCGTCTGACAGCCTGCGGTAAGCTGCAACTAAGGTAAACATCGGGTAACCAAGGTGGTTGCCCGATATTTACCTTCGTTACCAGCCTCCGCAGCTCTCACGCTGCCAGTGCCGGCTCCTGCTCCCTGCACACACTAAGCTAAGCGGTGTGCGCTGGTAACTAATGTAAACATTGGGTAACCATACCCGATGTTTACCTTAGTTACCAGTGTCCGCAGCTTCCAGACACCGGCTCCGTGCAAGCGCAGCGTCGCTTGCACGTCGCTGCTGGCTGGGGGCTGGTCACTGGTCGCTGGTGAGATCTGCCTGTTTGACAGCTCACCAGCGACCATGTAGCGATGCAGCAGCGATCCTGACCAGGTCAGATCGCTGGTCGGATCGCTGCTGCATCGCTAAAGTGTGAAGGTACCCTAAGGCTGCATTCCTATCAGCAGTGGATTAGTCACAATGGAAGTTAGTAAACTGCAGTTATTTGCATATCCATTTAAATTCACAGTTGTCCCCACAGGAGGTTAATGTGCCCACCAGAATATAATAGAACCCTCCTATGCAGTTGTAATTGGATTGTACCCTTCTTGGAAAAAGTTAATATTTACACATGTAATTGTAGCTATATCACCTTGCCTGGGGGTATTTTCCTCCAGTTTTTTGCCTCACTTTTTTTCTGTAATGTATTTTTGTATATGATCTTTTGTAATTAATGTATTCATTTTATTATGTGATAAAATAAAATTTACAATTTTAATTGACTTGGAAACTCCATTTTTCTTTGCTGTTCATGTAGTCCTTTTGGAGTAGTCTATAATGTCTTTTGACATCCTTTTGTTGGAACTATGGAAATGTTTGTATTAATACTTGTCCTTTCTGTGTTATCCACAGCTCATTTCCGAAGTAGTATGGATTTTAAATCACATGATGAAATATGGCTAAGCAGAATTAATGAGGTTTTAAGGGGTGACCCCAATGATATTTTAAATGTTGGAGGTGTTGATATGCAGGAATCTATTAACAAAATGAAAAATTTGATGAAAAAACGGACAAATCTGTGGTGGAATAAGACCTTTTTGGAACGCTATTTAGAGATGGTCCTGATTCCAAGGGGACTAAGGGTCCAGGTGTTTCCATCATATCAGGTTAATGATGAAACATTTAAAAACAGATGGGAGGACCTGGCAAATACTTGTTCTAGAGGCTTTTTAGATCTCCTGATTGGTTTAAATAAAAGTTCACTTACTGATTTAGAGAAAGAGATCCAGGATTTAAAAGCCAATCTGGAAAAAAATCTATCGATTCCCACACTTCAAAAACTAAATGAGGATATTGATGTTGAATTAGAGACTGTGGCCAAGGATACCCAGGATAGGAAACTTAAAAAATTACAGAGAGATATGAGGGATAAACAAGATAATAAAGTATACAGATGGAGAACTACCCCTGTGCGGACACACCCTTATTCACGTGCACCCCCCCGACTCAAGATCTAGATCTGGATCAACGACATCTAATACATCAGGGGAGGAAAGCACATCTTGTGGCTATAGACAGAATCACAAACAAGGGAATATCCCCTATTCCCAATGTAGTAACAGACTTCGTCCATCCAAAAAGCGGGATATACCATCCAACAAGGAGGCCCATAACCAAAATGACCTTAAGGTGATTAATCTGTTTGAGCACGCCTTGACGGGGGTGCAGGTGGAGGTCCTTAGTAAAGGTTTGACATATTCTCCAACTAATAATTTTAATTATTTTTCAGCCTTAAAGGACGTCCACCTGTTCTCTCGCAAGTTGATTCTCAAGAAACTACATCACCCAAAATCGACAGGCATCTCTGGGGATGGAGCTGAGCAGAGGGCGATCCAGGCTTTAGAAGGACTCCTAGAAGAGCAAAACTCTCGACCTCAAGGTGAGTTTCCCAAAAATACTATGCCTAAATCCACAACATTCCCCTCTTTGTCTTTGTGCCCGGCAGTGGAGATTTTCACTAAGCTCGTTACAGAGGACCTGAAGAAAATCTCCACTCGCAGGAAATATGACAATCTCTCTCCAATGCAGAGGGCAGCATTACAAGAACTAAAAAGATATTAAGGACATTGTCTTTAAGGCTGCTGACAAGGGGGGTAATGTTGTGGTATGGCCAATCGATAAGTATGAAAGGGAGGCCTACCGTCAACTGAGGGAGAGAGATGCTTATGAAAAATTATCATGTAGCCCCTTGGTATCTTTCTCTGCTCGGCTCTATCTCATACTAAATGATGCCCTGGATCAGGATGTGATCACCAAAAAAGTCTTTGATGGACTCCATGTAAAATATCAAAAAATACCGACCCTATATTTTTTAACCAAAGTTCATAAGGATCCCATCAACCCCCCAGGCCGACCTATAGTATCAGGACTCGATGGCCTCTGCAATCCCATCTGCAGTTTTATTGATCATTATCTCAAACCCTTGGTGGAAACACTACCGTCTTATGTAAAAGACACTACCGAGGTTTTGAACAGGATTGATGGGATCCATATGGATACAGGTACACTCTTGGTAGTAGCGGACATTGAGTCCCTCTATACTTGCATTCGTCATGAAGATGGCCTAAGAGCGGTTCGATTTTTCCTGAGGGGAAGCAACTGGGATGGACGCACTTGTGAGCTGGTCCTTGAGCTCCTTGAGTATGTCCTGACCTACATGGGCATCTTTTATTTTTAGAAACGAGGCACCGCGATGGGCATGGCCTGTGCGCCTTCGTACGCAAACCTCTTCCTAGGTTACTGGGAGAGGGTTTTGTTCAGTGACGGAGGCGTACAGGCTGTGGCCCAGGTGCAGATGTGGGTCAGGTACATAGAAGACCTGTTGTTTATTTGGCACGAGTCATCTGTACAATTGAGGAGTTTCATGGACCGGCTAAATCAAAATTGCTATAACATCAAGCTAACCTTTGAATCAAGTGACAGTGGAGTGGACTTTTTAGACATTAAAATCAATCTTGATCAGAGATGTATGTTGCAGACAGATATATTTCGGAAAAAGACCTCTGTAAACTCATTCTTACATGCTACCTCTGCATATACCCACTCCACTGTCCGTGCCATCCCAGTTGGCCAGTACCTCAGAGCGAAGCGGATCTGCTTTTCTGAGGCCAACTTCAAACAGCAGGCAGATGACCTGAGGAGCAGGTTCAGGGAGAGGGGATATGGCCAAAGATGTCTGAAAAAGGCATATAAGAGGGCACTATCTACACCACGTGATCATTTATTACATGGTACAACATCAACACCGGAAAAAGAACAGGGTATTCGATTTATTGGTACCTACAATGAAAAATGGCACTCGATGAGAGAAATATTTCATAAACATTGGCCTGTCCTCTGCTCTGATCCTGTTCTCAAGGGTTATCTGTCTGATGCACCTTTGATGACAGCTAGATGGTGCAAGAATTTAAAGGACATTTTGGCTACCAGTCATTATGTATCACCAAGGGTTACCAACTTTCTGGGCTCTGGGGCTTGGCTTAAGGGTTGTTTTCCTTGCAGTCACTGTCTTTCCTGCACCAATGTCTCCCGCTGCTCAGACTTCTCTAACTTTGATGGGTCATGTACCTATCAAATTAATGAGTATATATCCTGTAGTAGCTCGAATGTTATTTATTGGGCAATATGTAGTTGCCCAAAAATTTATATAGGACTTACATAGAGAGAACTTAGAGTTCGAGTGAGAGAGCATGTGAGGGACATTGGTGCGGCAAAGACAGTGACCGACACTACAGAATTAAAAACTATCCCACGCCACTACAAATTACACCATGGATGTGACCCCAAATGCTTCATGGTTCGGGGCATTGATTTGATACATTGCGGTATACGTGGTGGGGACATAAAAAAGCTGTTGGCCCAACGCGAGGTAAAATGGATAAAAACCCTTGATACCATGGCTCCAAAGGGACTTAATGAATCCCTAAGTTTTGTTCCGTTTCTTTATAAATCCTGCATATTTTCATTGACATCTTATGGTATTTTACCTGATTTTATTTTAGTTTGTTCTTCCTCCTTCTCTTTCCCTCCTTATGTGGAGGATCTTTGGTGGTTTTAATTTTTTGGTTTCTTCTTTTTTATTATTTTCATTTTTCATTATTTAATACTCCTAGAATCTGCATTACATGATTGGCAGTTATTACGGAGATCCCAGCTCAAATCACCCAATGGACACTTATATCGCTGTTCAAGAACATGGACATCTCCCCAGGATTGAATATAATTGTATCAAGTTAATATACCTATGGGATGCAATAATCTTTTCCATCACCTGGGGGTGCTGTTGGTATATACTTATATCTTTGAACATACATATAAGGGAATAAACGTGTTATGTGGTTATTATATATTATTTGACATTAATGTGTTATACTGAGCACACTAGCTTTTCCCCTATATGATGTGTAAAACATCCCTTTATTCTGACTTGTTCTCTATTTATGGATGCATCCTATGAACTGAATATCATTGTGATATGCAGGCTCTCTGATCAGCCTGGTGTCCTGCTGTGCGCCTGTGCTTTGGCCGGCCCCCTCCCTGTGCATCTCATTCAGCATCTAAATGGGGTTTGCTGAGCGTCTGGTTCCCGTGTTTAGCCACGGGGGTGGATGACTCACTGCCCTTTGATGGCTGGGGGTGGTGCATGGGGCGGTGGCCGTGCAGTGTGCATGTGCTGATATGGCAGCCACTATTGGTTGATCAGTGTAGACAATTCCTGGAGCAATGACCAATGTGGTCACATGACCAGTGTTTAAAAGGTCCTTCACAGATGGGGGGTTTATGCCTTCCCTGATGAAGCAGTGAAGTACACTGATGCGAAAACCCGCGTTTAGAAGGGTTCTATTATATTCTGGTGGGCACATTAACCTCCTGTGGGGACAACTGTGAATTTAAATGGATAAGCAAATAACTGCAGTTTACTAATGTCCATTGTGACTAATCCACTGCTGATAGGAATGCAGTTGCAATTGGATTGTACCCTTCTTGGAAAAGGTTAATATTTAACCCCCACATGTAATTATAGCTATATCACCTTGCCTGGGGGTATTTTCCTCCCCTTCTTTTGCCTCACTTATATATTGTCTTATGACATCCTTTTGTAGGAACTATGGAACTATGGAAATGTTTGTATTAATACTTGTCCTTTCACATTGCGTTTTCCCTACGTCCAAGCCTAAGCCTAAGACGCTTCTGGCGTTGTCTATTGGTCATGACTGGCTTCACACACAAAATGTGACAGTTGTAGGCCATGTCCTGGATACGTCTGAGTGTGTGGTGGCTCTTGAAGCACTGACTCCAGCAGCAGTCCCCTCCTTGTTAACCTCTCCCAAATTTTTGAATTACCTTTTCTTAACAATACTATCATGGCTGTGGTTATCCCAGTTGATTGTGCCCCTTTTTCTACCACCATTTTTTCCTTCCATTTAACTTTCAGCACTCTGTTAACAGCCAGGTTCTTTAGTAATGACTTTTGTGGCTTACCCTCCTTGTGTAGTGTGTCAATGAATGCTTTCTGGACATCTGTCAAGTCAGCAGTCTTTCCCTTGATTGTGTAACCTACTGAAACAGACTAAAGCTGGTGTCACACTAAGCGACAGCGACAACGACGTCGCTGTTACGTCACCATTTTCGGTGACGTAACAGCGACCTTGTAAGTCGCTGTTATGATCGCTGCTTAGCTGTCAAACACAGCAGAAGCAGCGATCATAACGTCGCTACATGTGCAGAGAGCAGGGAGCCGCGCTTAGCGCTGGCTCCTTGCTCTCCTAGGTGCAGTACACATCGGGTTAATTAACCCGATGTGTGCTGCAGCTACATGTCACAGTGCAGAGAGCAAGGAGCCGCGCGCACTGCTTAGCGCTGGCTCCTTGCTCTCCTTGCTACAGTATACATCGGGTTAATTACCCGATGCATACTGCAGCCACATGTCACAGTGCAGGAGCCGGCACTGGCAGCAAGAGCGGAGGCTGGTAACCAGCGTAAACAGCGGGTAACCAGGGAAAGGTCTTCCCTTGGTTACCCGATGTTTACGCTGGTTACAGCTTACCGCAGCTGCCAGTGCCGGCTCCTGATCGCTTCATTTCGTCGCTCTCTCGCTGTCACACACAGCGATGTGTGTGTCACAGCGGGAGAGTGACGACCAAAAAATGAAGCTGGACATTCAGCAACGACCGGCGACCTCACAGCAGGGGCCAGGTCGTTGCTGGATGTCACACACGGCGACAGCGACGGGACGTCGCTGCAACGTCACAGAAAATGGTGACGTAGCAGCGACGTCGTTGTCGTCGTCGTTATGTGTGACACCAGCTTAAGGGACAATTTTAAATGCTTAGGAAGTCTTTTCACTTGTTTTTCTGAGATTATGACTTTTGGGATTTCATTGTCTGTAAGCCATAATCATCAACATTAACAGAAATAAACACTCGAAATAGATCACTCTGTTTGTAATGATTCTATATATTATATGTGTTTCCTTTTGTATTGAATTACTGAAATAAATTAACTTGTTGATGGTATTCTAATTTATTGACACCTCTATGTGTTTCAGATTTCTCTGTGGGTTTGCGCAGCACACTATTGGGATCTGACACCTATGAGAATGCTCATACAGTGTAGTGTATGTATGTTTGTAATGCTGTATGCCTTAAGTGATGATTTTTACAAACACATTTTTTAAGAGGATAACTATTTCCTCTTCTTTGGCTTGACCAGTTTTTACCTAAGTTTTTTCTGTGTTTTTGCAACCTCAGATGAATGACAACACAAATCAAATTTCAATGTCATATATTTTGCAAACACTAGGCCAAAATGCAGAAGCAATGTGCCATTAATTAATAGCAAGTTTGACCGCTATAGATGAATGGCTTTTATGACATTTGATTTTGCTTGGTTTGCCATTTTTTCCACAAATATTAGATTTGGGCTAATAAATTTGTGCAGATTTTATTATTTGACAGGATTGGATAAATGATGGAAAGAGAGCGCGAGAGAGATAAACATTTTATTTCAATATGATCTGTCTATTCAGCTTATTTGGAAAATATGGAGTTTGAATCCAGCTCTATTGTACATACTACTAGTCCTGGGTTTAAGGCCCTGTGTGCACGCTGCATTTTTTGCCGCATTTTTGCACTTTTTTGGGAATAATTTTGGTCTCAAAACTGCATGAATTTCCTTTCCCTTTAAAGTCTATGAGATTTCATTTTTGCTGTGCTCACTTTGCAGTTTTTCTTGCTGCATCTTTGTGGTGACCACAACGATGCAGCATGCCAATTCTTTATCTGCTTTTTGCCAACATTTTTGAACCCTTCCAGTCAATAGATTTGATTTATAAAATGTATTGTGCAAAAACGCGATAAAAGGCGTATCAAAATACATAAAAAAGGCATGAAAATGCTTGTTTTTTTTAATGTTTTTTTGACAAAAACACTACATTTTTGTGGTCACCACAAAGATGCAGCATTCACACATAGCCTTAGGATATGTACCCATGATCAGGACTTGCTACATTCAGAACGCAGCGAGTCCTGACCGGGGGGGCCGCGCGTCTCCTCCGCAGGAGAACGCAGGAGAACGCAGCTGTCAGTACCCACGATCATGGTTTGGGCGGCTGCAGTCTCTCTCTTGTGTTATCCCTACGGAGGACGCATGCGAATCCGCAGCAAACAATTGACATGCTGCAGTCTGGAAAACTGCTCCGCAGTTCAGTGTTTGCTGCGGAAAAAACAAGCATAGTGGTCACGGGATTTATAGAAATCCTGTCCACTGTGCTTGTACTGTACAACACAGTGGTTTGGATTCAGCTGACGTATGCTGCGTCCAAATCGCTGCAAATAGTGATCATGGGCACGCACCATTAGTGTGCTCCATTGGGAAACTCTGATTTTTTTTTTTATATCCTAGTGGTGTACTTACCATCACTGTATAAAGTGTGAGTATTCAATTTCTAGACATAGATACTGCTGAGCATTAAGGAAAGCCCCCATGGCCATGCAAAATGTGACTAGTCCGCAAACTGATGCTTCACCAATTGTGTGAAATGTGCCAGGTGACTTTTTTTTACAAATTGAATCTCAAAATTTCTGAATTCTCATTGAGACGTCAAATTCATTATAATGCTAGTCTCATGATAATGCTCATCTCTAGTGAACTTCTCTATAAAAGCAGGAGTTTTGTTAGTTTTCTTGTCTGGATCATTCAGGTGTGTGTGTGTTATTCTTGTTAATATGTTAAAATTTATTGGAGTATATCAGTTTTATATACACAGTATATATATATATATATAATCTTTATATATACTGTATATACACACGCACATTTTTCTCTTACAGAGTGTTATAGCATCTTTTGTCACTAACGCATTTTTGTTTGCACTTGCATTGCAGTTACAGGAGTGTTTGCCTCCAACTAACTTTGTTTTGTACAGATTTGTTTAATTTTGTAGAAATTATGGGAAGTTTGTCTATTTTTTTAAGTTGAATACAATTCAGCATTTATGGTTTGCTAAACTAGTACGCTTGCAACCAATATCACACACCATTTGTTACACTGACATTATACTGTATGTTTACGGTACATTTTTACAAAAAAAGAACTAGGTGAAATAAGCTGAACCTTTTCTGTGTGGCTTTAAAACACTTTTTGATTAACAAGCATACAAAGACTGCATCTCATTCCTGCAAAATGTAATTCTATGTCAGTATTTCAGTATAATTATGTAACACCACATATTTTGCTTACCTCAGAGATGAAAGAATTATATGGAAAGAGAACGTAACTTTAAGTTTATTAAATATTGATGTATGTATGCTATCTCTAGGATTATTTCATGCATGGCTAATCTGCCAGTAAGGCAATGAAGTTCGAAAAAAAATGTCTTGCTTCTGAAACAAATTGACCCATACCACTCTGCCAAACTCAAGGACAAAGTAATTACTTTTATAAATAAACCTCTAGGAACAATACAATCAAATATTACATTAACATATATTCACAATTACTGTAGTTATTACTTTTCAGCATCATGATATTATTGATTTAATTTAGCTAAACAAAATTAAAATCATTGAACATTATTTCAAATCATCACTTCAAAAAGCTTCTAGTGTGGATATCTACACACTTAACGAGTGACTTTTTGTTCATATATAATTCAAATGTTACTATTCTTGTATATTATGTGAAACAGAATAGGAAGCTGTATTGTGCCGATTTCTTTTTTTGCACATCCTAAAGTTTTAACTGTAAATCTTATCTTAAAATGTATGTTGATATCACTAAAGCAGTGCTTGTGCAGCAGGATGTCTATTATTCTTCAAAAATTTAAAATTTCACTGATAAAAATAAAAAAAAATTAAACTAAGTTAATAAGAAGTGATGAGAGAATATTTTTGGCACTATTCATCACTCAGTTAAATATTAAGGTATTCAGGGTATTTATTACTTGTGAAATATTTTGGTATTCACCTTGTGAGTTTTGAGTCCCCTCCCCACATGTTTGGTGCCTGCTTTTCAGCCTCTAAACATGTGAGGGATTGCCTGCAAATCACAGTAATTCCGGAGCCATCTTTGCTTTTAGCATTACTGTGATTGGAAAAAAAAAAGATGTGTGGTCCCCAGTCTATTTGGCATAATCAGCATAATGAAAGGAGTCAGCTGGGGACTGGTATTTTCAGGCTGGTAATGTCCATGGTTATTGGGCCCTCCCTAGCCTTAGGGGTACTTTGCACACTACGACATTGCAGGTACGATGTCGGTGGGGTCATGTCAAAAGTGACGCACTTCCTGCGCCGCTCTCGACATCGTAGTGTGTAAATCCTAGATGATACGATTAATGAGCGCAAAAGCATCGTAATCATATCATCGGTGTAGCGTCGTCGAATTCCATAATTACGCTGACGTGATGGTCCGATGTTGTTCCTCGCTCCTGCATCAGCACACATCGCTGTGTGTGAAGTCGCAGGAGCGAGGAACATCTTCTACCTGAGTCACCGCGGCTCCCGCCGGCTATGCGTAAGGAAGGAGGTGGGCTGGATGTTTACATCCCGCTCATCTCCGCCCCTCCACTCCTATTGGCCGCCTGCCGTGTGACGTCGCAGTGACGCAGCACAACCCGCCCCCTTAATAAGGAGGCGGTTCGCCGGCCAGAGCGATGTCGCACGACAGGTGAGTGCATGTGAAGCAGCCGTAGCGATAATATTCGCTATAGCAGCTATCACAATGATATCGCAGCTGCGACGGGGGCGGGGACTATCGCGCTCGGCATCGCAGCATCGGCTTGCGATGTCGTAGTGTGCAAAGTACCCCTAAGACTGCTTTGTCAAAAATCACAGCTGCTATCAAGCTCTGGGTTGGTAATGGAGAATTTACTATGAGACCTCTCTCATTAACAAGCCTGTAAGTAAACAGAAAAATAACACAAACACACAAAAATCTTTTATTTTAAATAATGAAAAAACACACACTCTCCTTCACCAATTTATTAACCCCCCAAAGATCCCGCAGGATTGATGTAATCCACACAACATCCCATGATGATCCTGGCTATACTGCATCCAGAAGCTGCTGTCATGGAAAGCAAAACCTATCCCTGCAGCTTCTGGTACACATTGAGAGCAGTGTATTCTCAGCTGTGTAACTCCAGGAACCTTAAAAAGCTCACATAAAGACTCCCTTACAGGAGCCTTTAAGGGAAACTTTAAGATTCCTGGAGTTTACAGCTGCTGGGACATCTGGAGGTTGTGTACTCTAGTAAGAGTTCATAGCCTCCAGATGTCCCAACAGCTGGGAACTCAAAGAGCCTTAAATGCTCCTTTAAAGTTATCATTGCCAGCTGCTGTGAAACTGCGTGGTTATGAGCTCCAGTAACCTAAAAGGTTACAGGAGCTCACAGGCACCGGGTTTACCAGCAGTTGTGAAGCACAGAAACCATAAATGAGCCTGTAAGGGAGCCTGTAAGGTTCTTAAAGAGAGTTCACAGCCTCCAGATGTCCCAGTAGCTGAGACCTCCAGGGACCTTAAAATCTACCTTAAATACTCCTTAAATATTTATGGGCCTCACAGCTACTGGACTATTGGACTGTGTTGTCACAATAACAGGCAGGCCAATATTCCGGTACTGGGTATACTTGAGGTCACAGCTGGTAGCTCACACAGGTTACAATGAGAACCTACAAAGTGACTTGAGGTGAACTCAGTGCCAAATTGTCAGACTATGCTGCTGATGTAAGACGCAGTCTCACAGTTTGGCATTGAGTTCACCTGAAGTCACAGCTGTTGGCTCACACAGAGGCTACCATGAGAACCACCAGAAATGACCTCAGGTGAACTCAGTGACAGACTGTCAGACTGTGCTGCTGCCATGAAATTCAGTCAGACAGTCTGGCAATGAGTTCACCTAAAGTCACTTGTCCCAGATCCCATGCTGCTCTCAGGCCTAGAGGTCGCGGTGAGCAGTCATGTTTTCCAATGTCACCCCTCATCATGGCCTCTAGATGTAGCAGTTCCGGCATTGTCGAGGTACGTCATGTGGTTTCTGTTGGACCCGCAGGGGTACTTGGGGGGTAATAAAATGATTAAAGAGATTGTGTTTTTTATTATTTAAGATAAAGGATTTTTGTGTGTTTGTATTTTTTTAACTTTCAGGATTTGTAATGGGTGAGTCTCCTCGACACCTCTCCAATACCCAGGGCTTAATAGCAGTTGGAAGTTTTGACAAATCATCGCAGATATCAACCTCATATATTACCTCAATTGCCATGACACCAGTTCAATAGTGAAAAGCCAGGTAAGGCTGACTGCTATTTTTAGGCAGGGGAAGGCCCATTAACCATGGGCCTTCTCAGGCTGAGATTACCAGTCCTAAGCTATCTGCTATATCTGTGCTGGTTATCAAAAATGAGAAGGACCCAAGTCATTTTTTATTAGTTATTTAAATAATTTAAAAAAAAAGTTGTGGGGGAGCCTCCATTTTTGATAACCAGTCAAGATAAAGCACACAGCTGGGGGCTGCAGCTCCCAGCTGTCTACTTTGCCTGCGCTGATTATAAAATAGAGGCAGGGACCGCACATCAAGCTGGCATAGTACTCTGACACTATTGTTCCCAGAAGCATCCTGTGTTTCAGAGATGCATCCAGGCATCTTCCTAATGCTGTTCCCATTAGATTTAAGCACTTTTATATCCATTTTAGTATTTGTACACCCCCGCCAGACATCCTGTGGGGGTCCGCCAGAAGATTATTTGAGCTTGTTATTGACTTGCATTAGAATCGTTATTATTTGTGATTAATACACGAATATTATGAAATATTTGAGACAAATAATTTGAACCCAAAAATTTCACTATTCGCTCATCACAAATTATTACACCTAAAGTAGAATCCAGCAGTATTCCACTAAAAATAGACTGCTCTCTATACACTATAATCTCCCTACGTAATAGGGAGGAATAGAGGATTTCAACATATAGGGCTAGTTATAGTGATAAAAGATACTCTCCCTTTAACAAAATTAGAGATCCTACTTAAAGAATTACTCACATTAAGTTTTGTATTCATTAAATGTGTGTATATATGCATGGAGTATAGTATGAATATGTTAATAAACTTAACTATCACTACTTTCAGAGGTGACTAGTGCTGTTCTTCTCCTATTCTGAGTGACAACATCGCTCTGCAGACTATCCAGATCCCACTGAGAGGCCCCAAAGACTTATACTAGAAAAAAGATTTACGGCTCACGCATAGAGCATAGTGTGAGAAGGCTAGTCACAATTATAGTGAAGTCACTCAGAAAAGAAGCAGAACGGTGCTGAGCACCAGAGAAAGCAGCAGTAGATTGGCACACTACATTACATGCACATATACACAGATTTAATTAATAAACAGCCTAATGGGAGGGCTTTTTTAAAGCTAAAGGATGGGAGAAAGCTAATTAGCTAGACTGTCACAATTTAAGCACTGGTATCCACCTATCAAGATATTATTACATAGGAAGCAGTATATAAAGATATACTTATAATAAAAGATAAAGTATTATAAATATTAACATGCCAGATAATTTTTGCCTTGTCGTCCTCTGTTTACAACATGTAACATAGCCATTAGATGGTTCAAGATGCCTCATTATATATATTATCATGTCAAATTATTTTTGTCCCATCATCATGTATTTATAATATATAACAGATTCATTTGACACAAGATGCCTCAATGAGTTTCTCGCAGTGTGTACACACTGGGCAGATCAGGAGGCTAATTAGAGTATGTTAAAATATATGACCTAGATAAGTGCAAAGAGAAATGGCAAATAATCCGAAGTTCCAATAACGGGCATCAGTAATAAATATATAAAAATCTGCATTAAAATTTAGTTTTGTGGGGGATTATTTCAAATAAGTTCTGACCATATTTGTTATGAAACTAAACATTTTTTTATTAAAAAGGCTAACTGTAAGACAGGCTGGTTCACATTTATCCTGTGGATCAAGCTAAGTTTCTTTTCCTAGCTTGATAAAATGTAATAATGCAGTGGCTGATGCAAATCCTATTAGTTGCCATCAGAACTTTCAGCATGTAATACCAGGTGCAAGTGTGGGGCCAAGGCCCAACAGTAGCTGAAGCATATTAGTCCTCCTGTGGCACCCCAGGGTTCAGTTGCCACAAATATACCTGTACCTGGGCAGGGAAGGATCTCCACATCAGGTAATCCCACATACAACATTTCCACTCCAAGCCTGGAGGGGGAGCTCTACAAGTCGAGTTCAGGTGAGGTCCCCTTTAAAGCCAGGTTTGGAGGCGGAGTCAGAGAGACAGTTAACAGTTGGAGAAGAGGAGACTGTGCGAGCAGAGAGTGAGGGAAGACATCAAAATGGAGAGGGCAGTGCTTAGCCCGCACAAGTAACTGTGTGACCGCCTGAGGGATCAAGAGTGAGGCAAAAGAGGAGAGACCAGGGAGGTGGAGCCTGACCGGTTCATCCCCAAGGAACAGCGCTGATTATCAGACACCGGCGTCTGAGATTGTGAGGGATCTAATCGGCCCAGCAATAAAGATCGGGGGCCAGGGAGACTGCAGATCTCCTGGCCGCAGCAGCATCTGAAGGCAAAGCCGCTACACAGAGCTTAGGGACCGCAGTGAGTACAGCAGTGCCCCTTAGAGAAGCTCCCGCCGCCTGCCATACAGGTGAAGACAGTGAGAGAGGGACAAGGTATAGCTACAGGCAGCCTAGTACCAAGGAGAAACATCGCAGCAGGGAGGCCTCACAACTAACCTGGTGCAGAGATCCTGAACTGTTCCCAGATCACCCAAAAACTGTAACATCAGAAACTGAACCCCTTTTTAACACCTGCAAGTAAAATCTGGTCAGAGTTAATGAATTGGTGTGACGCACTTTATTTCTTCATCTGAGGAGCCATAGGCTGCTGCACTAAAGTGACAGGTGAAAAGGCTGTGAAGAAAAACCGCCATATCCGTGTACTACTAAAACTGCCCTGGGGACCCCGCTTCACCTACGGGAAGCGTAAACAACTGGCTGCCTTACCATCACCCCAGAGGTCTGACCTGCAGCCTCAGTAACCATACTGGAACCGTAGGTGGCGTCACAAAATACTTTTATTTATTTATTTATTTTTTTCTTTTTTTTTTTATTTATTTTATTTATTTATTTATTTTTTATTATTTATTGACTTTCAGCGACCACCAGGGCCACGGAACCGGGCACAGGCCCCCATGACATAATTCCATTAACCAACACCCGGAACCGAGTACCCCACCGCCCTGGTGCGGGTCACTCCACGTCCTAATCTTGATGACAAACTATAATTGTCATATAACACAGGAATACAAAAGAATATTTTTTGTAATCATCGCAGGTGATTTTGTACTTTTCTGAATCATCTTTTGTGCTGATTTCAAACATGTATATAGTTTGTGTGTAGCACGTATAGTTTCCATGGAGCAGCATCATTATTATAAGTTATACAAAATATACTGACGACATTAAAGGGAACCTGTCAGGTGCAATATGCACCCAGAACCACGAGCAGTTCGGGGTGCATATTGCAAGTCACTGTCTAACCGTCCCTGTATATACTAGCATAGATAAAGGGATCTTCAGAAAAAGTATTTCCAAAGATCTTTTATCTTATGCTAATGAGCACAGGGACTAGTCCTAAGGACATTATATCCCCCGACTAGTCCGCCCTCAGGGGCGTGCTAACATGTTTTTCAATTCAGCATCACCAGCGGTGACATGTGTACCTGTGTTTACTGTGACAATGCTTCTGAATGCCTGGCACTTCCGGTCATGTGCAGTATGAAGCCGGGTGTATGTGTCCCAGCTTCAGACAGGTCTACTGCGCATGACTGGAAGTCCCGGGGCATTCAGAGCAGCATTCTATGCAAACACAGGTTCGCACATCACCTCTGGTAATGCTGCATTGAATAGCATGTTAGCACACCCCTATGCTAAGAGGGTGGACTAGTCAGGGGATAAAACATCCTTGGGACTATTCCCCCTCATTAGCATAGGATAAAAGATCTTTAGAAATACTTTTTCTGAAGATCTGTTTATATATGCTACTCAATACAGGGACAGTTAGACAAGGATTAGCAATATACCCAAAAATGCTCGTGGTTCTGGGTGCGTATTGCACCTCCCAGGTTCACTTTAAGAAAACAGTAATCTACATATCAGAAACAAATGCCTCACCTTACAAAACAGTTTTTATTGAACAAAAATAATTTCACATGCAAAATAGAAATTAAAATATGAGCAGAAATTAAAAGCTTGACATTAGACTGTCGTCAATATGATTATTCAGGGTTGTTCCTATATAACATCCAACAGTAATCTACCTTCATTAAGTCATTCCAAAAACCCTTGTAGTGGTGTTCCATTACTGTAATGTCCTGGTGAAACTGCTCGCCTTGTTCATCACTTACATCACCAAGATTTTGAGAGAAGAAATCTAAATGTGAATGCAAAAAGTGCATTTTCAGAGACATGGAACATCCAAGACCGCAGTTCCTCAACACCTTCAACATATTCTGGAGATTTATTTTTTCCTAAGAAGTTTTCACAGATCCACTTAAAGCTTTTCAAAGATCTCAATTCCTTATCATTTAAGGCTGCTTTACACGCAGCAACATCAGAGGGGTGGAGTTCAGCCGCATTAACGACACGCCCATCGGAGGACGCAGGAACGGTGTTGTTTGTCATTCCTGGGGTGTCACACGTATCGATGTGTGCTGCCTCAGGAATGATGAACAACCTGCGTCCAGCACCAGCAACGATATTTTGAAAATGAACGACGTGTCAACGATCAACAATTAGGTGAGTATTTTTGATCGTTAGCGGTCGCTCGTAGGTGTCACACGCAACGACGTCGCTAACGAGGCCGGATGAGTGTCACGAATTCCGTGATCCCAGCGATATCTTGTTAGCGATGTCGCTGCGTGTAACGGGGCCTTTAGAGTTCCTTCAAACACATCATCTCTTGTAAGCTCTCTGATCTGAGGACCAACAAATACCCCTTCCTTTCTACTGTCCCATAAACACAAGAAGCAACAATATTTTGTGAAACCTCCTTGTATTTCCATTAGCAGTCCAATCACTTTCAATTTTCCAGATATGCCATTGATGATGCTTAGGCTACTTTCACATTTCCGTCATTTTCCCTCAGTCACAATCCATTGCTTTTAGCAAAAACTGAATCCTGCAAAATAATTTGCAGGATTCCATTTTTTTCCCATAGACTTGTATTTCCGAACTGATTACGACTGATGGACTTACGTTGCATCCGTCGCGTGACTGATCAGTCATGGAATGACTGACTGTCAGGCGGAAGCAGTGCACAATGTAATGTTTTTCCCAGTGTTAAAATGACGCACTGCAGAGGATTCCATCGCAATCCGTCAAGAGATATAATGATTGTCTATGGTTCACGATTTCGCCGTAATCCGTCGCACGACGGAATCCAGTGCTGTATTCCATTATTTTCTACTGGGCATGCACAGTATGTACACAATCACATTGCAAGGCTTCAAAGCTGGTACGATGGATCCGTTTTTTTACAGGGATCCATCACATCAGTTGTACTACAATCTGCGACTGATCCGTCACATCAGTCAAAAAACGGTTTGTGACTGATGGAAAAAAACTGATGTGTGAAAGTAACTTTATATTGTATGGCTTCCAAAATGAGCTGACAGATTTTCATAACTTTCCTTTAGATGACATGAGTGAGCAATAGAGATTGACGGTTTCATATTTCCATTGTGAAGCAACATTGCTTTCAAACTTCTCTTGGATGAGTCAATAAACAATCACCAGCCTGCAACAAAATTCTCTTGATTCACTTATTCAAAGAGGCCATTCACATTGTTACAGTACGCCATTAGTCTATCAACTGTGAAAATTGTTTTAAACTGTTGATGGAAAAAAATTAAAAAGTTATAGCTCTTAACCCCTTCACGACTTTTGACGGGTCTAGCCGTCATGGTGCCCTGGTACTTAAAGACCCATGACTGATACATCCGTCATGGCGAAATCGTGGCCCCGGAGCCCCGGGCACCGCGATCGGTTTTCAAAAACTGTAGATTCGGGAAGGAGAGGACTTGTACCTGACCTCAGGAGGGGTGGTGTCTCCTTCCCGGACCTACGGAGGCTGTGATTGGCTGACGAACGCCGCTCAGCCAATCACAGCAAGTGTAATGTTTCAGCCATTGAAAATGGCTGAAGCATTGAAATCCAGCTATGTCAGTGCAGCTGCAGCACTGGCCATTGGCTGGAGCTCGGTGAGCTTTACTGCACCTGCCTTGTGACCGATCTCTCCAAGCACTGTGCATCTGGGACCGGGTGAGCTTGCTGTAGGAGATCGCTCTCCTTAGCTTCTCCCTCCGTGGAATCTGAGGAGAGCGATCCCTGCGAGTGCCCATCTGTGAGTCACAGCCTCCGATCCACCGCTGTCCTCCTCCATCTGCTTCGCCCCTGCTCTCCCGCTGCGCCCCTGCATGTGAAGCCGCTACTCTCCCGCTGCGCCCCTGCATGTGACGCCGCTACTTTTCCGCTGCGCCCCTGCATGTTACGCCGCTCCTCAGGAGAAAGAGAGCAGCGGCGTCAGATGCACTGGTGGTGCAGCGGGAGGAAAGCAGCGGCGTCAGATGCATGGGGGCATCTGACATCGCTGCTCTCCTCATGCTGCACCCCCCTGCATCTGACGCCACTGCTCTCTTTCTGCTGCCTCCTTGTATCCGCCGCTGCGCCACCCCTGCATCTGCCGCTCCACTCCCCCATCAGCCACTGCACTCTCCCCATCAGCCACTGCACTCTCCCCATCAGCCACTGCACTCTCCCCATCAGCCACAGCACTCTCCCCATCAGTCACTGCACTCTCCCCATCAGCCACTGCACTCTCCCCATTAGCCACCGCACTCTCCCCATCTGCCACTTCACTCTCCCCATCAGCCACAGCACTCTCCCCATCAGCCACTGCACTCTTCCCATCAGCCTCTGCACTCTCCCCATCAGCCACAGCACTTTCCCCATCAGCCGCCGCACTCTCCCCATCTGCCGCCGCACTCTCCCCATCTGCCGCCGAACTTTCCCCATCTGCCGCCGCACTTTCCCCATCAGCCGCCGCACTCTCCCCATCTGCCGACGCACTCTCCCCATCTGCCGCCGCACTCTCCCCATCAGCCACTGCACTCTCCCCATCAGTCACCACACTCTCCCCATCTGCTGCTGCGCCCCTGCATCTGCCGCTGCGTCCCTGCATCTGCCACCTCACTCCCCCGTCAGCCTCTGCCTAGAGTTGAGCGCGGTTCGTGGTTCGTGGTTCTCCAGTTCTAGGCTCGAGTGATTTTGGGGCATGTTCTAGATCGAACTAGAACTCGAGCTTTTTTGCAAAAGCTCGATAGTTCTAGAAACGTTCGAGAACGGTTCTAGCAGCAAAAAACCAGCTAAATCCTAGCTTGGTTTCTGCTGTAATAGTGTAAGTCACTCTGTGAATCACACTATTATGACATTTCAGTGTATACTGTGCGGGAACAGCGCCTTCAGATCACTGCTGTTTGTATAATGGCGATCGCCATTTTTTTTTTTTTTTTTCCTTGTCTTCCTTCCCTAAGCGCGCGCGTCTTGTGGGGCGGGCCAACATGTCAGCCAATCCCAGACACACACACAGCTAAGTGGACTTTTAGCCAGAGAAGCAACGGCATGTGTGATAGGATGTCCATGTCACATGTCCCTGCATTATAAAAACGGACATTTTCGTCCAGGACGCCATTATCTCTTCTGCGTCTTTGGTGTCAGACATCACTGTCGCAGCTCCGTCTTCCTGAGTCCTATCGCCGATACAGCTGTATGCGCTCCATACACAGCGCTGGACAGCATAGGGATAGCACTTTCTAGCAGTCCTTTTAAGGGCTCAAACCGGCAGGGTCAGAGTTAAGGTGACAGGTCCTGAAAACAGCGACAGCGTCTGTGTAGCAAAGGTCAGGGATTTCCTCCCTGCATTTCCCTATTAGGAGGGAATAGAAAGGCAGGCTTCCATTCCTCTACCCAGAGCCCCACAATCCTGGCACTGTACCCTCGTGTCCTCTGCACACTCCAACTCATTATAACTAAGCCATAATACTAGCAAACACTCAGTGTAACTAGTGGCATCCTATCTGTGGCTATTGGACTTTGCTATAGTCCCACTAGTGCAAAGACATTTGCAGAGCGCGTCTGCCTGCATTGCACACTCCAACTCATGATAACTAAGCCATTATACTAGCAAACACTCAGTGTACCTAGTGGCATCCTATCTGTGGCTATTGGACTTTGCTATAGTCCCACTAGTGCAAAGACATTTGCAGAGCGCGTCTGCCTGCATTGCACACTCCAACTCATGATAACTAAGCCATTATACTAGCAAACACTCAGTGTACCTAGTGGCATCCTATACGTGGCTATTGGACTTTGCTATAGTCCCACTAGTGCAAAGACATTTGCAGAGCGCGTCTGCCTGCATTGCACACTCCAACTCATTATAACTAAGCCATTATACTAGCAAACACTCAGTGTACCTAGTGGCATCCTATACGTGGCTATTGGACTTTGCTATAGTCCCACTAGTGCAAAGACATTTGCAGAGCGCGTCTGCCTGCATTGCACACTCCAACTCATTATAACTAAGCCATTATACTAGCAAACACTCAGTGTACCTAGTGGCATCCTATACGTGGCTATTGGACTTTGCTATAGTCCCACTAGTGCAAAGACATTTGCAGAGCGCGTCTGCCTGCATTGCACACTCCAACTCATTATAACTAAGCCATTATACTAGCAAACACTCAGTGTACCTAGTGGCATCCTATCTGTGGCTATTGGACTTTGCTATAGTCCCACTAGTGCAAAGACATTTGCAGAGCGCGTCTGCCTGCATTGCACACTCCAACTCATTATAACTAAGCCATTATACTAGCAAACACTCAGTGTACCTAGTGGCATCCTATACGTGGCTATTGGACTTTGCTATAGTCACACTAGTGCAAAGACATTTGCAGAGCGCGTCTGCCTGCATTGCACACTCCAACTCATTATAACTAAGCCATTATACTAGCAAACACTCAGTGTACCTAGTGGCATCCTATCTGTGGCTATTGGACTTTGCTATAGTCCCACTAGTGCAAAGACATTTGCAGAGCGCGTCTGCCTGCATTGCACACTCCAACTCATGATAACTAAGCCATTATACTAGCAAACACTCAGTGTACCTAGTGGCATCCTATACGTGGCTATTGGACTTTGCTATAGTCCCACTAGTGCAAAGACATTTGCAGAGCGCGTCTGCCTGCATTGCACACTCCAACTCATGATAACTAAGCCATTATACTAGCAAACACTCAGTGTACCTAGTGGCATCCTATACGTGGCTATTGGACTTTGCTATAGTCCCACTAGTGCAAAGACATTTGCAGAGCGCGTCTGCCTACATTACACACTCCAACTCATTATAACTAAGCCATTATACTAGCAAACACTCAGTGTACCTAGTGGCATCCTATACGTGGCTATTGGACTTTGCTATAGTCCCACTAGTGCAAAGACATTTGCAGAGCACGTCTGCCTGCATTGCACACTCCAACTCATGATAACTAAGCCATTATACTAGCAAACACTCAGTGTACCTAGTGGCATCCTATACGTGGCTATTGGACTTTGCTATAGTCCCACTAGTGCAAAGACATTTGCAGAGCGCGTCTGCCTGCATTGCACACTACAACTCATGATAACTAAGCCATTATACTAGCAAACACTCAGTGTACCTAGTGGCATCCTATACGTGGCTATTGGACTTTGCTATAGTCCCACTAGTGCAAAGACATTTGCAGAGCGCGTCTGCCTGCATTGCACACTCCAACTCATTATAACTAAGCCATTATACTAGCAAACACTCAGTGTACCTAGTGGCATCCTATACGTGGCTATTGGACTTTGCTATAGTCCCACTAGTGCAAAGACATTTGCAGAGCGCGTCTGCCTGCATTGCACACTCCAACTCATTATAACTAAGCCATTATACTAGCAAACACTCAGTGTACCTAGTGGCATCCTATCTGTGGCTATTGGACTTTGCTATAGTCCCACTAGTGCAAAGACATTTGCAGAGCGCGTCTGCCTGCATTGCACACTCCAACTCATTATAACTAAGACATTATACTAGCAAACACTCAGTGTACCTAGTGGCATCCTATACGTGGCTATTGGACTTTGCTATAGTCCCACTAGTGCAAAGACATTTGCAGAGCGCGTCTGCCTGCATTGCACACTCCAACTCATTATAACTAAGCCATTATACTAGCAAACACTCAGTGTACCTAGTGGCATCCTATCTGTGGCTATTGGACTTTGCTATAGTCCCACTAGTGCAAAGACATTTGCAGAGCGCGTCTGCCTGCATTGCACACTCCAACTCATGATAACTAAGCCATTATACTAGCAAACACTCAGTGTACCTAGTGGCATCCTATACGTGGCTATTGGACTTTGCTATAGTCCCACTAGTGCAAAGACATTTGCAGAGCGCGTCTGCCTGCATTGCACACTCCAACTCATTATAACTAAGCCATTATACTAGCAAACACTCAGTGTACCTAGTGGCATCCTATACGTGGCTATTGGACTTTGCTATAGTCCCACTAGTGCAAACACATTTGCAGAGCGCGTCTGCCTGCATTGCACACTCCAACTCATGATAACTAAGCCATTATACTAGCAAACACTCAGTGTACCTAGTGGCATCCTATACGTGGCTATTGGACTTTGCTATAGTCCCACTAGTGCAAAGACATTTGCAGAGCGCGTCTGCCTGCATTGCATACTCCAACTCATTATAACTAAGCCATTATACTAGCAAACACTCAGTGTACCTAGTGGCATCCTATCTGTGGCTATTGGACTTTACTATAGTCCCACTAGTGCAAAGACATTTGCAGAGCGCGTCTGCCTGCATTGCACACTCCAACTCATTATAACTAAGCCATTATACTAGCAAACACTCAGTGTACCTAGTGGCATCCTATACGTGGCTATTGGACTTTGCTATAGTCCCACTAGTGCAAAGACATTTGCAGAGCGCGTCTGCCTGCATTGCACACTCCAACTCATTATAACTAAGCCATTATACTAGCAAACACTCAGTGTACCTAGTGGCATCCTATCTGTGGCTATTGGACTTTGCTATAGTCCCACTAGTGCAAAGACATTTGCAGAGCGCGTCTGCCTGCATTGCACACTCCAACTCATGATAACTAAGCCATTATACTAGCAAACACTCAGTGTACCTATTGGCATCCTTTACGTGGCTATTGGAATTTGCTATAGTCCCTCTAGTGCAAAGACATTTGCAGAGTGCGTCTGCCTGCATTGCACACTCCAACTCATTATAACTAAGCCATAATACTAGCAAACACTCAGTGTACCTAGTGGCATCCCATCTGTGGCTATTGGACTTTGCTATAGTCCCACTAGTGCAAAGACATTTGCAGAGCGCGTCTGCCTGCATTGCACACTCCAACTCATTATAACTAAGCCATTATACTAGCAAACACTCAGTGTACCTAGTGGCATCCTATCTGTGGCTATTGGACTTTGCTATAGTCCCACTAGTGCAAAGACATTTGCAGAGCGCGTCTGCCTGCATTGCACACTCCAACTCATTATAACTAAGCCATTATACTAGCAATTTTTGCTGCCAGTTTAAGGGCCGTAGTTGCATTGTCAGGGATATTTATTCTTTATTATTCTGCTGTTAATAAAGCTAGACCACCACTGCAATCTTCACCACCTCTCAATTTTTACTACCACATTTTCAGTCCACAATCTTGTCGCAATCAACATGAGTGGCAAAATGACAGATGCTGGTGGAAAGGGGAAGAGGCGTGGTGGAAAAGGCAAAAAAGGTTTTGTCTGTGGGGAAGGTGGCAAAGCTCCATTATCATCTGCTGAAGATAGACCATCTACCAGCAAAAGTAAGATGTCTACTACTTACCGTGGACAATCCGATGTGCTCCCTTTTTTACGGACACGAACAACAGGAAGAAAGGTAGATGATGGGCAAAAAAGGAAAATGCTTGAATGGATCTCAAGTGGTCCAACAAGTGCCCTCTCAGCCACTTCAAGTACCGCATCCAAAAAACACCACTCCTCTGAGTTGTCATCCCAATCACACTTGATTTCTCCCAGCTCTGAAGTCTACATCAGCCCTGCACAGTATGGTGGAACTGAGATGGCTGAGTCTGCAGAGCTGTTCAGTCACACTATAGCCTGGGAATCAGAGGTCTGCTCCCAAGCTACAGTGAGTACAGAACAGGAAATGGTCTGCAGTGATGCCCAGAACCTTTGTGAGTCTGATTCAGGCCGTGAGGACCAAGTTTCTGAGCATAATGTTGACCCTTTGTCACAAACTGTAACACCTGTGGTTATAGACAATGAGGAACATACTGATGAAGATGAGACGCAGATACCCGATTGGGATGACAACTTAAATATTCGGTCAGGGCAAGAAGAGGCTCGGTCTGAGGGTGAGGGGAGTGCAAACACAACAATTGATGAGGAAGTTCTAGATCCCACCTACTGTCGACTCACAGTCAGGCCCTCGAGGAGGTCAACAGAGGCGGTGGAGGAGGATGCAACTGACGACGAAGTTACCTTGCGCCTTCCTGGACAGAGTCGGAGTACTGGTAGCACGTCTACAACTGCATCCTCGGCCACTACTGTGCCTCTGAGCGCAAGTCGCGGTGGATCAGCAGGTCGCATGCCCTCTAAGCCTTGCCTAGCCTGGTCCTTTTTTGACATAGCAAAAGATCGCCCAAATTATGTGATCTGTAAAATTTGTCGTGATTCTGTTAGTAGAGGGCAAAACCTCAGCAGTTTGACATCTTCTTCCATGAATCATCACATGAATAAATATCATATGTCCCAGTGGGAAGCTCACCGTGCTGCAATGCGGCCTAGCGGAGCCAACCATCCACCGCCTGCTCCTTCCAGTGCATCTTCTTGGACTGTGGGGACAGCTGTCACATCTGGTTTTCCACGCATAACTTCCACCACTGTAACCGCAACAGGCAGTTTGCTTGGTAGGTCGTCAGTTGGTTTGGAAGGGGAAACAAGTGAGTGTGTACAGCTCTCTCAGACATCGATAGCACCAACGTTGGATGAAGGCAACATCATGTCTCCGCCTGCACTTTCCTCACAAACCTGCATTTTTTCCAGGGACACCCTACTCAACACCGTCTACACACAGCAGCCAGATCTCTGTCCCTCAGATGTGGTCAAATAAAAGGCCACTTCCTGCGACCCATGACAAAGCTAAGAGGTTGACTCTATCCCTCTGTAAGCTGTTGGCTACCAAAATGCTGCCTTTCCGCCTAGTGGACACACAGGATTTTAGAGACCTTATGTCTGTCGCTGTGCCCCAGTACCAGATGCCTAGTCGCCACTACTTCTCTAAGAAAGGTGTGCCCGCGCTACACCAGCATGTCGCACACAACATCACCGCTTCCTTGAGAAACTCTGTGTGTGAACGGGTGCATTTCACCACCGATACTTGGACCAGTAAGCATGGACAGGGACGTTACATGTCGCTGACTGGGCACTGGGTAACTATGGTGATAGATTGTGAAGGGTCTGCTGCACAAGTCTTGCCGTCCCCACGACTTGTGTGTCAATCCTCTGTCTGTCCAAGTTCCGCCACTGCTTCTGAATCCTCCACCTCATCTGGGTCCTCCACCTCCGCCCCAAGCCTGCCTGGTCAGGCCACCAGCGTTCTCACTGCGCAGAAGGAATCACGCACCCCTCATTACTATGCTGGCAGCAGAGCGCAACGGCATCAGGCGGTCTTTAGCTTGACATGTCTTGGGAATAAGAGTCACACAGCTGAGGAGTTGTGGTCAGCTCTGCGGTCCGAGTTTAATAAATGGTTGTCTCCACTCAACCTGCAGCCTGGTAAGGCCGTGTGAGACAATGCTGCAAACCTGGGTGCGGCCCTTCGCCTGGGCAAGGTGACAAACGTACCTTGTATGGCTCACGTGTTGAACCTTGTCGTGCAGCAATTTTTAACACACTATCCCGGCCTAGATGGCCTTCTGAACAGGGCACGAAAACTGTCTGCTCACTTCCGCCGTTCAAGCGCCGCAGCTGAGCGACTTGCATCGCTCCAGAAGTCTTTCGGCCTGCCGGTTCATCGCCTGAAATGCGATGTGGCGACACGCTGGAATTCAACTCTCCACATGTTACAGCGACTGTGGCAGCACCGCCGTGCCCTGGTGCAATACGTCATGGCGTATAGCCTGGGCCAACGAGATGCAGAGGTGGGGCAGATCACCCTGATGGAGTGGTCTCAGATCAAGGACCTATGCACCCTTCTGCACAGTTTCGACATGGCGACGAATATGTTTAGCTCTGACAATGCCATTATCAGCATGACGATTCCAGTCATTTACATGCTGGAGCACACGCTAAACACTATTCGGAGTCAGGGGGTGGGACAACATGAAGGGGAGGAACTACAGGAGGATTCATATGCGCAAGGGACAACAACATCACCAAGGTCCAGACGTTCATCATCACCAACGCAGCAGGCATGGGACCATGGGGGACAGGGATCGACAAGGGCGCATAGTAGCAGGCGAAATGTTGAGCAAGGTGCAGGAGAACATGAAGAAATGGAGGACGAACTGTCCATGGACATGGAAGACTCAGCGGATGAGGGAGACCTTGGTCAAATTTCAGTTGAAAGAGGTTGGGGGGAGATGTCAGAGGAAGAAAGAACGGGTAGCACCTCTATGCCACAAACACAGCGTGGACTTGGTCCGCATGGCTGCGCAAGACACATGAGTGCCTTTTTGTTGCACTACCTCCAACATGACAGTCGTATTGTCAAAATTAGAAGTGATGATGACTACTGGCTTGCCACACTATTAGATCCCCGGTACAAGTCCAAATTTTGTAACATAATTCCAGCCATAGAAAGGGACGCACGTATGCAGGAGTATCAGCAGAAGCTGTTACTCGATCTTAGCTCGGCTTTTCCACCAAACAACCGTGCAGGTGCAGGGAGGGAATCTCCCAGTTGTAACTTGACAAACATGGGACGGTCTCGTCATCTTCAACAGTCTACCCGTACCAGTAGGACCGTATCTGGTGCTGGTAACAGCAATTTTATGGAATCTTTTCATAATTTTTTTAGACCCTCTTTTGCAAGGCCACCAGAGACAACAAGTCTGACACATAGTCAACGGCTGGAGAGGATAATACAGGAGTATCTCCAAATGAACATCGATGCCATGACTTTGCAAATGGAGCCTTGCTCCTTTTGGGCTTCAAATCTAGAAAAATGGCCAGAGCTCTCCAGTTACGCCTTGGAGATTTTGTCGTGTCCAGCTGCCAGCGTTGTCTCTGAACGTGTCTTCAGTGCTGCTGGGTGTGTGCTCACAGATAAGCGCACACGTCTGTCCAGTGACAATGTGGACAGGCTGACGTTCATCAAAATGAACAAGTCATGGATCCACAAGGAATTTACTACCCCTGTGTCATCCTGGGGAGAGTAAATGCTTGTGGATTTGGAATGTGCTTGATGCAAATCAAAACATCCTGTTTGCAACTAGGGCCCAAGTGCTGCCACTGATGGGGTGGGTGTCTGTGTGGCCCAATTTTTGGAAAAAGGGAGTCTCCGCTTGGAGTAACCCTTGCTTGCTGTGTTTTTAAAAGAAGCCAAGATGAACAGAGCTGGGATCAGGAAAGACTTTGCTACCTACCCCGGTGTCATCCTGGGGACGGATAAGAATGGCGTATTTTTGAATGTGCTTGATGCAAATCTAGCTGTGAAGTGTACAACTGGGGCACAACTGCTGCCACTGAAGGGGTGGGTGTGTGTGGGGCCCAATTTTTGGAAAAAAGGGAGACTCCGCTTGGAGTAACCCTTGCTTGCTGTGTATTTTAAAAGAAGCCAAGATGAACAGAGCTGGGATCAGGAAAGACTTTGCTACCTACCCCGGTGTCATCCTGGGGACGGATAAGAATGGCGTATTTTTGAATGTGCTTGATGCAAATCTAGCTGTGAAGTGTACAACTGGGGCACAACTGCTGCCACTGAAGGGGTGGGTGTGTGTGGGGCCCAATTTTTGGAAAAAAGGGAGACTCCGCTTGGAGTAACCCTTGCTTGCTGTGTTTTTAAAAGAAGCCAAGATGAACAGAGCTGGGATCAGGAAAGACTTTGCTACCTACCCCGGTGTCATCCTGGGGACGGATAAGAATGGCGTATTTTTGAATGTGCTTGATGCAAATGTAGCTGTGAAGTCTACAACTGGGGCACAACTGCTGCCACTGAAGGGGTGGGTTTCAGTGTGGCCCAATTTTTGGAAAAAAGGGAAACTCCGCTTGGAGTAACCCTTGCTTACATTGTTTTTAAAAGAAGCCAAGATGAACAAGTCATGGGTCAGCAAAGACTTTATCTACCTACCCCGGTGTCATGCTGGGGACGGTTAATTATGGCGTATTTTTGAATGTGCTTGATGCAAATCAAAACATCCTGTTTGCAACTAGGGCCCAAGTGCTGCCACTGATGGGGTGGGTGTCTGTGTGGCCCAATTTTTGGAAAAAAGGGAGACTCCGCTTGGAGTAACCCTTGCTTGCTGTGTTTTTAAAAGAAGCCAAGATGAACAGAGCTGGGATCAGGAAAGACTTTGCTACCTACCTTGGTGTCATCCTGGGGACGGATAAGAATGGCGTATTTTTGAATGTGCTTGATGCAAATCAAAACATCCTGTTTGCAACTAGGGCCCAACTGCTGCCACTGATGGGGTGGGTGTCTGTGTGGCCCAATTTTTGGAAAAAAGGGAGACTCCGCTTGGAGTAACCCTTGCTTGCTGTGTTTTTAAAAGAAGCCAAGATGAACAGAGCTGGGATCAGGAAAGACTTTGCTACCTACCCCGGTGTCATCCTGGGGACGGATAAGAATGGCGTATTTTTGAATGTGCTTGATGCAAATCAAGCTGTGAAGTGTACAACTGGGGCACAACTGCTGCCACTGAAGGGGTGGGTGTGTGTGGGGCCCAATTTTTGGAAAAAAGGGAGACTCCGCTTGGAGTAACCCTTGCTTGCTGTGTTTTTAAAAGAAGCCAAGATGAACAGAGCTTGGATCAGGAAAGACTTTGCTACCTACCCCGGTGTCATCCTGGGGATGGATAAGAATGGCGTATTTTTGAATGTGCTTGATGCAAATCAAAACATCCTGTTTGCAACTAGGGCCCAAGTGCTGCCACTGATGGGGTGGGTGTCTGTGTGGCCCAATTTTTGGAAAAAAGGGAGACTCCGCTTGGAGTAACCCTTGCTTACATTGTTTTTAAAAGAAGCCAAGATGAACAAGTCATGGGTCAGCAAAGACTTTATCTACCTACCCCGGTGTCATGCTGGGGACGGTTAATTATGGCGTATTTTTGAATGTGCTTGATGCAAATGAACAGAGCTGGGATCAGGAAAAACTTTGCTACCTACCCCGGTGTCATCCTGGGGACGGATAAGAATGGCGTAATTTTGAATGTGCTTGATGCAAATCAAAACATCCTGTTTGCAACTAGGGCCCAAGTGCTGCCACTGATGGGGTGGGTGTCTGTGTGGCCCAATTTTTGGAAAAAAGGGAGACTCCGCTTGGAGTAACCCTTGCTTACATTGTTTTTAAAAGAAGCCAAGATGAACAAGTCATGTGTCAGCAAAGACTTTATCTACCTACCCCGGTGTCATGCTGGGGACGGTTAATTATGGCGTATTTTTGAATGTGCTTGATGCAAATCAAAACATCCTGTTTGCAACTAGGGCCCAAGTGCTGCCACTGATGGGGTGGGTGTCTGTGTGGCCCAATTTTTGGAAAAAAGGGAGACTCCGCTTGGAGTAACCCTTGCTTGCTGTGTTTTTAAAAGAAGCCAAGATGAATAGAGCTGGGATCAGGAAAGACTTTGCTACCTACCCCGGTGTCATCCTGGGGACGGATAAGAATGGCGTATTTTTGAATGTGCTTGATGCAAATTTAGCTGTGAAGTGTACAACTGGGGCACAACTGCTGCCACTGAAGGGGTGGGTGTGTGTGGGGCCCAATTTTTGGAAAAAAGGGAGACTCCGCTTGGAGTCACCTTGCGGTGTTTTACATGACTTTAGAAGGGCGTGCCATGCCTATATCTGTGTGTCCTCCTCTTTTTCCTTGTCCAGCTGTTTTGTTTTCGCATGAGTATATGTCCTTGTCACTTTCCCATGTGTTTGTGTTGTGTTGTGAGTTGTTTGTCACCTTTTGGACACCTTTGAGGGTGTTTTCTAGGTGTTTTTCTGTGTTTGTGATTGCCTGCCATTGTTTCCTATGCAGTTCGAGTTCGGTTCGTCGAACGTTCGACGAGCCGAACTCGAACGGGACCTCCGTTCGGCGAACCGGCCTCGAGCCGAACCGGGACCGGTTCGCTCATCTCTACCTCTGCCCCCTCCCTGATCTGCTGCCTGCTCATTCCCATCCCCTTAATCCTCTGCCCCCTCTCCCCCTCCCGGATCTGCTGCAATCCTGCTGCCTAGATCCATTATGTAAGGTAACTATCCCCAATCTCACCTCCCACTCCCCTTCCACCCTTCCCCTCTCCCCCCTTCCTCCGCCGCTCCTGCATCCGTTGTGCCCTCACCCATCCTCCGCCACTCCTCCATCCGCCGCGCCCTCTCCCATCCTCCGCCGCGCCCTCTCCCGTCCTCTGCCGCGCCCTCGTCCATCCTCCATCCATCTTTTTTTCCATCCCACCTAGTCCCCCCCTTTTTTCAGCACATCCGTGCGTTCGTCCTGATTTTTTTTCTGTAAACTAAGAAAGAAATACAAATAAACTTAGTTTAGGGCCAGTAAAATGATACTGTAGTCATTGTCAACTACAGTATTTTTTACTGAATATTGTAAGGCACAGCCCAGTGCCACACATGAGAGCGATGCACAAGTCTAACACCGCATCATCCGTTATGGTCACTCTCTTCCAGACAGGAGTGTGCGGCTGTGCCGGGTGATGCGATGTGAGATTTGTGCATCGTTCTCACGTGTGGCACTTGCCTTAGTGTCAGTTGCAGGCGCTCATATATACAGTCAGGGCCAGAAATATTTGGACAGTGACACAAGTATTGTTATTTTAGCTGTTTACAAAAACATGTTCAGAAATACAATTATATATATAATATGGGCTGAGAGTGCACACTCCCAGCTGCAATATGAGAGTTTTCACATCCAAATCGGAGAAAGGGTTTAGGAATCATAGCTCTGTAATGCATAGCCTCCTCTTTTTCAGGGGACCAAAAGTAATTGGACAAGGGACTCTAAGGGCTGCAATTAACTCTGAAGGCGTCTCCCTCGTTAACCTGTAATCAATGAAGTAGTTAAAAGGTCTGGGGTTGAATACAGGTGTGTGGTTTTGCATTTGGAAACTGTTGCTGTGACCAGACAACATGCGGTCTAAGGAACTCTCAATTGAGGTGAAGCAGAACATCCTGAAGCTGAAAAAAAAGAAAAAATCCATCAGAGAGATAGCAGACATGCTTGGAGTAGCAAAATCAACAGTCGGGTACATTCTGAGAAAAAAGGAATTGACTGGTGAGCTTGGGAACTCAAAAAGGCCTGGGCGTCCACGGATGACAACAGTGGTGGATGATCACCGCATACTTTCTTTGGTGAAGAAGAACCCGTTCACAACATCAACTGAAGTCCAGAACACTCTCAGTAAAGTAGGTGTATCTGTCTCTAAGTCAACAGTAAAGAGAAGACTCCATGAAAGTAAATACAAAGGGTTCACATCTAGATGCAAACCATTCATCAATTCCAAAAATAGACAGGCCAGAGTTAAATTTGCTGAAAAACACCTCATGAAGCCAGCTCAGTTCTGGAAAAGTATTCTATGGACAGATGAGACAAAGATCAACCTGTACCAGAATGATGGGAAGAAAAAAGTTTGGAGAAGAAAGGGAACGGCACATGATCCAAGGCACACCACATCCTCTGTAAAACATGGTGGAGGCAACGTGATGGCTTGGGCATGCATGGCTTTCAATGGCACTGGGTCACTTGTGTTTATTGATGACATAACAGCAGACAAGAGTAGCCGGATGAATTCTGAAGTGTACAGGGTTATACTTTCAGCCCAGATTCAGCCAAATGCCGCAAAGTTGATCGGACGGCGCTTCATAGTACAGATGGACAATGACCCCAAGCATACAGCCAAAGCTACCCAGGAGTTCATGAGTGCAAAAAAGTGGAACATTCTGCAATGGCCAAGTCAATCACCAGATCTTAACCCAATTGAGCATGCATTTCACTTGCTCAAATCCAGACTTAAGACGGAAAGAACCACAACCAAGCAAGACCTGAAGGCTACGGCTGTAAAGGCCTGGCAAAGCATTAAAAAGGAGGAAACCCAGCGTTTGGTGATGTCCATGGGTTCCAGACTTAAGGCAGTGATTGCCTCCAAAGGATTCGCAACAAAATATTGAAAATAAAAATATTTTGTTTGGGTTTGGTTTATTTGTCCAATTACTTTTGACCTCCTAAAATGTGGAGTGTTTGTAAAGAAATGTGTACAATTCCTACAATTTCTATCAGATATTTTTGTTCATACCTTCAAATTAAACGTTACAATCTGCACTTGAATTCTGTTGTAGAGGTTTCATTTCAAATCCAATGTGGTGGCAGGCAGAGCTCAACTTGCGAAAATTGTGTCACTGTCCAAATATTTCTGGACCTAACTGTATATATATATGTATATACATATATATATATATATATATATATATATATATATATATACACATTTTTTTTTTAACGGACGTCTGAATTCTTTATTTCGCCAAACTAATATTTTTTTGTATGGGGGGGTCTACTTTCCAACATGGGGTCACATGTGGGGGATCTCCAATTGCAACATGGTGCGGCTAACGATTCCAGCTAATTTTCCATTTAAAAAGTCAAATGACGCTCTTTCCCTCTGGAGCTCTGCCATGCGCACAAACAGTAGTTTTCTGACACATATGAGGTATCAGCGTACTCAGAACAAATTGCTCAACAAATTTTGTGGTTCATTTTATCCTGTGACCCCTGTTCAAATTAAAAAATTGAGCCTAAAATAACATTTTTGTGAAAAAAAAGTACTTTTTTGTTTTTATGCCTCAATGTATGAAGCATGTGAGGTTTCAAAGTGCTCATTACCCATCTAGATTTATGCCATGGGGGGTCTAGTTTCCAAAATGAGGTCACTTGTGGGGGAGCTCCATTGTTTAGGCACCTCAGGGGGTCTCCAAATGAAACATGGCGTAGGCTAATAATTCCAACCAATTTTGCTGTGAAATGGTGCTCCTTCTCTTCTGAGCCCCGCCGTGTGCCCAAACAATTACTTTCCACCACATATAAGGTATCTGTGTACTCAAGAGAAATTAAACAATACATTTTATGGTGCATTTTTTCCTGATTCCCTTGTGGAAAACAAAGCTACCTGGTTGAACTAACAATTTCATGGTAAAAAAAAATATATATATTTTCACGGCTGAACATTCTAAACTTTTGTGAAGCCTCCAGGGGTTCAAAGTGTTCAGTAAACATCTAGATAAATTCCATGAGGGGGTCTAGTTTCCAAAATTGGGTCACTTGTGGGGGAGCTCCATTGTTTAGGCACCTCAGGGGGTCTCCAAACACAACATGGCATCCACTAAAGATTCCAGACAATTTTGCGTTTGAAAAGTCAAATGTCTCTCCTTGCCTTCCGAGCCCTGCTGTGTGCCGAAACATTTGATTTCCACCACATATGAGGTATCGGTTTACTCAGGAGAAAATGCACAATACATTTTATGTTGCAATTTTTCCTGATACCCTTGTGAAAAAAAAGCTACCTGGTTGAAGTAACAATTTTGTGGTAACTTTTTTTTTTTTGTATTTTCACTGCTCAAAGTTATTAACTTTTGTAAAGCCCCCAGAGGTTCAAAGTGCTCAATAAACATCTAGATAAATTTCATGAGGGGTCTAGTTTTCAAAATAGGGTCACTTGTGGGGGAGCTCCATTGTTTAGGCACCTCAGGGGGTCTGCTAATTTTTCCAGACAATTTTGCTTTCAAAAATTCAAATGATGCTCCTTCTCTTCCGAGCCTTGCCGTGCGCCCAAACAATTGATTTCCCCCACATATGAGATATCAGTGTACTCAGGAGAAATTGCACAATTAATTTTATGGTGCATTTTTCCTGATACCCTTGTGAAAATGCTAAATTTTATGGGTTAAGTAACATTTTTGTGTAAAAAAGTAAAATTTTCATTTTTTCTTTCCACATTGGTTTGTTTGCTGTAAAGCTCCTAAAGGGTTAATAAACTTCTTGGATGTAGTTTTGAGCAGTGTGAGGGGTGCAGATTTTAGAATGGGGTCACTTTTGGGTATTTTCTGTCACCTAGGCCTCTCAAAGTCACTCCAAATGTTATGTGGTACCTAAAAAATTTGTTTTGTAAATTTTGTTGGAAAAATTAAAAATTGCTGATGAACTTTAAATCCTTCTAACTTCCTAACGGAAAATTGTTTCGAAAATTGCGCTGGTATAAAGTAGACAAGTAGGAAATGTTATATAGTAACTATTTTGTGTGACGTATCTCACAGATTTATGGGCATAAAATTTCAAATTTTGAAAATTGCGAAATTTTCAAAATTTTAACCAAATTTCCAAAATTTTCACACATAAACGCAAAAAATATCGGCCTAAATTTACTACTGACATGAAGTACAATATGTCACGAAAAAAAAAATCTCAGAATCGCCAGGATCCGTTGAAGCGTTCCAGAGTTATAACCTGTCAAAGTGACACTAGTCAGAAATGTAAAAAATGGCCCGGTCTTTAAGGTGAAAACAGGCTGGAGGCTGAAGGGGTTAAAAGAAAGGGTGCAATAACATGAGGGCAAGTAGATGGTCAGCTGCCGACCCTAACACTGCGGTCCCCAGATGTCAGCAGGGGAACCATAGAATACATCACCGCCTCTGCCGCAAGTCTGCCTCCCCGACGGTCTAGGCCCCAGATACTTAACCTGGTATGCCAGGTGCTGATGCCGGCCCTGAAGACCGTAATCATTTACTTAGATACCATTCTCATATACTCACAGGATTATGATTCTCATATGGAACATGTCAGACGTACTACAATTCTCATAGATGATAGGTTGTATGCTAAATTTGAGAAATGTGAATTAGCTATAGAGGAAGTTTGTTTTTTTGGGGTATATGCTGTAATTTCCAGCAGCTGGTTTTCATATGGATTATACTGAATTACAGGCTATATTAAAATGGGACCGCCCTGGAAAACCTAAGACTACAATGCTTTTTAGGTTTTGCAAATTATTGCTGAAAGTTTATTATGAACTTTTCTGCTATAACAAGACCTTGCTCTGACATGACTATAAAAATAAGGACTTTTCAAGATGCTCTGAGGGTGTTTTGTATGAGTTTGACTTAAAAATTGCTTGTCACCACCACCTGTACTGATACAACCTCATGTATGTCAGCCTTTTACGGTGGAGGTTGATGCGTCAGAAGTGGGTGTATGAGCTGTGCTGTCTCAGGGTCTGTCTCTTGGTAAGCTGCATTCATGCTCCTTTTTCTCTTAGAAACTAACATCACCAGAATGTAAATACTAATTTTTAACATTCATTGTGATCATATTAGCATTTGAGGAATCACGATACCTTTTGGAGGGAGCTATCCATTCTGTTACTGTAATTACTGACCATTAAAAAATCTTCTCTACAAAGAGTCTGCAAAGCATCTTACACCAAGACAAGCTTGGTGGTCATTGTTTTTTTAATAGCTTTAATTTCTTTGTAACTTATCACCCTGGTTCTAAAAACATGAAGACCTATGTTTTGTCCATGATTTTTCCCTGGGGGAAACTCTGTGAGGAGCCTGTCCCATTCTTCATTAGTGAATGGTGGTGTTGATGTTTAGTACAGATTTTGAATCTGATATCACAGAAGTTCAATGTGATTTGCCATTTGGTATTCCACTGAATAAGTCATTTTTCCATGGGAACTTTAAACTTAAGGTCGTGGGGGAACATCATGATTCAGTTCTTGCTGGTCACCCTGTGGTTAAAGGAACTCTTGGTCTCATATTGCATTGCTTTTGGTGACCAACAATTCTAAGGGATGTGGTAGCCTATGTGTTTGCCTGCACCTCCTGTGCATGCTCTTAAGACATCTCATTCTTATCCTTTGAGTGTTATTTGAGGATAGTGGGTAACATGGAGAGACAAAACAGGTTCAACTGGGGTAGTTGTGAAAGCCACAACTACTGAGAAGGCAAAAATGGCTGGGGGTAGTGATGAGTTTCCTTGGCAGGAGGAGTAGATTGGGTGCAGGAATATGGTGTCAAAATTTTAGCACCAAGTCTGTATCTTCTGGCAATAAAACAGTTTTCTGCCAAGAGATGCAGGTCTATGAACTCAGTGTGAGTTCATTGATGTTCCTTGAAGTCAGATTACCTTCAGTCACAAGAGGAGGGCCATAAAAACCTCCAGATGTCACCACAAATAACTTGAGTGACGTCATTACTGATTTTGGCTCAGTCTCTGCCTGAACCTCACAGCAAGCAGTCATGGTCTATGGCGCTTGCTGTGAATTCAGATGTAGCATAGCTGGAAGCATTGTGGGACCTAATAAATTGGATTACGGCAGACCTGGGTGCTTTAGGGGTTAACAAATTGGTGAAAAGAGTTATTTTTTTTATTTTTTTTTCAATAAAGGATTTTTCTGTGTGTTTGTGTTTATTCCTTCTTACTTATAAGGTTAATGATGGGGATCTCATAGACCCTCTCCATCACTAATCCAGGGCTTAGTGATATCTGTGGGCTGTCATTAACCCCTTTTTACCCTGATTGCCACTGCATCAGTGCAATCTGGAAGAGCTGGGTAAAGTTCCGGGACTGTCACATCTAATGGATTCAATAATCCTTGGCTGCTGTAGGCTGCTATTTTTATGCTGGGGTGTTCCCAATAGGCATAGGTCTTCTCAGCCTGAGAATACCAGCCCCCAGCTGTCGTGCTTTATCATGACGGGATATTAAACTTGGGGGGGGACTGCATTCTGCTTTTTAATTACTTATTTATTTAAATATTAATAAAAAAGCCCCATGCAGTTCCTGTTATTTTGATATACAGCCAAGATAAGTGCACGGCTGGAAGCTGCAGACTGTAACCATGGGCTTTATATGTGCTTGTGTCATGTACATATGTGATTTATCTGAGGAAGGAGATGTGATCTTTGAAGCGCATAATAAAATCATGATTTAACCATTATTGCTGACTATATTCTTATGACAGCACGGGAATCCACTTCTGTTTTATCGTTTGATGCTTGTATCAATACAGTGAAAACCAGGAGCGGCGCGCACCACGTATAGTATAACCAAACTAGGTAGGGGAGCACCCTGGTGAAGAAGGAAGGACTGTATGTGTACAAGAGAAGAGATTCCGCACAAACAATCAGGGGCACACCAATAGATAAGGATATGTATAAAAGAGAAACACCTTTATTAGCACAAACAAGGACATGTTAAAAACATTTAAAACACATATAGATGCAAAACGCCCATTGAGCGGGACCAAACCCAGAGTATGGAAACAATGAGCCAAAAATACAAATGGTAATACAGTGCAAGATAATGCAACAAGAGAGAACCCACAGATGGTGCAGTATCAAGAATCCAGTGACAACCCCTGTTAAAATATGTGAAGTGCGAGGCCTCTACAGGGATAGCAGTTGCTGGTGCTGATACAGTCATATGAAAGAGTTTGGGCACCCTTATTAATGTTAACCTTTTTCTTTATAACAGTTTGTTTTTTTGCAACAGCTATTTCAGTTTTATATATCTAATAACTGATGGACTGAGTAATATTTCTGGATTGAAATGAGGTTTATCATACTAACAGAAAATGTGCAATCCGCATTTAAACAAAATTTGACCGGTGCAAAAGTATGGGCACCTCAACATAAAAGTGACATTAATATTTTGTAGATCCTCCTTTTGCAAAAATAACAGCCTCTAGTCGCTTCCTGTAGCTTTTAATTCCTGGATCCTGGATGAAGGTATATTTGACCATTCCTGTTTACAAAACAATTCCAGTTCAGTTAACTTGATGGTCGCCGAGCATGGACAGCACGCTTCAAATCATATACCTTCGACACTTTGTAGCTGAGAACCATGATAACTGGTCCTCCCTCCTACCCTGGGCAGAATTTGCCCTTAACAATTCGCTGGCTGAGGCCACTGGGCAGACACCGTTCGTACTCAATAATGGGCAACACCCTAGGGTACCGGTACCGTTTCCCGCTGCTGCACCTCCTCCTCTTGTGGCCGACTGGGCAACTAATGCCAGAGAGGTTTGGGATCGGACTCAAGAGTTGATCCAAGCAGCTAAGGACCGTATGAAGACGGTGTCCGATCGGTTTCGTCGCCCGGCTCCTGTCTTTTCTCCGGGGGACTTTGTGTGGCTCTCTGCAAAACACGTGAGACTTAGAGTGAGCTCTGTCAAATTTGCTCCTCGCTTCCTGGGTCCTTATGAGGTTCTTCGACAGGTAAATCCTGTAGTCTACTAGTTGAAGTTACCCGTCCATCTTAGGATCCATGACAAATTCCATGTTTCACTGCTAAAGCCGGCTATTTTACCTCATGCTCGTGAAGTGCACTCTCCTGCCTCTGATTCCTCTCGCTCTAGCTATGAGGTACGAGCCATAGTTGGTTCTAAGATGGTTAGAGGGCGCAGGTTCTTCTTGATAGATTGGGAGGGCTACGGCCCGGAACATCGTTCTTGGGAGCCTGAGGAGGCTGTCCATGCTCCCGACTTAGTTGCCGATTACCTGCGTCGCCGGGAGGGGGGCCCTTGAGGGGGAGGTACTGTTACGGTTGCTGTGGCACTGGAGTCTATGTCCAGATTTCTTGTTATTGCACATGTGCGAGCACTGGAGACTATGTCCAGATTTTTTGCTACTGCACATGTGCAAGCGCTGGAGACTAAGTCCTATCTTGGAGCCATTGCACATGTGCGGGTGACATCATTGCTGACACGAGGTCACAATTCTCTGACACCTTCTATGCCGATTGGCTGCTGGTCATGTGCTTGTGACACGTGGTCACATGTCTCTGACACCTTGTATGCCAATTGGTCGCTGGTCATGTGCTTGTGACGCTTTGCTCGGTGATAGGCCAGCGTGACGTCATTCCTGTCGTTCTGGCAGCGAAATGGCTCTGGTGTCCTCCATCTTGGATGAGGCACAGAGTCTATATAAGACCCTGACGCATGCCGCACGGCGCTCAGTCCTCTTGTTTCATGCATGAGAGTAGACGCTCTGTGCACGTTCCTCTAGGCATCTCTCTGTCTATGCTAGGTGAGCGCTACCGGCAGGGTAGCATTCTTATACCTTACAGCTTTGGCTGCAGTCCGTATCCTTACCTCTTAGGGGAGCGGACATAGGCAGCTGCCTGAGGCACATGGTCTGGCTGGGCCTTGTGATTCTACTCGTAGGTGGACGTTGCCGCTAGGGTAACGTTCCTTATACTGCGTCTGGCAGTTGTTCGTATCCTCGCACACTAGGGGAGCAAACAGAGGTAGGAGCTTTGTGCGGCTTATGCTGCTGTCCATCTCTTTTGCACCACTAGAAGAGCGGACCTAGGCAGGTGCCATATCTAGTGGTTCGTGTCCTCGCACACTAGTGGAGCGAACGCAGATAGGAGCTTTGTGCGGCTTACGCTGCTGTTCGTCTCTTTTGCACCACTAGAAGAGCGGACCTAGGCAGGTGCCATATCTAGTGGTTCGTGTCCTCGCACACTAGTGAAGCGAACGCAGGTAGGAGCTTTGTGCGGCTTACGCTGCTGTCCGTTTCCTGGCACCACTAGAGGAACGGACCTAGGTAGGTGCCATTTCACACTCACTGCCTTTGTCTCTGTGATTATTAACAGAGACCATTCCACACACCCTCCAAGTAAGGGAGGAATTGCCTTATTTACTAATTATATTCCTCTGTGAGTTTGACAGAGGTATTGCACTCTGCCATAGTCTGCAGCAGAGTTTTTGCACGGTGGACCCTGACTGTCTGTTACTCCTTTAGGTTTTATTATCAGACAGCCCCCCGTAACATACCCTGTTGGTAAGATAGAAAGTGAGCTGCCACCGGCGTGATAGATTTACCTTTTAGGGTATCCGAGGCTGCCAGATTGATGGTTGAGATGTGTTTCTGAATCCTCTTTCTGAGTTCCTGAGTAATTTGGCCAATGTAGGTTTTGTCACACGGGTAGATCATGCAATATATCACATTGTCAGTCTTACAATTAATGTAAGATCTGATGGAGTGATTAGTAGAATCCTGAGGATTATAGAAGGTGTTATGAGTGACTTGCATGAAACCACAGATGTTGCAGTCCCCACATGGAAAGGAGCCCCTAAGTGTGACTCCACGATGTAATTTAGTCGTGGGTCTAACGAAATGGCTCCGAGTCAAAAGGTCCCTCATATTGGGAACCCGTCATGCCGTAAGCAGGGGTTGAGAAGAAACCACTGGGGAAGTCTGTGTATCCGTGGTTAGTATAGCCCAGTGCTTTTGGAGGATGTGTCTCACCTATTGCCATTCATTATTGTAGGTGGTGATAAATCTGACATGGTCATCCTTGTGCTTCAATTTAGGCTTGATGAGTGACTCCTGCGTTTCGCTGCTAGCCCTCCGGTACGCTTTAGAAATGATTTTCTTAGGGTACCCACGTTTCACAAACCTAGAAGTGAGATTAGAAGCCTGTTGGCCGAAATCAATATCCTCACTACAGTTGCGTCATACCCTTAAGAATTGCCCAGTGGGTATACCTGTTCTGATATGTCGCGGATGAAAACTTGTAAAATGCAGAAGAGCATTAGTGGCCGTGGACTTCCGGTAAAGGTTTGTTGACAGGCCTCCATCCTTGATGGTAACTTCCAGATCCAAGAATGACACAGCTGCGGGTGAAATATGGTAAGAGAGGAAGATGTTGAAATTGTTGGTATTCAGGCTGGAAATGAAAGCACAGCACTCATCCTCCGAACCCCTCCAGATGAAAATTACGTCGTCAATATACCAATGCCAATGCAAAACCTTTTCCTTAAATAACTGAGACTGGAAAATACAGGTGGACTCCCACCAACCTAAGAACAGGTTTGCAAAAGATGGTGCACAACGTGCGCCCATTGCCACTCCCGAAGTTTGTCTATAATAAGTCCTGTCAGAGATGAAATAGTTATTGCGTAAGACAAAGTCGAGGAGGTCCACCAGAAAGGAATCTTGCATACGGTCGGAACGGGATTGTGAGTCCAGAAAATGAGTGACCGCATGCATGCCTTCTGGGTGTCGGATGTTGGTGTATAGCGACTCAACATCACATGTCACCAATAATGCACTGGGAGGAACCGTGATACCCCTATAAATTGTGACAACATGGACAGTATCCTGGACAAAAGAAGGGAGCCTGCTGACAAACGGTTGGAGGAAAAAGTCTATATAGGTGCTGGCATTTTCACAGAGACTCCCTATGCTGGCCACTATGGGCCTGCCGGGAGATCTGGAAGTCGATTTGTGGACCTTGGGCAGTAGATAAAAGGTAGGAACAATGGGATCCGGGACCCACATGTACTTGAACTCTTTATCAGAGATGATACCAAGACGCCGAGCAGACTGTAATAGAAGATTAAATTTAGACATAAACACCTGCGTCGGGTCAGATGGTAATTTGGTGTAAAACTCTGTACTTCTTATCTGTCTGTGAGCTTCTTTCAAGTACATGTGGGTGGGCCAGATCACAACGTTTCCACCCTTATCATCTTCCTTAATGATTAAGTTGTTGTTCTTTTCAACTTAAAGATGGCCTGCCTTTCCGGAATGGACAGGTTGGGTGCCCTGTTTGTGCCAGATCCCACCTTGGCAATGTCAGCCCTGGCCAGCTCGAAGAAGATTTGAATAGCTGGTACCAGGGAGAATGAAGGGGTCGCCACAGATTTGTTCCTCAAGGGGAACTGTCTCCTACCTGATCCATTGGTGTTTTCCTCCACCAAGTCCAGCAGGTCCTGAAAGGTTTGTCGTTCGTCTGGTGCCATATTGTCAATGATTTGGGGTCTCCTATAAATGACCTGGAAAATGAGGTTCCGACAGAAAAGGTAAAGATCTTTAGACAGGGAGAATTTGTAGACAGAATGGGTAGGTGAGAACGTAAGTCCTCGTTCCAATACAGAAATCTCTTGTGGGGACAGGTCGTACGTGGAAAGGTTGATGATCTGTAATGAGTCCCTTACCTGAATATCAATAGCTGCGTCGGAAGTGTTGTTGACCATATCTAGAATCGGTACCTCATTTTCCTGAATGGTAGTTGGCGATGGTTGTACCCTTGTTTTCTTCCTGTTTTGCCCCCTGCGACCGCCTCTTATGACTTTGCGTCGGGGTCGCTGCCTGATGATAAAAAATCGCTAGAGCTGCTTTCTTGTGCTTGGGGAAAAGCGTTATTAACATTCCTGGGGGGCCTGTTGGTATTATATCCCCTGGTATTGCCCTTTTGCCTCCTCTTAAATACCACTTTATTGTCAAAATCGGATCTGTCTCGCTGGAATTTGCCACATATTCTATCCACAATTTCTTTTTCATATTTATCCATCTGCGCTTTAAGTCTGGCCTGAAATGGTTCGACTTGTGAGCGGTCCTCAAGTCGAGCCAGCTTGGACTCCAAATCTTTGATGTTAGTTTTAGTGGTTGCTAACAGTACCCTGTCATGCTCAAGTAACATGTTTATAAGTATATTCGAACACCGAAGGAGACCTTGCTCCTAGGTATCCTGGAATGCCACAGAGGGTTCCCAAGAAGGGAAGTTGTTGACCCGGAGACCTCGGGGAACAATACCAGTCTTGAGGTATTCCTCAAGGCTACGTATGCTCCACCAGAGGCGTATGCCCATTTTATGGGCTGAAGTGAGGTCCGACGTGAGGGAAACTTCAGAGACTTTGGACAGGGGTGCGGAGGAAAAAATATTGTCAGAATGCTGTTGCCAAGCATCTTTTCGTGAATCCCAATCCATTCTGGCAATCAATAACAGTAATTACCAATAAATACTACCACACAGACTCACAACACAGGCGAGTGAGAAGAACAGAAATTATGTATATATATAACCCGATCAAGACTAATGTTTTAAATAAAACGGTGTGCAGCTCCAGAACTGTAACCCCAAGAGGGGAACAGGAAAAGGTAACTGAGAAAACCAGGAGCGGAGCGCACCACGTATAGTATAACCAAAATAGGTAGGGGTGCACCCTGGTGCAGAAGGAAGGACTGTATGTGTACAAGAGAAGAGATTCCGCACAAACAATCAGGGGCACACCAATAGATAAGGATATGTATAAATGAGAAACACCTTTATTAGCACAAACAAGGACATGTTAAAAACATTTAAAATACATATAGATGCAAAACGCCCATTGAGCGGGACCGAACCCAGAGTATGGCAACAATGAGCCAAAAATACAAATGGTAATACAGTGCAAGATAATGCAACAAGAGAGAACCCACAGATGGTGCAGTATCAAGAATCCAGTGTCAACCCCTGTTAAAATATGTAAAGTGCGAGGCCACTATAGGGATAGCAGTTGCTGGTGCTGATATATGGAAGTGTGTTCATATAAAGAACAAAAATGTACTAGAGAGATATATATATATATATAACTAATATACAGTTACGGAAACAAATCTAGGTATTTAAATTCAAAGACACACAATCACATAGGTAGTAGTGAGCAACACAGGAGCTGTTAACCCAAGACTGTGCTATGCTGCAAACATGGTAGAAAGGTGTATATGTCCGATGCTGGAAAGCAAGGGAAATATTGCAGCAAGTATAGTTGAAATAGCAAAAAATAGGCCCAAGCATATACCATATGCCCAAATGCTTAGCAGGGCATGAGTGACATCACAAAAAGCCACATAATAAACCAGGGGGCATAAAGCCTAGTATAAGACACGGGATAAATAATCACCGGTAGAAGGCACAGGGTTAATCAAACACACATATGTGCAAATGTAGGGTCAGGTAAGCCGCTCAGGATGGGGAGCCGACTCGTATCGCCGCCGCAGCGGCTTCATCAGAGAGAGTAAAGGTGAGTGCATAACAGAAGAGTATAAATACATCAATGATAAGCAAGTAGACTCACACACCTAAGGGGCGGCGGACCAGCATGGTCCGTGTAGCGAGGCGCCATGTTGCGCGTGCGCAATGCAGCGAGACGGCAAGGCAGAATGGTCAAAATGTGACAGAAGGCATAATAAGGTAAAGCGCTGCATCGCGCATGCGCAGTCCCACAGAATGGAGGAGCAGAGCGGTACAAAGGCTATGAGAAGCAGGGCGCACAGTATGCATGCGCAAGTAGCAAATAGTAAGGCATCATATAAGCACTGGTATGGTAAAGGAGCCATAAATTAAATTTGTGGAAAAAGAGGGGCTATAGTTATTTTCATTGTTTGTATATGCACGCAAAGTATGCCCTATATAGATAGGAAAACATTGATAAGTGTGGTATTAGGCATGTAACGGCGCACCAAATATGAAGACTTATAAATATGCAACGGATTATGACAAAGAAGGGGGGGAGGGGAGGGGGGAAAGGGTGGGACTGGAGGGTTGTTGGTGCAAATATAGCATTATGAGCCAGAAATGTACAGAAGAGATATATGTGCAGAGACACAAATGGAATCGTATGCATGTTTGGTATATTTTTCACACTAGTATACAATAGTACATGCACCAGCCAACAGGTAAATTTACATAAAGATAGTACTAGAGATGAAGGAGTACCCATACATTAGTTCAAGGACATGTGGGTCCCGGATCCCATTGTTCCTACCTTTTATCTACTGCCCAAGGTCCACAAATCGACTTCCAGATCTCCCGGCAGGCCCATAGTGGCCAGCATAGGGAATCTCTGTGAAAATGCCAGCACATATGTGGACTTTTTCCTCCAACCGTTTGTCAGCAGGCTCCCTTCTTTTGTCCAGGATACTGTCCATTTTTTCACAATTTGTAGGGGTATCACGGTTCCTCCCAGTGCATTATTGGTGACATGTGACGTTGAGTCGCTATACACCAACATCCGACACCCAGATGGCTTGCATGCGGTCACTCATTTTCTGGACTCACAATCCCGTTCCGACCGTATGCATGATTCCTTTCTGGTGGAGCTCCTCGACTTTGTCTTACGCCAAAACTATTTCATCTTCGACAGGACTTATTATAAACAAACTTTGGGAGTGGCAATGGGCGCATGGTGTGCACCATCTTTCGCCAACCTGTTCTTAGGTTGGTGGGAGTCCACCTGCAATTTCCAGTCTCAGTTGTTTAAGGAAAAGGTTTTGCATTGGCATCGGTATATTGACGACGTCTTTTTCGTCTGGAGGGGTTCGGAGGATGAGTGCTGTGCTTTCATTTCCAGCCTGAATACCAACAATCTCAACATCTTCCTCTCTTACCATATTTCACCCGCAGTTGTGTCAGTCTTGGATCTGGAAGTTACCATCAAGGATGGAGGCCTGTCAACAAACCTTTACCGGAAGTCCACAGCCACTAATGCTCTTCTGCTTTTTACAAGTTTTCATCCACGACATATCAGAACAGGTATACCCACTTGGCAATTCTTAAATGTACGACACAACTGCAGTGAGGATATTGATTTCGGCCAATAGGCTTTTAATCTCACTTCTAGGTTTGTGAATCGTGGGTACCCTAAGAAGATCATTTCTAAAGCATACCAGAGGGCTAGGGGTGAAACACAGGAGTCACTCATCAAGCCTAAATTGAAGCACAAGGATGACCATGTCAGATTTATCACCACCTACAATAATGAATGGCAACAGGTGAGACACATCCTCCAAAAGCACTGGCCTATACTAACCACAGATACACAGACTTCCCCAGTGGTTTCTTCTCATCCCCTGGTTATGGCACGACGGGCTCCCAATTTGAGGGACCTTTTGACTTGGAGCCATTTCGTTAGACCCACGACTAAATTACATCGTGGAGTCACACTTAGGGGCTCCTTTCCAAGTGGGGACTGCAATATCTGTGGTTTCACGTAAGTCACTCATAACACCTTCTAAAATCTTTAGGATTCTACTAATCACTCCATCAGATCTTACATTAATTGTAAGACTAAAGACCGATTTACACGCTGCAATGTATCTTACAATGTGTCGGCGGGGTCACTTCGTAAGTGACGCACATGCGCCATCGTAAGGTACATTGCAGTGTGTGACAGGTACGTGCGATTGCGATTGAACGGTAAAACGTTCATCGCATACACATCATACCTTTGTCTAGAATTGCATGTCAGATTGTTCATCGTACCCCGGGTAGCACACACCGCAGTATGTGACACCCCGGGAACGATGAACAGATCTTACCTACGTCCTGCGGCTCCCGGCCCACAATGCGGAAGGAAGGAGGTGGGCGGGATGTTTACGTCCTGCTCAGCTCCACCCCTCCGCTTCTATTGGCCGGCTGCCGCGTGATGTCGATGTGACGCCGAACGTCCCTCCCACGCCAGGAAGTGGACGTTCGCCGCCCACATTGAGGTCGTATGGACGGGTAAGTGCGTGTGACGGGGGGGTTTCGCGTTTGTGCGGCACGTTCAACAAATTGAACGTGCCACACATACGAAGGGGGTGTTGCAAATCGCATACAAAATCGTATGCGAAATTGCAACGTGTAAAGCAGGCTTTAGAATGTGATATATTGCATGATCTGCCCGTGTGACAAAACCTACATTGGCCAAACTACTCAGGAACTCAGAAAGAGGATTCAGAAACACATCTCAACCATCAATCTGGCAGCCTCGGATACCCTGAAAGGTAAATCTATCACGCCGGTGGCAGCTCACTTTCTATCTTACCATCAGGGTAGTCCACGTGGGCTCTGTGTTTTTGGGCTCCAGAAGTGCCATATTAGTGCTAGGGGGGGTTCCTGCACAAGATGGCTCCTCCAAAATGAATCCAGATGGATTTTTAGACTTCATTCCGTTGCCCCTTTGGGCCTTAACGAGGAACTTCTTTTCACTGGGTTCCTTGGCTGATGGACCTCTTTCACCCCCCCCTCTTTGCTCCTCTTCCTTCTCCTCCCTTTCCCTTTTCATATGTGATCCTTGCACTTAAGTAATCATGTAATATTAATTCAAAATGTGGTTGTCATCTCTCCCTCTTGCAGGCACCCTCTTTCTATCGGATGCCTTCAATATGCATCTTCCTGCAACAGCTTTTGTGTGTATGGGAACACCACCGTATCCGGTCATTGGACTCCCATCTTCTACAACCACTGTCCTTCTGCTTCCGGATCCGAATTGCCTTCTATATCCTGTCTCTACGTTGATATGGTTGCCTCCTGTCATCCAGTGGTGCTTTATATACCTGTACCCCCATTTGGACAATCTACTGTTCTTGTCACAGTTCCTGTGTGTACAGGCACACCACTGCATCCGGTCATTGGACTCCCATCTACTATAACCATTGTCCTCCTGCCTCTGGTTTTAAATTGTATTCTATACTCGCCTCGGTGTTGATATGGTTGCCTTCCGTCATCTAGTGGTGCCTTATACATTTGTATGTTTATTTGGATCATCCACTATTATATTTATCTACTAGTGGCCTTTTAACCAATTTTATAATAATCGGGGCAGTATCAGGCATCCCTGCACACCGTCTACCTTGGTCACAATATGATCTTGGTACTCTACGTGCATTTCAAGTTTCCACGCATATTGTCCATTTTGGACATTACCAACTGCGACCGTACACTGGGGTTGTATACATGTGTGCACATTTTGGCACTTTACCCATAATGGTTGTGGGATTTTTTTAGGAATGGGTTTTATAGGCATGCCGACCTTGTTGAATGTATATATTTAAATCATTCCTGGGGTGTGCCTAATGTATGGGTACTCCTTCATCTCTAGTACTATCTTTATGTAAATTTACCTGTTGGCTGGCGCATGTACTATTGTATACTAGTGTGAAAAATATACCAAACATGTATACGATTCCATGTGTGTCTCTGCATATATATCTCTTCTGTACTTTTCTGCCTCATAATGCTATATTTGCACCAACAACCCCCCAGTCCCCGCCCTTTCCCCCCCCTCCCCTCCCCCCCTTCTTTGTCATAATCCGTTGCATATTTATAAGTCTTCATATTTGGTGCGCCGTTACATGCCTAATACCACACTTATATTTTCCTATCTATATAGGGCATACTTTGCGTGCATATACAAACAATGAAAATAACTATAGCTCCCCTTTTTCCACAAATTTAATTTATGGCTCCTTTACCATACCAGTGCTTATATGATGCCTTACTATTTGCTACTTGCGCATGCATACTGTGCGCCCTGCTTCTCATACCTTTGTACCGCTCTGCTCCTCCGTTCTGTGGGACTGCGCATGCGCGATGCAGCGCTTTACCTTATTATGCCTTCTGTCACATTTTGACAATTCTGCCTTGCCGTCTCGCTGCATTGCGCATGCGCAACATGGCGCCTCGCTACACGGACCCTGCTGGTCCGCCGCCCCACAGGTGTGTGAGTCTACTTGCTTATCATTGATGTATTTATACCCCTCTGTTATGCACTCACCTTTACTCTCCCTGATGAAGCCGCTGCGGCGGCGATACGCATCAGCTCCCCATCCTGAGCGGCTTACCTGACCCTACCTTTGCACATATGTGTGTTTGATTGAGCCTGTGCCTTCTACCGGTGATTATTTATCCCGTGTCTTATACTAGGCTTTATGCCCCCTGGTTTATTATGTGGCTTTTTGTGATGTCACTCATGCCCTGCTAAGTATTTGGGCATATGGTATATGCTTGGGCCTATTTTTTGCTATTTCAACTATACTTGCTCCAATATTTCCCTTGCTTTCCAGGATTGGACATATACACCTTTCTACCATGTTTGCAGCATAGTACAGTTTTGGGTTAACAGCTCCTGTGTTGCTCACTACTACCTATGTGATTGTGTGTCCTTGAATTTAAATACCTAGATTTGTTTCCGCAACTGTATATTAGTTATATATATATATATATCTCTAGGACATTTTTGTTCTTGTTATGAACACACTTCCATATATCAGCACCAGCAACTGCTATCCCTATAGTGGCCTCGCACTTTACATATTTTAACAGGGGTTGACACTGGATTCTTGATACTGCACCATCTGTGGGTTCTCTCTTGTTGCATTATCTTGCACTGTATTACCATTTGTATTTTTGGCTCATTGTTGCCATACTCTGGGTTTGGTCCCGCTCAATGGGCGTTTTGCATCTATATGTGTTTTAAATGTTTTTAACATGTCCTTGTTTGTGCTAATAAAGCTGTTTCTCTTTTATACATATCCTTATCTATTGGTGTGCCCCTGATTGTTTGTGCGGAATCTCTTCTCTTGTACACATGTATCAATACAGTGGGGACTGCATTCTAATTGTTTTATGTATTCATTTATTTATCACCAGTCTAAGGACACAGACAGAGTGTGTGATTTCAACCAATCAGAAACGTTCTTTCAGAGGGTGGGGCGTGGTCCAATAGCAGCCAATCAGAGACGTCGGTGGAAGGGCAAAGCAGAGAATATTAATTAGTGATAATTAACAAACCCCAAATGTAGCGCTGCAACTGCGGGTTGCAGTAAGTATGTACTGTTTTTAACTCTTTTGCTTTTTTTACAGTGGCCAAACACAGCCATGCCAATACCTGACATGGCTGTTATGGGCAGGGAAAGGCTGCTTTTTGCCATCCGATCATTTACTGAGCCTTGTCAAGATCATCGACTTTTGTGGAAAATGCTGATGTCCGATCCCAATCTGATCCAGCCAGACAATGTACGATTTTAACATTTTCCAATGTTTGCCAATCAGGATCTCTCATCAGTACTGTTTTGTAGTCTTTTTTTGATCACATGCTGTGGGAGAGCAATTCACATTCGCTCCCCTCCTATACTGTATATGCTAGGTGGATGCTTCCTTTAATGCCAGCTGTAGCGTCTCTATACTGGTCTGGTGAGATTTTGTGATCCAGACTTACTGATGGTTGTAATACTTAGTTGTTGTGAGCGGTTGTGGTATTAACCCTTGCTGTCCTTTTGTTGCTGACTTGATTATCTTACTTTTCTTCCTAATTTCTTTCTGTTTTTTGTGAGTTTGCAATTTGTCAGAGGTTTTTTCGACGTCTGTCTTTATTTGTGTTGCCATCACCCTTCTTTCCCTGGGGAAACAGTTTAGTTCTGGTCACGAGAATAGTAAAGCATGGAACTCTTGCAACTCCAATATAGGTAATCCAGAAGTTAGGGATAGCCTAGGTTCCCTTAGCATTAGAGATGAGCAAAACTCTCAAGGTTTGGTTCTCCAAGCCCAACTGAACGTAAGGTACGTTCACCGAACCGTTTGTCAAACCGAATTCGAACTACTATGGATCCTTACTGAACCCCATTGAATTAAATGTGAGGCCAAGCGTAAAGCAGAGAAAACACCTGTAAAAGTGGGTGAAAACCTTCCAAAACAGCAAAACTACATTTTACAGTGCAGTACCATTGTTTTGGCATAGCCATTATCCTCCTAAAATATTGACATAAAAAATATAGATGTGATGAGAAACAGGTGTAGGGTTTGTGGTCCCATACCCCTGCCAGTACAGACAATACACAACTTTGAGGCATACGGTCCATGCAACACACAGGCTGTGGCCTGGCATTTCAATTTTAAAAATGAAGACATGCAGGAGTGACAGGTGAAGGCCATTTGCTCCCAGAAGCCTGGCACTACCTACAAGACACTACTTTGAGACCCATCTTGGAGTCTCTACCTATAAAAATCTTTCAGGCATACAGCAGTACAGTAGTATCAATTGCCCTCCTCCCCATAGTGTCTTTTCACAGCAGGGAGGTACAGTCCATGCAACACACAGGCTGTGGCGGAGCATTTTAATTTTAAAAAATGAGAACACAGCAACCGTGCCTTGTAATGCGTCTAGGACATAATAGTGCCCTAGAGATTTCTGTACAATCAAGTAAATCCATGCAGTGCATATGGTATGTCCCCCAGGTGTAGTGCCATAACTAGGTTTGCACTGTAATTGCACAGGAACTTCCCTGACTCCAGGTAAGATGGACACAGCCATTGATCAATCTCAGCCCAGATAGCATTTCACAGCTCTGCAGCTGTGTCACTGCGTTCTCTGATGCATAATAAATTAAGCCCTGCCTGATTGTGTTGAGCTCTGGCTGAGCTGTAGGGAGGTAAGGGGTATTCTTTCTGCAATCTTAGAACACGTGTTACATTAAGGGAAAGGTTGAGGGCATAGGTGGAGGCCCTAGAAGAGGTGGAGGAAGCAGAAGAAGAAGCGGTAGATCCATACTTTTGTATTACAAGCCTTGGGAATTTCATCACTTGGGAAGCAGCCAGCTGCCCACCTGCTCCGCATCCACCAGAGCAACTTATTGCACAGTCAACAAGATGTAACCCCCCTGGCCATGCTTGCTCGTCCAGGTGTCAGTGGAGAAATGCACACTGGGAAGCAGACTTTTTTAAGGAAAAGGTAATCTTGGCTGTGACATGATGGTGTAGCAAAGGTACAGCTTTATTAGAATAGCAATGGCAATTGGGCAACTGGGGGACTGCAATGGCCATCAGGTTTTGGAGATCGTCTATATCACAGGCGGAAACATCAGTGTTAGGATGCAAAGGTCCTTCATCTGTGCCCACTTCGCAATTGTGATTTTCCCAACATCCAGACTGTGTTGTCCCAGGATATGTGTCATGGCATAGTCCACCGGGGGTCGCTGCTGCTGCCACAGTCACTGCAACATGTGCAGACTGGAATTCCACTGTGTCGGCACCTCATATATTAACCGGTTAACTAGTAGGCCAAAAGACCTTTACAGAGTTGCGAGTTGATAAGCCATGATGTGAAAGCGGCAGAATTGAACACACAGCAACCTTGCATCCTGCAGCAGTGCATCCAGGCCAGGCTAGTGGCCTAGAAAGTCCTGTACAATCAGGTTGAGTATATGAGCCTTGCAAGGCACATGTGTGATGTTGCCCAGGTGTTGGGTTACCACTAGGTTTGCTTCGCTATAACACATGGCCTTCCCATGCTACAGGTTCAGTGGAGACAGCCATTGATCAAAGTCGGTCTGTATAGCGGTCCGCAACGCTGCAGTTGTGTGACTGCGTTCTCCAATGCATATTAATTTAAGTCAATGCCTGATTGCATTGAGCTCTGGCTGAGCTGTACAAAAATATAGGGGATTCTTTCTGCACTGTTGCAACACATGTTACTTTAAGAGAGATTTTGGGGGCACAGATGAAGGCCTTAGAGCAGGTGGAGGAAGCAGAAGCAGTGGAGGAAGTGGTAGTTCCAGAGGTTTGTCCCCCAAGCAATAGGGATTTCAAGACTTGGGAAGCAGCTCGTTTCCCATTTTTTCCCTCAGCCACCATAATAACCCAGTGCCTTGTCAGCAAGATGTATAGCCCCTGGCCATGCTTGCTCGTCCTGGTATAAGTGGGAAAATGCACCCTGGGAGAAACAGAAATTTTCAAGGAAAAGGTAATGTTGTCTGTGACATGATGGTGTGACACAGACACAGCTTTATTAGAGAAATAATTGCGGCTGGGCAACTGGTACTGAGTGAGTGCAATGGCCATGAGGTTTCAGAAACCAACTGTATCTGCCAGGCAGAAAGGCAGGACTTCTGTGGACAACAGTTTTGATATGTTGAAGTTCAAGCACTTTGCTTTGCTATATGTGGAAGAAAATGGTCTTTTTTGTCACAAACACTGCGGGACCAAGGGCTAGCTGCTGTGCTGGCAGAGGGTAGAGTAAGGTGTACACGACCGAGCGGTAGACAGTGGGGTAGATGTAAAGGAAGATGTAATACTGGATTGAGAAACATGTGGTGTGCTCGGTATCTCACATAAATAAAAAAAAACAGGCATGGTCACTTCCATAACACCTGACGTGCCCTTACTTTCCCTGACTGTAACGGTTAAACAAGAGGAGGTTCTATGGTCAGAGACCTGTCAAAATAATATCGATGGTGAAGCAGGAGGAGGAAGAAGCAGCAGATAAAGTTGATTTGGCGGCCGGGGGTTGGGTAGGCCCGGTAGTCCATATTTTAGCATAGTGAGATTCCCACAGTAATTCATGTTGGTTTTGCATGTGCCTGTTCATGCATGTAGTAGTCAAATAATTTTAATTTTTTCCTCTACTGAGACGTTGTTTACAACTTTGGCAGATAACTACAGTTAAGTTCTCTTTTGTGGTCTCAAAAAAGGCCCAGGCTAGGCGACCCTTGCGAACTGCTGGCCAGTGACTGCTGGTGGCCCCAGCCAGAGTTGTGGCTGAGGATACAGTGCTTCTTATGGCAGCATCACTATGTGTTTCTGTGGTGATTGCTACCATAACATCCTTACATTCGATGCTACCATAACATCCTTACATTCCTTTTCCTCCTCTTCCTACATAGTTGCTGAGCTACTCAGCTGCATGCCTCTGGGTTCACACCAAGTGGGATCTACAACTTAATTGTCATCCTCTATGTTGGTCTCTCTCCTCCTCTTCTTGACCTGACATCACAGGACCGTGCACATGCGCCTCAGGTATCTGAGTGTCATCATCTTCCCTTCCACCCACGGGAGTTATCAGTTGACAAGGGTCAGTATCCCACTGAGACCCTACTTTGTGATCTATTATAAATAATGTGATTTATTATAAGTAACCATGACATCATGACCCGTACACTGACTTTGATCAATGAAAAATTTTTGTTGAGTGTCAAAGGAATTTTCAATGGCCCATAAGTGGGTGTTTTAAGAAACTATCTGTTGCCTATCTCATCGCTCCTGACTTGTTGGAAAGTTCATATTTTCAATAGCACATTGTATGATGTCTTGTTCAAATTGATTTTTCTTTGCAAGATTTATTAGATAATATTCCTATTTTTAGTAAATCTCTCTTTATTTCTGTATATAACTGTCTATTATCATTTTTCTGGCTACAAAAATAATGAAATTAGACCCATGGAAATTTAAGATTAACCCCTTAACGACCTTGGACGTACTGAGTACGTCATGGTCACATGGTGCTAAACGACCCATGACGTACTCAGTACGTCCTGGCGAAATCGCGGTCCCGGAGCCCCGGGGAGTGAAATTTGTTTACTTAAATGGTGGATTCGGGAAGGAGGGGACCTCTGCCTGACCTCAGGAGGGGTGGTGCCTCCTCCCCGAACCTACAGAGGCTGTGATTGGCTGACGAACGCCGCTCAGCCAATTACAGTCACTGTAATGTGTCAGCCATTGAAAATGGCTGACACATTGCAATCCAGCCATAATCAGTGCTGCTGTAGCACTGATGACTGGCTGGAGCTGGGTGAACTTTGTTTCACCCGCCCCCAGCTCTGATTGGAGAGACCGGCCTTGTGACCGATCTCTCCCAATCACTGTGGATCTTGTGCCGGTGACCTGTATGTGACCGCTACCCTCAGCTTCACTCCGTCCGTGAAAGCTGATGAGAGCGGTCGCTGCAGGTGCCCATCGGTAAGTTATAGCCCCCACACCCCCCCCCCCCCCCCCCGCCGATCCCCGCCGATCCCCGCCGAGATCCACCGCCGCTCCCCGCCGAGATCCACCGCCGCTCCCCGCCGAGATCCACCGCCGCTCCCCGCCGAGATCCACCGCCGCTCCCCGCCGAGATTCCCCGCCGAGATCCACCGCCGCTCCCCGCCGAGATCCACCGCCGCTCCCCGCCGAGATCCACCGCCGCTCCCCGCCGAGATCCACCGCCGCTCCCCGCCGAGATCCACCGCCGATCCCCGCCGAGATCCACCGCCGATCCCCGCCGAGATCCACCGCCGATCCCCGCCGAGATCCACCGCCGCTCCCCGCCGAGATCCACCGCCGCTCCCCGCCGAGATCCACCGCCGCTCCCCGCCGAGATCCACCGCCGCTCCCCGCCGAGATCCACCGCCGCTCCCCGCCGAGATCCACCGCCGCTCCCCGCCGAGATCCACCGCCGCTCCCCGCCGAGATCCACCGCCGCTCCCCGCCGAGATCCACCGCCGCTCCCCGCCGAGATCCACCGCCGATCCCCGCCGAGATCCACCGCCGATCCCCGCCGAGATCCACCGCCGATCCCCGCCGAGATCCACCGCCGCTCCCCGCCGATCCACCGCTGCTGCCCGCCACGCCGCTGTTCCCGCCGCTGTCCCTGCCCGCCGATCCACCGCTGCTCCCCGCCACGCCGCTGTTCCCGCCGGTGTCCCTGCCCGCCACGCCGCTGTCCCTGCCGCCACCGTCCCCTTTGTCGCACCCACCTTTTTCAGCCGCCGCTGCACCCGATCGGCCGCCGCTTCCATCGGCTGCCACTGCACCTAATCGGCTGCCGCCTTCCACGTGCTGCCTCCCCCCCCTCCACGTGCTGCCTCCCCCCCTCCACGTGCTGCCTCCCCCCCTCCACGTGCTGCCTCCCCTCCCCCCCTCCACGTGCTGCCTCCCCTCCCCCCCTCCACGTGCTGCCTCCCCTCCCCTCCCCCCCTCCACGTGCTGCCTCCCCTCCCCCCCTCCACGTGCTGCCTCCCCTCCCCTCCCCTCCCCCCCTCCACGTGCTGCCTCCCCCCTCCACGTGCTGCCTCCCCCCTCCATGTGCTGCCTCCCCCCTCCATGTGCTGCCTCCCCTCATGTGCTGCCTCCCCTCATGTGCTGCCTCCCCTCATGTGCTGCCTCCCCCCATGTGCTGCCTCCCCCCATGTGCTGCCTCCCCCCATGTGCTGCTTCCCCCCATGTGCTGCCTCCCCCCATGTGCTGCCTCCCCCCATGTGCTGCCTCCCCCCATGTGCTGCCTCCCCCCATGTGCTGCCTCCCCTCATGTGCTGCCTCCCTCCATGTGCTGCCTCCCCTCATGTGCTGCCTCCCTCCATGTGCTGCCTCCCTCCATGTGCTGCCTCCCCCCTCCCTCCATGTGCTGCCTCCCCCCTCCCTCCATGTGCTGCCTCCCCCCTCCATGTGCTGCCTCCCCTCATGTGCTGCCTCCCTTCATGTGCTGCCTCCCCTCATGTGCTGCCTCCCCTCATGTGCTGCCTCCCTCCATGTGCTGCCTCCCTCCATGTGCTGCCTCCCCCCTCCCTCCATGTGCTGCCTCCCCCCTCCATGTGCTGCCTCCCCCCTCCATGTGCTGCCTCCCTCCATGTGCTGCCTCCCTCCACGTGCTGCCTCCCTCCACGTGCTGCCTCCCCCCTCCCTCCACGTGCTGCCTCCCCCCTCCATGTGCTGCCTCCCTCCTCCCTCCATGTGCTGCCTCCCTCCTCCCTCCATGTGCTGCCTCCCTCCTCCCTCCATGTGCTGCCTCCCTCCATGTGCTGCCTCCCTCCATGTGCTGCCTCCCTCCATGTGCTGCCTCCCCCCATGTGCTGCCTCCCCCCATGTGCTGTCTCCCCCCATGTGCTGCCTCCCCCCTCCCTCCATGTGCCATCGCTCTCTCCCATCAGACTCTGCCCCCCTCCCTGATCTGCTGCCTGCTCTCTCCCATCCTTTTCACCCTCCTTCATCTGCTGCCTCTTTTGTCTGCTGTGATCCTGCTGCCTAGATCCATCCTGTAAGGTAGCTATCCCCAATCTCACCTCCCACCCCCCCATCCTCCGCCGCTCCTCCATTCGCTGCGCCCTTTCCCATCCTCCATCCGCTGCGCCTTTTCTCATCTGCCGCGCCTCCATCCGCTGCGCCCTTTCTCATCTGCCGCCCCTCCATCCGCTGCGCCCTTTCTCATCTGCCGCTCCTCCATCCGCTGCGCCCTTTCTCATCTGCCGCCCCTCCATCCGCTGCGCCCTTTCTCATCTGCCGCTCCTCCATCCGCTGCGCCCTTTCTCATCTGCCGCCCCTCCATCCGCTGCCGCGCCCTCTTGCATCGCATTATCCAGCGCAGTTGCTCGCTTCCAGACAGGAGCGGATGATGCGATGCAAGACTCGTGCATAATGGCAGGCACTCATTTTTTTTTTTTCTGACGGCCGTCTTTATTTCGCCAAACTAATATTTTTTTGTATTTTCTCTTTCTTTCTAGATTTTCCTTGTTCATCAGAGACACAAACACACACATACACTAAATAAAGTATTTTTTTTCTCACACACACAAACACTAAATAAAGTTTTTGTACACACACCACACATACAATGTCCCGATCCCAGAGACGTTATTCAGATGAGGAGGCATATGCCTTTGTTGCCTCCGAGCCTGATAGCGAGGGAGATGACCCCACATTCCTCTGTTCCTCCCAAGCCGATTCCTCCACCAGTGACGAAGGACCACCGCGAAGACGTCGTAGGACGAGGTATCAGCCGGGGCCCAGGGGAGAAGAGCCGGAGCCCAGGGGAGAAGAGCCGGAGCCCAGGGGAGAAGAGCCGGAGCCCAGGGGAGAAGAGCCGGAGCCCAGGGGAGAAGAGCCGGAGCCCAGGGGAGAAGACTCGGAGCAGAGCGTGAGTGAACCCCAGCCCAGCACTAGTGCTAGGGACCCCCAACCTAGCGCTAGTGACCGGGTATGGACCCCAGTCCCTGAAAACTTTGCACCACAGATTCCTGAGTTTCTTCCCCAACCAGGAATCCAGTTTGATGCTACAAACCTTGGAGCAATAGACTTTTTCAAAGTCTATTTCTCTGAAGAGTTTGTCAGTCTCATGGTGGTGCAAACGAATCTCAACGCCCAACGATTTTTGGCCCAAAATGCTAACTCAGCATTTTCTAGCTGGACCCCGACGGATTCAGTAGAAATGTTGAAGTATTGGGGTCTCACTCTTCACATGGGGCTGGTGAAGAAGCCACAACTTCGCCAATATTGGAGTGTTAATATTTTATACAACACTCCAGTATTTGGCATGGTTATGACCCGTAAGCGTTTTGAGGCCATGCACAAATTTTTACATTTTAGGGACAATGCGGACAGTCTTCCCCGCGATGACCCGAATTTTGACAGACTGTTCAAAATTCGTCCGGTCATCGAACACTTCAAAAGTAAGTTTGCTGAAGTGTATGTTCCCCAGAGGGAAATTTGTGTGGATGAATCCCTCATCCACTTCAAGGGGAGACTGATGTTTCGCCAGTATCTGCCCAGTAAAAGGGCAAGATACGGCATTAAACTCTATAAGTTGTGCGAGAGTACCTCAGGGTACACTCACAACTTTAGAGTTTACGAAGGGAAGGACATGCGGTTCCAACCCCCAGAATGCCCACCTACTCTGGGGGTGAGTGGGAAAATTGTGTGGGATTTGATCCACCCACTGCTTGATAAAGGTTATCACCTGTATGTTGATAATTTTTATACAAGCGTCCCACTCTTCCAATCCCTCTCTTCCAGAGGTACCGCAGCTTGCGGTACTGTCCGGAAAAATCAGAGGGGCCTCCCTGTGACGCTAATTGGGCAGCTGCTCCCAAGAGGTGAGAGTAGAGCCCAATGTAGTGACAACATGGTTGTTGTCAAGTTCAAGGACAGAAGGGATGTCCTTTTCTTGACCACAATTCATGGTCCCGGCACCACAGCCATCAGTGTTCGAGGTACCTCGGCACAGGTTCGCAAACCGGACTGTGCCTTGGGGTACAACAAACATATGGGAGGAGTTGATCTTTCCGATCAAGTCCTCCAGCCCTATAATGCCATGCGGAAGGTGAAGGTGTGGTATAAGAAGCTGGCTGTGCACATCGTGCAGATGGCACTGTACAATGCTTTCGTGCTCTCACGAGGTGCAGTCCAGACCAACACCTTCCTTCAGTTCCAGGAAGCCGTCATCAAGACCTTGATGTTTGGAAGAGAAGAAGCAGCTGTCCCTAGCAACTCTGGAACTGCAAGTGCCCGCATGGTACCAGGGCAACATTTTCCTGGTGAGGTACCGCAAACCACCGGAAGAGGAAGATCTCAGAAAAGGTGCCGGGTGTGCTATAGCAGGGGGGTGAGGAAGGACACAGTGTTTCAATGCGACACTTGTCCCGATAAACCTGGACTTTGTGTGATAAACTGCTTCAAAGTTTATCACTCATCCGGGTACTAAATTAACATGTGCCATCCCAACATTCCTCCATAACACACAAAACGACGTACAACACATAGACGGGGGGACCTTCTGTACGCTACATAACGGGGGGGGGGGATCTTCCATAAGCCACATAATCGGGGGGGACATTCCGTACGTCACATAGACGGGGGGGAACATGATGTACGCCACATAACGGGGGGGGGGGTCTTCCATAAGCCACATAGAGGGGGGAGGGGGGATCTTCCATAAGCCACATAGACGGGGGGGGGGAACCCAATGAACGCCACATAGACGGGGGGGGGGAGGACCCAATGAACGCCACATAGACGGGGGGAGGGGGACCTTCCATAAGCCACATAAACGGGGGGGAACCGGATATACGCCGCATAACGGGGGGGGGTCTTCCATAAGCCACATAGAGGGGGGAGGGAGGATCTTCCATAAGCCACATAGAGGGGGGGGGTAACCCAATGAACGCCACATAGACGGGGGGGGGGGAGGACCCAATGAGCGCCACATAGACGGGGGGAGGGGGACCTTCCATAAGCCACATAAACGGGGGGGAACCGGATATACGCCGCATAACGGGGGGGGGGGGGTCTTCCATAAGCCACATAGAGGGGGGAGGGGGGATCTTCCATAAGCCACATAGAGGGGGGAGGGGGGATCTTCCATAAGCCACATAGACGGGGGGGGGGGAACCCAATGAACGCCACATAGACGGGGGGGGGGGGGAGGACCCAATGAACGCCACATAGACGGGGGGAGGGGGACCTTCCATAAGCCACATAAACGGGGGGGAACCGGATATACGCCGCATAACGGGGGGGGGGGGGTCTTCCATAAGCCACATAGAGGGGGGAGGGGGGATCTTCCATAAGCCACATAGAGGGGGGAGGGGGGATCTTCCATAAGCCACATAATCGGGGGGGACATTCCGTACGTCACATAGACGGGGGGGAACATGATGTACGCCACATAACGGGGGGAGGATCTTCCATAAGCCACATAGACGGGCGGGGGGGACCTGATGAACGCCACATAGACGGGGGGAGGGGGGATCTTCCATAAGCCACATAGACGGGGGGGGGGGAGGACCCAATGAACGCCACATAGACGGGGGGAGGGGGATCTTCCATAAGCCACATAAACGGGGGGGAACCTGATATACGCCACATAACGGGGGGGGGATCTTCCATAAGCCACATAGAGGGGGGAGGGGGGGATCTTCCATAAGCCACATAGACGGGGGGGGGGGGGACCTGATGTATACACCACACAACACAGACGGGGGGAGGACCTGACGTACACTACTCAGCACACACATGACGGCCTGATGTACCGTACACAAATATACCACACTATGAAATTGACATACCAGGTCCCTGCTAATGTACAGCACTCCTTCCCTTAGGAGCCCTGCCGTGCGCCCAAACAGTGGTCTGCTGCCACATATGAGGTATCAGCATACTCAGGACAAATTGCCCAACAAATTTTGCAGTCTATTTTATCCTGTTACCCCTGTAAAATTTAAAAAATTGAGCCAAAAATAACATTTTTTGTGGAAAAACAGTATTTTTTTGTTTTTACGGCTCAATGTATGAAGCACGTGAGGGTTCAAAGTGCTCATTACCCATCTAGATTTATGCCATGGGGGTATAGTTTCCAAAATGAGGCCACTTGTGGGGGAGCTCCATTGTTTAGGCACCTCAGGGGGTCTCCAAACACAACATGGCATCCACTAACTATTCCAGACAATTTTGCGTTTGAAAAGTCAAATGACGCTCCTTGCCTTCTGAGCCCCGCTGTGCGCCCAAACAATTGATTACCACCACATATGAGATATCTGTGTACTCAGGAGAAATTGCACCATACATTTTATGGTGCAATTTTTCCTGATAGCCTTGTAAAAAAAAAAGCTATCTGGTAGAAGTAACAATTTTGTGTTAATTTTTTTTTTTTTTATTTTCACGGCTCAACGTTATTAACTTTTGTGAAGCCCCCAGAGGTTCAAAGTGCTCACTAAACATCTAGATAAATTCCCTGAGGGGTCTAGTTTCCAAAATGGGGTCACTTGTGGGGGAGCTCCATTGTTTAGGCACCTCAGGGGGTCTCCAAACACAACATGGCATCCACTAACTATTCCAGACAATTTTGCGTTTGAAAAGTCAAATGACGCTCCTTGCCTTCTGAGCCCCGCTGTGCGCCCAAACAATTGATTACCACCACATATGAGATATCTGTGTACTCAGGAGAAATTGCACCATACATTTTATGGTGCAATTTTTCCTGATAGCCTTGTAAAAAAAAAAGCTATCTGGTAGAAGTAACAATTTTGTGTTAATTTTTTTTTTTATTATTTTCACGGCTCAACGTTATTAACTTTTGTGAAGCCCCCAGAGGTTCAAAGTGCTCACTAAACATATAGATAAATTCCCTGAGGGGTCTAGTTTCCAAAATGGGGTCACTTGTGGGGGAGCTCCATTGTTTAGGCACCTCAGGGGGTCTCCAAACACAACATGGCATCCACTAACTATTCCAGACAATTTTGCGTTTGAAAAGTCAAATGACGCTCCTTGCCTTCTGAGCCCCGCTGTGCGCCCAAACAATTGATTACCACCACATATGAGATATCTGTGTACTCAGGAGAAATTGCACCATACATTTTATGGTGCAATTTTTCCTGATAGCCTTGTAAAAAAAAAAGCTATCTGGTAGAAGTAACAATTTTGTGTTAATTTTTTTTTTTTTTATTTTCACGGCTCAACGTTATTAACTTTTGTGAAGCCCCCAGAGGTTCAAAGTGCTCACTAAACATATAGATAAATTCCCTGAGGGGTCTAGTTTCCAAAATGGGGTCACTTGTGGGGGAGCTCCATTGTTTAGGCACCTCAGGGGGTCTCCAAACACAACATGGCATCCACTAACTATTCCAGACAATTTTGCGTTTGAAAAGTCAAATGACGCTCCTTGCCTTCTGAGCCCCGCTGTGCGCCCAAACAATTGATTACCACCACATATGAGATATCTGTGTACTCAGGAGAAATTGCACCATACATTTTATGGTGCAATTTTTCCTGATAGCCTTGTAAAAAAAAAAGCTATCTGGTAGAAGTAACAATTTTGTGTTAATTTTTTTTTTTTTTATTTTCACGGCTCAACGTTATTAACTTTTGTGAAGCCCCCAGAGGTTCAAAGTGCTCACTAAACATCTAGATAAATTCCCTGAGGGGTCTAGTTTCCAAAATGGGGTCACTTGTGGGGGAGCTCCATTGTTTAGGCACCTCAGGGGGTCTCCAAACACAACATGGCATCCACTAACTATTCCAGACAATTTTGCGTTTGAAAAGTCAAATGACGCTCCTTGCCTTCTGAGCCCCGCTGTGCGCCCAAACAATTGATTACCACCACATATGAGATATCTGTGTACTCAGGAGAAATTGCACCATACATTTTATGGTGCAATTTTTCCTGATAGCCTTGTAAAAAAAAAAGCTATCTGGTAGAAGTAACAATTTTGTGGTAATTTTTTTTTTTTTTATTTTCACGGCTCAACGTTATTAACTTTTGTGAAGCTCCCAGAGGTTCAAAGTGCTCACTAAACATCTAGATAAATTCCCTGAGGGGTCTAGTTTCCAAAATGGGGTCCCTTGTGGGGGAGCTCCATTGTTTAGGCACCTCAGGGGGTCTCCAAACACAACATGGCATCCACTAACTATTCCAGACAATTTTGCGTTTGAAAAGTCAAATGACGCTTCTTGCCTTCTGAGCCCTGCCGTGCGCCCAAACAATTGATTTCCACCACATAAAAGATATCGGTGTACTCAGGAGAACACGCACAATTAATTTTATGAAGCATTTTTTCCTGATACCCTTGTGAAAATGCTAAATTTTATGGCTAAAGTAACATTTTTGTGTAAAAAAGTTAAATTTTCATTTTTTCTTTCTACATTGATTTGGTTGCTGTGAAGCTCCTAAAGGGTTAATAAACTTCTTGGATGTGGTTTTGAGCAGAGTGAGGGGTGCAGATTTTAGAATGGGGTCACTTTTGGGTATTTTCTGTCACCTAGGCCTCTCAAAGTCACTCCAAATGTGATGTGGTACCTATAAAATTTTTTTTTGTAAATTTTGTTGGAAAAATGAAAAATTGCTGATGAACTTTGAACCCTTCTAACTTCCTAACGAAATTTTTTTTTTTTCCGAAAATTGCGCTGATGTAAAGCAGACATGTTGGAAATGTTATTTAGTAACTATTTTGTGTGACATATCTCTCACATTTATGGGCATAAAATTTCAAATTTTGAAAATTGCAAAATTTTCAAAATTTTCGCCAAATTTTCGAAATTTTCACAAATAAACGCAAAACATATCGGCCTAAATTTACCACTGACATAAAGTATAATATGTCACGAAAAAACAATGTCAGAATCGCCAGGATCCGTTGAAGTGTTCCAGAGTTATAACCTGTCAAAGTGACACTGGTCAAAATTGCAAAAAATGGCCGGGTCTTTAAGGTGAAAACAGGCTGGGGGCTGAAGGGGTTAAAAGTATTTTTGGGATTTTTGCATTTATTACATTTCATTTTTTTAAATGCAGTAGTTTTTATGTCAACAGTTCAAGAAATTATTCATTTATTTATTTATTTATTTATTTGCAGAAACAGTTAAGTTACATTCTCATCATGTTCAGCATTCTTAATGAACTCCTTGGGGATGCCTGAATATCAGTAACACAATTAACTTTCTATTCTTATGCAAATTTGAAATCTCAAAGTCCCTGATGGAAGCATGCTTTTTGTCTACAGTTAGCAAATGCAAGCTATTAAATGACACATGGAGCCTTGAGCTGAAATTTAGACTTCACTAATTTGTACTTTGACATGTGCAAAACAGTTTTTGAGGAGTGAGTAAAACCCACAACATTGTAAATATGTGTTTGTTTGTCAATGTATCTACATAATCTACTAATATATGTGAGTAGTAAATGTTACTCACTCTCTCTATCTACAAGTGTATATAGGTTATAAGCTTATTTTTAATATTGTGAAAAGTATATATATAATATATATATATATATATATATATATATATATATATATATATATATATATATATATATATATTGCAGCTATTACAATTTATAAGCAACATGCTGTACATGCATTGTGGAAATAAAAGTATTGCAAGAAAAATAAAGCATTACTATTGAAGCATAAATATTGTGACATTTTAAACCTGTTTATAAAAAATGTAAGATTGAGAAAATATATAGTACGCTTATGATGTCTTAAAATTAGGTATTTTATAATGCAAGGATGCTTTATTTCAAAATATGTTAAATTTACATTATCTTCAGTGTTAATCGGTTATACTCTTTGCTTGTAATTCCCACTATGTTAAAAAGCAAACAGAGACTTAAAAAAATGTATTTGACAGGAAAGTTAAAAATATATTTGCTAACTTCGAAGGTGAATAATCAGAGTAATGATACATTTTTTTTATCTTACGAGAAAAGTTATTTTTCTCCTATGCCAAAATATTTTGTTTACCACTAAGCTTTTGTCCACTTTTTTGGTACCTACTCTTGGCAAAGTTGCCTTAGATGTAAGATTCTGAAGGCTGCTTTACACGCAGCGACATCGCTAGCGAAAGCACCCGCCCCTGTTGTTTATGCGTCACGGGCAAATCGCTGCCCGTGGTGCACAATATCGCATGCGTCACACATACTTACCTTCCTAACGTCACACAGCGGCCTGCCAATAGAAGCAGAGGGGCGGAGACCAGCCGCATTAACGGCACGCCCACCTCGTTACTGGAGGACGCAGGAATGCTGTTGTTCGTCGTTCCCGGGGTGTCACACGTAGCGATGTGTGCTGCCTCTGGAATGACAAACAACCTGCGTCCAGCACCAGCAACGATATTTGGGAAAGGAACGACGTGTCAACGATCAACGATTAGGTGAGTATTTTTGATCGTTAGCGGTCGCTCATAGGTGTCACATGCAACAACGTTGCTAACGAGGCTGGATGTGCATCACGAATCCCGTGACCCCAGCGATATCTCGTTAGCGATGTCGTTGCATGTAAAGCGGCCTTTAGATTTAAAACACTAATCCATCAAGGTAAACTAGTCGCCTAATATTTTGATCCAAAGGAAGGTAAAAACCCCATTAGGCCTGTTTCACACCTCCATGTCTCCGGTACGTGTTTGGTCCATTTCCTCACGTACCGGAGACATAGGCACACGTAGACCCATTAAAATCAATGGGTCTGCGCTCAAGTGCGTTTTCTGCCATGGACCGTGTGTACATGTGGAGAATACATGTGCCCATCTGCTCCACACGTAGATATGTCCGTTTTTCTATGGCATCACGGGTGTCACACGGAACACAAATGGGTCACACGGAATGCAAATGGACCACATGGATGTGTTCCGTGTGACACACACGGAGAAAACACATGTGTCTGTGAGAAAAAAAACCCTTTACTCACCTTCTCCAGCGCTGCTGTGTTTGCCGCTGCTGTGACTTGCTTCCGATCACCGCTCATTATGCTCATTGCATATTCACTTCACTGCGGCCAGAAGCAGCAGCAGCGGGGAGTCGGCAGGACCAGAGACCAAAGATCAGCACCACGGACAGAGACGCCAGGGACAGGTGAGTAGAAAGTTCCCATTCTCCGTGTGTTATCACAGATAACACACGGAGAACACACGTGTGCCATAAACACGGCTCACGGAGGGCAATACGCACCTTTGACACGTCCGAAAAAAACGTGCGTGATTTTCATGGACGTGTGACAGTTGCCTTAGGCAGTGCTAATTGCCTCATAAAATAAAAATTAAATACTTTCTGGATTCATATATGGCAATCAGAATATTAATCTAGACCAATGTTCTATTGTTCTGTCTTGTGCTCATAACCTGCAATATTTTTTTTTCAAGTATGGCATCCATTCCCTCTTTGAACTTGTTTAGTGAACTGACCATTGCAATGAATTGTGGAAGAGAGTTCCATAATTAAATTGCTTCCACAGTAAAGAATCTTTGATGATGAATAAGCCTTCCTTTCTTTAGACATTGATGATGATCCTTTGTTATCATTGTAGGCCTATGTGTAAATAGATCATTAGAATAATGTCTGTGCTTCTTTTAGGTGTGAGTTCAATATTGATGCCCTGACTGCTAGCACTTCCAGGGTCAGGGCAATATCAATAGTGCAATAAATGGAATAATCACCTTACTATGCTGTTGGCATCCCTAATACATAAAAGAGAAGTATGGTGTGTGATAAGGTAGATAAATACAGAGAAGTTTAGGGCAAATTTGGGGGACAATATAGTGAAGAAAATTGTGAGGAGACAGCATAAGGGGAGTTTGGGGAAGAAAAGTAAGTGGGGACAGTACAAGGGTTAGAAGACTGTGATGAGACAGTTTAGAGAGAAAGTATGTTGGAAGAGTATGAAGTGATAAAACCGTCAGGATGCATTAACCTCCTTCATTCCCAGGGAGGATTTTACGTTTTTTCACTCCCCTTCTTCTAAGAGGCGTAACTTTTTTTATTTTTCCGTCCATCTTGCCATATAATGGCTTGTTTTTTGTGGGACGAGCTTTACTTTTATATGAAACCATAAGTTTTACCATATAGTGTACTGGAAAACAGCAAAAAAATTTCAAGTGCGGAAAAACTGTAAAAAAAAAAATGCGATCGCACAATAGTTTTTGGGATATTTTATTCACCATGTTCACTATATCATAAAACTGATGTATTGGTGTGATGTCTCAGGTCGGTACAAGTTTGTTGACACTAAACATGTATAGGTTTACTTTTATCTAAGGGGTTAAAAAAATTTCACAAGATTGTCCAAAAAAAGGGGCGCACTTTTTGCGCCATATTCCGAAACACAAAGCGTTCTCATCTTTAGGGATCTATGGCTCATTGATGGCTTATTTTTTGCGTCTTGAGCTATCGCTTTTAATGGTACAATTTTTGTGCAAATGCTATATTTTGATCGCCTGTTATTGCATTTTGCGTCAAATTTGCGGAGACCAAAAAACATAATTTTGGTGTTTAGAATCTTTTGCTGCTACGCCATTTGCCAATCGGATTAATTGATTTTATATTTTGATAGATTGTGCTTTTGTGAATGCGGTGATACCAAATGTGTGTACATTTTTTTATTTTTTTAACCTGTTCATTTTCAATGGGTTGAATGGGGTAGAGTTGAACTTTTAGGTTTTTTTGTTTTTGTTAATTTTTTTTAAAAATTTTCAACTTTTTTTATTTTACTAGGTCCACTAGGGGACTATAATGATCAGCAGTCTGATCGCTCTTCCATTTCTCCAGATCACAGCTACACAGCTGAGAGCTAGAGAAAAGCTGTTTTACTCTTACACTCTGCCCTCCGCAGGCAGTGAGAGAAAGTAACTCATGATAGCTACAGGAGTCACCACATGTCTCTGTGATACCATAGCAACCAACGGAAGTTACATGATCACATCACATGACTTTCGATGGGGTTATGGTAAGTTATCCTTATGGCAACGCACTGATACATCTCGCTGTCTGAATTTGAGAGCAAGATGCAAAGGGTTAATACACTGTGTTCCAAATTATTATGCAAAAAGAGTTTATGAGTGATAAGGTTAGAAATTTTTTGTGTGTCATTCAAACTCATTGCTGGTGATGTGTGTCAGGGCTCTTTATATCACTGAAAGCAATTGCAGATACCTGTGCAAATTAGTTTGGAAGGTGTGTCCAAATAAAGGCAAGACTACTTAAGAAGGCTTTTCCACATTATTAAGCAGCCTACATTTTTTGCCAAAATGGGAAAGAAAAAGGATGTGTCGGCTGCTGAAAAGCAACAAATTGTGGAGTATTTAGGTCAAGGCATGACTACAATCAACATTGCAAAGACACTTCATCGTGATCATCGCACAATCAAGAAGTATGTAGCTGATTCACAGCACACACGTGTGCATGCTGATAAGGAGAAATTGAGGACTCTTTCCAACAGGCAATTGCATCAGGTTAAAAGAGCAGCTGCTAAAATGCCTTGTCATAGCAGCAGACAAGTTTTTGAAGCTGCTGGTGCATCCAACGTCCCCCGAACAACAAGGTGCAGGGTCCTTCAGAGGTTTGCAGCTGTGCGAAAGTCATCCTGTCGACCACCTCTAACCACTGCACACAAGCAGAAATGGCTCCAGTGGGCCAAACGATACATGAAGACTGACTTCCAAACTGTTTTGTTCACCGATGAGTGCTGTGCAATGCTCGATGGTCCAGATGGATGGAGTGGAGGATGGCTGGTTGATGAACACCCCATGAAAACACGGCTAAGGCGCCAACAAGGAGGATGTGGAGTAATTTTTTGGGCTGGAATCATGGGGAGAGAGATTGTCGGCCCCTTTAGGATCCCTGAAGGGGTAAAGATGAACTCCATAATCTATGTGGAGTTTCTAAAACAGCACTTCCTGCCATAGTTCAGGAGGAAGAACCGTGCATTCCACAGCAAGATCATTTTCATGCATGATAATGTACCGTCTCATGCTGCAAATAACACATCTGCATCTCTGGCTGCTATAAGTATAAAAGAGAACAAACGTATTGTGTGGCCACCATCTTCCCCTGACCTCAACCCCATTGAGAACCTCTGGAGCATCATCAAAAGGAGTGTCAATGATGGCGGGAGGCAGTTCACATCTAAGCAACAGCTCTGGGAGGGTATTCTGTCCACATGCAAAACAATTGAAGCACGAACCATCCAAAAACTGACAAATTCAATGGACGAGAGAGTTCAGAAGCTTCTTTCAAACAAGGGGTCCTATGTGCAAATGTAACATCACCTAGAATTAAGTTTTGACTTGCAAACTGTTTGATTTCATTTTATAATAAGCTGATAATGCTTATAATGTCGCAATTGACCATTTTGTTTTTCAAAATAAAAGTAAAAAGGTTGAAAACTCTGCTGTGCATAATAATTTGGAACATTAATTTTGAGTGCATTTTGAGTGTTTATTATTTTTAAAAATATACTGTTTTCATAGGCAGTTTGATCAAAGACATTTCAATTGTACTCGAATAGTAGATGACTGGAAAATAACAATGACTGCAATTCATAAAGTTAATTTAGGAAAATATGAAAAAAATATTTTTGCATAATAATTTGGAACACAGTGTAGACACGGGTGGAACGCGATTCCACTCGCGCTCGGCATGCACACATGTCAGCTGTTGAAATCAGCTGATATGTGCGCAGATCGCCACTAACTGCCCCCGACAGCCCACGGGAATAAACCTCACATGATCCATGACGTACCCAGTACCCAGTACGTCATGTGTTGTGAAGAGGTTAAGGTGGTAGACAGTATGAGGTGATAAAAGTGTCAGGATACATTAAGGTGGAAGACCAGTTCAATGAAATAAAGTGTAAGGGCACAAAATAATGGAACAGTTTCACACTTTCAATTCTCTCCTCCGTCCTCCGGCACCACCTCCCTCTCCTCTCATCTCAGCTGAAGACTTTGCCTCTTTCTTCAAGCGGAAGATTGACAACATCAGAGCAAGCTTTGGCCCACAATCACCCCAGCCCCTCATCATAGCTACTCATCCCTCTTCCTCCAAATCCAGCTTCTCCACCATGACAGAAAACAATCTCTCCACTCTACTCTCAAGATCACATCTAACCACCTGTGCACTGGACCCGCTCCCATCGCACCTCATCCCCAACATCACCGCAGTCCTCATCCCAGCCCTAACCCATCTCTTCAACCTATCACTAGCAAGTGGTGTATTCCCTTCATGCTTTAAACATGCCTCTATTACACCCATCCTCAAAAAGCCCTCCCTTGACCCATCCTCTGTGTCAAACTATTGCCCCATATCCCTTCTCCCCTATGCCTCAAAACTACTGGAACAGCATGTCCATCTTGAATTGTCCTCATACCTCTCCTCCTGCTCCCTCTTTGACCGGCTTCAATCTGGCTTCCGACCACATCATTCTACCGAAACTGCCCTAACCAAAGTCACCAATGATCTACTAACCGCCAAAGCCAAGCGACACTACTCTATCCTCCTCCTCCTGGACCTGTCCTCTGCCTTCGACACAGTAGACCATTCCCTCCTACTACAGATTCTCTCATCTCTGGGCATCACAGACTTGGCCCTATCTTGGATCTCCTCATACCTAACCGACCGAACTTTCAGCGTCTCCCATTCTCACACCACTTCCTCAGCTCGCCCCCTATCTGTCGGTGTCCCTCAAGGCTCAGTTCTTGGACCCCTGCTGTTCTCCATCTATACCTTCGGCTTGGGACAGCTCATAGAGTCCCACGGCTTCCAGTATCATCTCTATGCCGATGACACACAGATCTACCTCTCTGGACCTGACATTACCTCTCTACTAACCAAAATACCACAATGTTTGTCTGCTATTTCATCCTTCTTCTCTGCACGATTCCTAAAACTTAACATGGACAAAACAGAGTTTATTGTCTTTCCTCCTCCTCACTCACCTCCTCCAACAAGCCTTTCCATCAAACTTGATGGTTGCTCACTCACCCCAGTCTCACAAGCTCGTTGCCTTGGAGTAACCCTCGACTCTGCTCTATCCTTCAAGCCACACATCCAAGCCCTCTTCAACTCATGCCGATTACAACTCAAAAATATCTCCCGGATCCGTGCTTTTCTTAACCAAGAATCTTCAAAAACATTAGTGCATGCCCTCATCATCTCCCGCCTCGACTACTGCAACCTCCTGCTCTCTGGCCTCCCTTCCAACACTCTTGCACCCCTCCAATCTATCCTAAACTCTGCAGCCCGCTTAATCCACCTCTCCCCTCGCTACTCCCCAGCCTCGCCACTCTGCCAATCCCTTCACTGGCTTTCCATCGCCCAACGACTCCAGTTCAAAACATTAACCATGACATACAAAGCCATGCACAACCTGTCTCCTCCCTACATCTGTGACCTAGTCTCCCAGTACCTACCTGCACGCAACCTTAGATCCTCACAAGATCTCCTTCTCTGCTCCTCTCTTATTTCCTCTTCCCACAATCGTGTACAAGATTTCTCCCGTGCATCCCCCATACTCTGGAACGCTCTACCTCAGCACATCAGACTCTCCCCTACCGTGGAAAGTTTCAAGAGGAACCTCAAGACCCACCTCTTCCAACAAGCCTACAACCTACAATAGCCCTCAGCCCAGTAGACCACTGCGCAACCAGCTCTGTCCTCACCTATTGTACCATCACCCATTCCCTGTAGACTGTGAGCCCTCGCGGGCAGGGTCCTCTCTCCTCCTATACCAGTCTGTCTTGTACTGTTAATGATTGTTGTACGTATACCCTCTTTCACTTGTAAAGCGCCATGGAATAAATGGCGCTATAATAATAAATAATAATAATAATAATAATAGAGGAGTATTAGATCTCCTGTGATTTGTGATCTGCTGGTTGCTCCAGTGTTTCCCGCAGTGTGCCGGAAATCACATCTTTAATGCATCTCTGAGTTCAAAGTTTGTCAGCAATTTATAATTTTTCTAACCAAATTTGCAAAACCATTTTTTTTAAGGACCGCATCACATTTGAAGTGACTTTAAGAGCCCTAGGTGACAGAAAATATCCAAAAGTGAAACCATTCTAAAAACTGTACCCTTTAGGGTACTCAAAATCACACCCAGAAGTGCTTTACAGGAACTAAAGCAATATGAAAAGAAAAAAGAAAATTTAACTTTTTCCAACAAAAATATTAATTTAGCCTCAAAATTTCTTATTTCTCAAGGGTAACAAGAGAAAATGCACCTTGTGCAAATTCTCCTCAGTAAAAAGATAACCCTTATAAGGTGGAAATCAAATCTACTATTTGGGTGCTCAGCAAGGCTGAGAAAGGCAGGAAAGCCATTTGAATTTTAGAGCCCAAAATTGTGTAGAATAGATAGCGGACGCCATGTCACATTTGTAAAGCCCCTGATGTGCACAAACACTGAAACCAAATCTATTTATTTTCACAAAGATAACAAGAGAAAATGCAAAATACAATGTGTTGTGCACTCTTTCTTGAGTACAGTGATGCCTCAGGTGGTGAAAATCAACTGTTTGGGTGCAACGCATGGCTTGGAAAGAACAGAAGCACCATTTGACTTCCTGAATGCAAAATTGGCTATATTCATTAGCGGATGCCATGTTGTGTTTGAAGAGCCCCTGATGTTCTTTAACAGTAGAGCTCCCACACAAGTTAACCCATTTTGGAAACTAGACCCCCCAAATTAATTTATCTACATGTTTGCTGAGCACCTTGAACCTCTATGTGCTTCACAGAATTTTACATTTAACCGTGAAAATGAAAAAAAAAAAATAATAAACACACAATTACTGCTTAACAATTTTTTCAAATATACAAGGGTAACAGCTGGTAATGCACAGGAAATAATGCATAGTACAATTTGCTGTGCAATTCTCTTGAGTATAGTCTACTTTACACATTGCAATTTATCGTGCAATCGCATTTGCGATCGCACCCACCCCCATTGTTTTGTGGCACGGGCAATTTGTTGCCTGTGTCGCACAATGCTGTAACCCCCTGTCACACGAACTTACCTTCCAAACGACCTCGCTGTGGGCGGTGAACATCCACTTCCTGAAGGGGGAGGGACGTTCAGCATCATAACGACGTCACACAGCCGCCGGCCAACAGAAGCGGAGGAGCGGAGATAAGCGGGATGTAAACATCCTGCCCACCTCCTTCCTTCAGCCTTGCCGGCGGCCGCAGGTAAGCTGCAGTTCATCATTCCCGGGTGTCACGCTGAGCGAAGTGTGCTGCCCCGGAAACAGTGAACAACAGGACATTCAATTTTTAGAAAATGAGCGACGTGTCAACGATGAACGAGAAGGTGAGTATTTCTGCTCGTTCCTAGCTGTCACACGCTACGAAATCACTAACGATGCCGGATGTGCGTCACTTACGACGTGACCACGCCGATATCTCGTTAGATATATCATAGCGTGTAAAGCCCGCTTATGTCACTATTTCATATGTGGTCAAAAACTACTTTTGAGGCACAGTGCAAAGTGAAGAAGGGAAGTAGTGCCATATTTGAATTTAGAATTAGTTGGAATGGTTTATGGGTATCAATATCATATTGGCAAAGTTTCTGAGGTGCCTAAACTGTGGAGCTCCCCAACAAGTATCAAAATTTGAAAAGCAGACCACTCAGGGAATTTATCTAGTTGTTTGGTGAACACCTTGAAGTCCCATGTGCTTCACGTAATTTTACAACGTTGAGCTGTGAAAAGGAAAAAAAAACCCACAAAAATATTGCTTTAACCACAATTTTTTTCAAACTCACAAGGGGACCAGGAGATAATGTACAGTTCAATTTCTTGTGCAATTCTCCTCAGTATGCAAATACTTTCATATGTGGTCAAAAGCTACTTTTAAAACACAATGCAAAGTGAAGAAGGGAAGGAGTGCCATATTTCAGATCAGATTTAATTGGAATTGTTTACAGGAACTACACACATGTCCAAAATTTTTGGTACCTCTCGTTTCATAAAAGAAAAATAGACAATGATCACATAAATTACTTGAATCTGATAAAGTAATAATAAATAAAAAATCTGTGAAAATGAACAAATGAAAGTCAGATATTGCTTTTCAACCATGCTTCCACAGAATTTAAATAAAAAATAAAACTCATGAAATAGGCCTGGACAGAAATTATGGTACACCTGAAAATAATGTGACAAAAATGGGTATGTTAAATCAAAGTGTATCCACTAATTAGCATCACAGGTGTCTGTTTTGGTGACATGGTGTGTACCACACTCAACATGGACTAGAGGAAGCAAAGGAAAGAGTTGTCTCAGAAGATAAGAAAGAAATTTATAGGCAAGCATGTTAAAGGTAAAGGTTATAAGAACATTTCCAAGCAGCTTGAAGTTCCTGTGAATACAGTTGCACATATTATTTAGAAATCAAAGATCCATGGCACTGTAGCCAACCTCCCTGGACGTGGCTGCAGGAGGAAAATGAATGACAAATCAAAGAGATGGATAATATGATTGGTAGCAAAAGACCCCATAAAATCTTCTAAAGAGACTAAAGGTGAACTTCAAGCTCAAGGAACATTGGTGTCAGATCGCACCATCCATCATTGTTTGAGCCAAAGTGGACTTCATGGGAGAGACGACCAAGGAGGACACCATTGTTGAAAAAAAATCATAAAAAAGCCAAACTACATGTTGACAAGCCACAAAGCTTCTGAAAGAATGTCCTATAGACAGATGAGGCTAAAATTGAACTTTTTGGCAAAGCAGATCATCTCTATGTTCACAGACGGAAAAATGAAGCATATCAAGAAAAGAACACTATCCCTACTGTGAAACATGGAGGAGGCTCTGTTATGTTCTGGGGCTGCTTTGCTGCATCTGGCACAGGGTGTCTTGAATCTGTGCAGGGTACAATGAAACCTCAAGACTATCAAGGGATTCCAGAGAGAAATGAGCTGCCAAGTGCCAAAACGCTTGGTCTCACTCACAGGTTATGGTTTTTGCAACAGGATAATGACCCAAAAAACACAGCTAAAAACACCCAAGAATGGCTAAGAGGAAAATGTTGGACTATTCTGAAGTGGCCTTCTATGAGCTCTGATCTAAATCCCATGGAGCATATTTGGAGAGAGCTGAAACATGTCGTCTGGAAAAGGCAACCTTCAAATGCGAGACAAGTGGAGCAGTTTGCTCTTGAGGAGTGGGCCAAAATAATTGTTGAAAGGTGCAGAAGTCTCATTGACAGTTACAGGAATTGTTTGATTGCAGTGATTATCTCAAAATTTTGGGCAACAAAATATTAAGTTAAAGAGTGTACCATCATCTTTGTCCAGGCCTATTTTATGAGTTTTATTTTTTAAAAAAAATTCTGTGGAAGCATGGTTAAAAAGCAATGTCTGACTTTCATTTGTTCATTTTCAAACACTTTTTATTTATTACTTTTGTCAGGTTCAACTTATTTCTGTGACCAATGTTTGTTTTTCTTTCATTAAACGAAGGGTACCAACAATTTTGACCACGTGTGTATGTCACATTGGCAGAGCCCCATCAAGAAATTTAACTAGATGTTTGGTGAGCACCTTAAACCCCCAGGTGCTTTTCAGAGTTTTATAACATTGAGCTGTGAAAATGAAAAAAACAATTTCTAACAACAAAAATGTTGCTTAAGGGGAACCTCTTAAACCTAGTATGCACAAGCAGTTCTGTGTGTATATTTCTAATTCCTGCCTAACTCTCCCAGCATCTAGCAGCATACATACAGTTAGGTCCAGAAATATTTGGACAGTGACACAATTTTCGCGAGTTGGGCTCTGCATGCCACCACATTGGATTTGAAATGAAACCTCTACAACAGAATTCAAGTGCAGATTGTAACGTTTAATTTGAAGGTTTGAACAAAAATATCTGATAGAAATTGTAGGAATTGTACACATTTCTTTACAAACACTCCACATTTCAGGAGGTCAAAAGTAATTGGACAAATAAACCAAACCCAAAAAAAAAATTTTATTTTCAATATTTTGTTGCGAATCCTTTGGAGGCAATCACTGCCTTAAGTCTGGAACCCATGGACATCACCAAACGCTGGGTTTCCTCCTTCTTAATGCTTTGCCAGGCCTTTACAGCCGCAGCCTTCAGGTCTTGCTTGTTTGTGGGTCTTTCCGTCTTAAGTCTGGATTTGAGCAAGTGAAATGCATGCTCCATTGGGTTAAGATCTGGTGATTGACTTGACCATTGCAGAATGTTCCACTTTTTTGCACTCATGAACTCCTGGGTAGCTTTGGCTGTATGCTTGGGGTCATTGTCCATCTGTACTATGAAGCGCCGTCCGATCAACTTTGTGCCATTTGGCTGAATCTGGGCTGAAAGTATATCCCGGTACACTTCAGAATTCATCCAGCTACTCTTGTCTGCTGTTATGTCATCAATAAACACAAGTGACTCAGTGCCATTGAAAGCCATGCATGGCCATGCCATCACGTTGCCTCCACCATGTTTTACAGAGGATGTGGTGTGCCTTGGATCATGTGCCGTTCCCTTTCTTCTCCAAATTTTTTTCTTCCCATCATTCTGGTACAGGTTGATCTTTGTCTCATCTGTCCATAGAATACTTTTCCAGAACTGAGCTGGCTTCATGAGGTGTTTTTCAGCAAATTTAACTCTGGCCTGTCTATTTTTGGAATTGATGAATGGTTTGCATCTAGATGTGAACCCTTTGTATTTACTTTCATGGAGTCTTCTCTTTACTGTTGACTTAGAGACAGATACATCTACTTCACTGAGAGTGTTCTGGACTTCAGTTGATGTTGTGAACGGGTTCTTCTTCACCAAACAAAGTATGCAGCGATCATCCACCACTGTTGTCATCCGTGGACGCCCAGGCCTTTTTGAGTTCCCAAGCTCACCAGTCAATTCCTTTTTTCTCAGAATGTACCCGACTGTTGATTTTGCTACTCCAAGCATGTCTGCTATCTCTCTGATGGATTTTTTCTTTTTTTCAGCCTCAGGATGTTCTGCTTCACCTCAATTGAGAGTTCCTTAGACCACATGTTGTCTGGTTACAGCAACAGCTTCCAAATGCAAAACCACACACCTGTAATCAACCCCAGACCTTTTAACTACTTCATTGATTACAGGTTAACGAGGGAGACGCCTTCAGAGTGAATTGCAGCCCTTAGAGTCCCTTGTCCAATTACTTTTGGTCCCTTGAAAAAGAGGAGGCTATGCATTACAGAGCTATGATTCCTAAACCCTTTCTCCGATTTGGATGTGAAAACTCTCATATTGCAGCTGGGAGTGTGCACTTTCAGCCCATATTATATATATAATTGTATTTCTGAACATGTTTTTGTAAACAGCTAAAATAACAAAACTTGTATCACTGTCCAAATATTTCTGGACCTAACTGTAAAGAGATCTTTAGAAAAAGTAATTCTAAAGATCCATTATGATATGCTAATAAGTGCAGGGACTAGTCGCAAGGGCATTATTGACCTCGACTAGTCCCCCCCCCCTTCTTAGCATGTTTGCATGTCCACAAAGGGCAAGTTAACATGCCATTCAATTCCCCACACTATTGGTGATGACATGCATACCTGTGTCCATTGTCACTGCCTCAGACACCGGGTTTAGGATCACTGCGCATGATCAGAAGTCACCGCACTTCCAGTTATGTGCTCTAGACCACTCTGAAGCCGGAACACATACACCCGGCTTCATAGTGCGCATTACCGGAAGTTCCTGAGTAGGTGACAATGGACATGGGTATATGCATCACTGCCAACGACGCTGGGCATTGAATTGCATGTTAACATGAACCTGTGTGAGTACTAACATGCTAAGGGGGTAGACTAGTCAGGGGAAATAATGCACTTGCAAATAGGACCTGTGCTCATTACTAGAGTTCGAGGTTCTCCAGTTCGCGGCTCGAGTGATTTTAGGGGCTGTTCTAGATAGAACTAGAACTCGAGCTTTTTGCTAAAACTCGATAGTTCTAGATACGTTTGAGAACGGTTCTAGCAGCAAAAAGACAAGCTAATTACTAGCTGGCTTTCCGCTGTAATAGTGTGAGTCACTCTGTGACTCACACTATTATGAAATTTCAGTGTATAATGTGAGGGAACAGCGCATTCAGATCACTGCTGTTTGGATAATGGCGATCGCCATTTTTTTTTTTCCTTGTCTTCCTTCCCTAAGCGTGCGCGTGTAGTGGGGCGGGCCAGCATGTCAGCCAATCCCAGACACAAACACCGCAAAGTGGACTTTTAGCCAGAGCAGCAACGGCATGTGTGATAGGATGTCCATGTCACATGTCCCTGCATTATAAAAACGGACATTTTCCTGCAGCACGCCATTATCTGCCTTCTGCGTCTTGGTGTCAGTCACCGCTGGCGTAGCTGCTATATCCGATACTGCTGTGTACGCTCTATACACAGCGCTATACAGAAATAGGGATAGAAGTTTCTTTCAGCCCTTGTAAAGGCTAATACCGGCAGGGTCAGAGCCATAGGTGACAGTCAGGTCCGTGAAAACAGATTTTAACAGCTACACAAGATGACAGCGTCTGTGTAGCTAAGGTCAGAGATTTCGTCGCTGCATTTCCCCATTAGGAGGGATAGAAAGGGAGGCTTCCTTTCTTCTACCCAGACCCACAACCCTGCCACTGTACCCTCCTGCCCTTTGCACACTAAAACTCATTGTTACTAAGCCATTACACTAGCACACACTGAGTAAACTTAGTGGCATCCTAAAAGTGGCTGTTGGACTTCCATTAGTGTCCCACTGGTGCAAACCTATGTGCAGCACCTCTGCATTGCACACTCAAACTCATTGTTACTAAGCCATTATACTAGCAAACACTAAGTAAACTTAGTGGCATCCTAAAAGTGGCTGTTGGACTTCCATTAGTATCCTACTAGTGCAAATCTAAATGCAGCACCCCTGCATTGCACACTCAAACTCATTGTTACTAAGCCATTATACTAGCAAACACTGAGTAAACTTAGTGGCATCCTAAAAGTGGCTGTTGGACTTCCATTAGTGTCCCACTGGTGCAAACCTATGTGCAGCACCTCTGCATTGAACACTCAAACTCATTGTTACTAAGCCATTATAATACCAACCACTGAGTAAACTTAGTGGCATCCTAAAAGTGGCTGTTGGACTTCCATTAGTGTCCCACTGGTGCAAACCTATGTGCAGCACCTCTGCATTGCACACTCAAACTCATTTTTACTAAGCCATTATACTAGCAAACACTGAGGAAACTTAGTGGCATCCTAAAAGTGGCTGTTGGACTTCCATTAGTGTCCTACTAGTGCAAATTTAATTGCAGCACCACTGCATTGCACACTCAAACTCATTGTTACTAAGCCATTATACTAGCAAACACTGAGTAAACTTAGTGGCATCCTAAAAGTGGCTGTTGGACTTCCATTAGTGTCCCACTGGTGCAAACCTATGTGCAGCACCTCTGCATTGAACACTCAAACTCATTGTTACTAAGCCATTATAATACCAACCACTGAGTAAACTTAGTGGCATCCTAAAAGTGGCTGTTGAACTTCCATTAGTGTCCCACTGGTGCAAACCTATGTGCAGCACCTCTGCATTGCACACTCAAACTCATTTTTACTAAGCCATTATACTAGCAAACACTGAGGAAACTTAGTGGCATCCTAAAAGTGGCTGTTGGACTTCCATTAGTGTCCTACTAGTGCAAATCTAATTGCAGCACCACTGCATTGCACACTTAAACTTATTGTTACTAAGCCATTATACTAGCAAACACTGAGTAAACTTAGTGGCATCCTAAAAGTGGCTGTTGGACTTCCATTAGTGTCCTACTAGTGCAAATCTAATTGCAGCACCACTGCATTGCACACTCAAACTAATTGTTACTAAGCCATTATACTAGCAAACACTGAGTAAACTTAGTGGCATCCTAAAAGTGGCTGTTGGACTTCCATTAGTGTCCCACTGGTGCAAACCTATGTGCAGCACCTCTGCATTGAACACTTAAACTCATTGTTACTAAGCCATTATAATACCAACCACTGAGTAAACTTAGTGACATCCTAAAAGTAGCTGTTGGACTTCCATTAGTGTCCCACTGGTGCAAACCTATGTGCAGCACCTCTGCATTGCACACTCAAACTCATTGTTACTAAGCCATTATAATACCAACCACTGAGCAAACTTAGTGGCATCCTAAAAGTGGCTGTTGGACTTCCATTAGTGTCCCACTGGTGCAAACCTATGTGCAGCACCTCTGCATTGCACACTCAAACTCATTTTTACTAAGCCATTATACTAGCAAACACTGAGGAAACTTAGTGGCATCCTAAAAGTGGCTGTTGGACTTCCATTAGTGTCCCACTGGTGCAAACCTATGTGCAGCACCTCTGCATTGCACACTCAAACTCATTTTTACTAAGCCATTATACTAGCAAACACTGAGTAAACTTAGTGGCATCCTAAAAGTGGCTGTTGGACTTCCATTAGTGTCCTACTAGTGCAAATCTAATTGCAGCACCACTGCATTGCACACTCAAACTCATTGTTACTAAACCATTATACTAGCAAACACTGAGTAAACTTAGCGGCATCCTAAAAGTGGCTGTTGGACATCCATTAGTGTCCCACTGGTGCAAACTTATGTGCAGCACCTCTGCATTGCACACTCAAACTCATTGTTACTAAGCCATTATACTAGCAAACACTGAGTAAACTTAGTGGCATCCTAAATGTGGCTGTTGGACTTCCATTAGTGTCCTACTAGTGCAAATCTAATTGCAGCACCACTGCATTGCACACTTAAACTTATTGTTACTAAGCCATTATACTAGCAAACACTGAGTAAACTTAGTGGCATCCTAAAAGTGGCTGTTGGACTTCCATTAGTGTCCCACTGGTGCAAACCTATGTGCAGCACCTCTGCATTGCACACTCAAACTCATTTTTACTAAGCCATTATACTAGCAAACACTGAGGAAACTTAGTTGCATCCTAAAAGTGGCTGTTGGACTTCCATTAGTGTCCTACTAGTGCAAATCTAATTGCAGCACCACTGCATTGCACACACAAACTCATTGTTACTAAACCATTATACTAGCAAACACTGAGTAAACTTAGCGGCATCCTAAAAGTGGCTGTTGGACTTCCATTAGTGTCCCACTGGTGCAAACCTATGTGCAGCACCTCTGCATTGCACACTCAAACTCATTGTTACTAAGCCATTATACTAGCAAACACTGAGTAAACTTAGTGGCATCCTAAAAGTGGCTGTTGGACTTCCATTAGTGTCCTACTAGTGCAAATCTAATTGCAGCACCTCTGCATTACACACTCAAACTCATTGTTACTAAGCCATTATACTAGGAATCTATGCTGCCAGTTTAAGGGCCGTAGTTGCATTGTCAAGGATAGTTATTGTTGTTTATTCTGCAGTTAATAAAGATAAACCACCGCTGCAATCTACACTCAATTTTTACTACCACATTTTAAGTGCACAATCTTGTCGCAATCAAAATGAGTGGCAAATTGACAGATGCTGGTGGAAAGAGGAAGAGGCGTGTTGGAAAAGGAAAAAAAGGGTTTGTCCGTGGGGAAGGTGGCAAAGCTCCATTAACATCTGCTGAAGATAGACCCTCTTCCAGCAAAAGTAAGATGTCTACTACTTACCGTGGACAATCCGATGTGCTCCCTTTTTCACGGACACGAACAACTGGAACAAAGGTAGATGATGGCCAAAAAAAGAAAATGCTTGAATGGATCTCAATTGGTCCAACAAGTGCCCTCTCCTCCACATCAACTACCACATCCAAAAAACACCAGTCCTCTGAGTTGTCATCCCAATCACACTTGCTTTCTCCCAGCTCTGAAGTCTCTATCCGCCCTGCACAGTATGGTGGAACTGAGATGGCTGAGTCTGCAGAGCTGTTCAGTCACACTATAGCCTGGGAATCAGAGGTCTGCTCCCAAGCTACAGTGAGTACAGACCAGGAAATGGTCTGCAGTGATGCCCAGAACCTTTGTGACTCTGATTCAGGCCGAGAGGACCAAGTTTCTGAGCATAAAGTTGACCCTTATTCACAAACTGAAACACCTGTTGTAATAGACAATGAGGAACATACTGATGACGATGAGACACAGATACCAGATTGGGATGACAACTTAAATATTCGGTCAGGGCAAGAAGAGGCTCGGTCTGAGGGTGAGGGGAGTGCAAACACAACAATTGATGAGGAAGTTCTAGATCCCACCTACTGTCGACCCACAGTCAGGCCCTCGAGGAGGTCAACAGAGGCGGTGGAGGAGGATGCAACTGACGACGAAGTTACCTTGCGCCTTCCTGGACAGAGTCGGAGTACTGGTAGCACGTCTACAACTGCATCCTCGGCCACTACTGTGCCTCTGAGCGCAAGTCGCGGTGGATCAGCAGGTCGCATGCCCTCTAAGCCTTGCCTAGCCTGGTCCTTTTTTGACATAGCAAAAGATCGCCCAAATTATGTGATCTGTAAAATTTGTCGTGATTCTGTTAGTAGAGGGCAAAACCTCAGCAGTTTGACAACTTCTTCCATGAATCATCACATGAATAAATATCATATGTCCCAGTGGGAAGCTCACCGTGCTGCAATGCGGCCTAGCGGAGCCAACCATCCACCGCCTGCTCCTTCCAGTGCATCTTCTTGGACTGTGGGGACAGCTGTCACATCTGGTTTTCCACGCATAACTTCCACCACTGTAACCGCAACAGGCAGTTTGCTTGGTAGGTCGTCAGTTGGTTTGGAAGGGGAAACAAGTGCGTGTGTACAGCTCTCTCAGACATCGATAGCACCAATGTTGGATGAAGGCAACATCATGTCTCCGCCTGCACTTTCCTCACAAACCTGCATTTTTCCAGGGACACCCTACTCAACACCGTCTACACACAGCAGCCAGATCTCTGTCCCTCAGATGTGGACAAATAAAAGGACATTTCCTGCGACCCATGACAAAGCTAAGAGGTTGACTTTATCCCTCTGTAAGCTCTTGGCTACCGAAATGCTGCCTTTCCACCTGGTGGACACAGAGGATTTTAGAGACCTTATGTTTGTCGCTGTGCCCCAGTACCAGATGCCCAGTCGCCACTACTTCTCTAAGAAAGGTGTGCCCGCGCTACACCAACATGTCGCACACAACATCACCGCTTCCTTGAGAAACTCTGTGTGTGAACGGGTGTATTTCACCACCGATACTTGGACCAGTAAGCATGGACAGGGATGTTACATGTCGCTGACTGGGCACTGGGTAACTATGGTGATAGATGGTGAAGGGCCTGCTGCACAAGTCTTGCCGTCCCCACGACTTGTGTGTCAATCCTCTGTCTGTCCAAGTTCCGCCACTGCTTCTGCCTCCTCCACCTCATCTGGGTCCTCCGCCTCCGCCCCAAGCCTGCCTGGTCAGGCCACCAGCGTTCTCACTGCGCAGAAAGAATCACGCACCCCTCATTACTATGCTGGCATCAGAGCGCAACGGCATCAGGCGGTCTTTAGCTTGACATGTCTTGGAAATAGGAGTCACAGAGTGGATGAGTTGTGGGCAGCTCTGGAGACTGAGTTTAATAAATGGTTGTCTCCACTCAACTTGCAGCCTGGTAAGGCCGTGTGCGACAATGCTGCAAACCTGGGTGCGGCCCTTCCCCTGGGCAAGGTGACACACGTGCCTTGTATGGCTCACGTGTTGAACCTTGTTGTCCAGCAATTTTTAACACACTATCCCGGCCTAGATGGCCTTCTGAACAGGGCACGAAAACTGTCTGCTCACTTCCGCCGTTCAACCACCGCTGCTGAGCGACTTGCATCGCTCCAGAAGTCTTTCGGCCTGCCGGTTCATCACCTGAAATGCGATGTGGCGACACACTGCAATTCGACTCTCCACATGTTACAGCGACTGTGGCAGCACCGCCGAGCCCTTGGGCAATACGTCATGACGTATAGCCTGGGCCAACGAGATGCAGAGGTGGGGCAGATCATCCTGATGGAGTGGTCTCAGATCAAGGACCTATGCACCCTTCTGCACAGTTTCGACATGGCGACGAATATGTTTAGCGCTGACAATGCCATTATCAGCATGACAATTCCAGTCATTTTCATGCTGGAGCACACGCTAAACACTATTCGGATTCAGGGGGTGGGACAACAGGAAGGGGAGGAACTACAGGAGGATTCATATGCACAAGACACAACAACATCACCAAGGTCCAGACGTTCATCATCACCAACGCGGCAGGCATGGGACCATGGGGGACAGGGATCAACAAGGGCGCATGGTAGCAGGCGAAATGTTGAGGAAGGTGCAGGAGAACATGAAGAAATGGAGGACGAACTGTCCATGGACATGGAAGACTCAGCGGATGAGGGAGACCTTGGTCAAATTTCAGTTGAAAGAGGTTGGGGGGAGATGTCAGAGGAAGAAAGATTGGTTAGCACCTCTATGCCACAAACACTGCATGGACTTGGTCCGCATGGCTGCGCAAGACACATGAGTGACTTCTTGCTGCACTACCTCCAACATGACCCTCGTATTGTCAAAATTAGAAGTGATGATGACTACTGGCTTGCCACACTATTAGATCCCCGGTACAAGTCCAAATTTTGTGACATAATTCCAGCCATAGAAAGGGACGCACGTATGCAGGAGTATCAGCAGAAGCTGTTACTCGATCTTAGCTCGGCTTAGCTTAGCTCCCAGTTGTAACTTGACAAACATGGGACGGTCTCGTCATCTTCAACAGTCTACCCGTACCAGTAGCACCGTATCTGGTGCTGTTAACAGCAATTTTATTGAATCTTTTCATAATTTTTTTATACCCTCCTTTGCAAGGCCACCAGAGACAACAAGTCTGACACATAGTCAATGGCTGGAGAGGATGATACAGGAGTATCTCCAAATGAACATCGATGCCATGACTTTGCAAATGGAGCCTTGCTCATTTTGGGCTTCAAATCTTGAAAAATGGCCAGAGCTCTCCACTTACGCCTTGGAGATTTTGTCGTGTCCACCTGCCAGCGTTGTCTCTGAACGTGTCTTCAGTGCTGCTGGGTGTGTGCTGACAGATAAGCGCACGCGTCTGTCCAGTGACAATGTGGACAGACTAACGTTCATCAAAATGAACAAGTCATGGATCCACAAGGAATTTACTACCCCTGTGTCATCCTGGGGAGAGTAAATGCTTGTGTATTTTGAATGTGCTTGATGCAAATCTAGCTGTGAAGTGTACAACTAGGGCACAAGTGCTGCCACTGATGGGGTGTCTGTGTGGCCCAATTTTTGGAAAAAAGGGAGACTCTTCTTGGAGTAACCCTTGCTTACATTGTTTTTAAAAATGATCCAAGATGCACAGCGCTGGGATCAGGAAAGACTTTGCTACCTACCCCGGTGTCATCCTGGGGACGGTTAAGTATGGCGTATTTTTGAATGTGCTTGATGCAAATCTAGCTGTGAAGTGTACAACTGGGGCACAAGTGCTGCCACTGAAGGGGTGGGTGTGTGGCCCAATTTTTGGAAAAAAGGGAGACTCCGCTTGGAGTCACCTTGCAGTGTTTTACATGATTTTATAAGGGCGTGCCATGCCTTTATCTTTGTCTCCTTCTCTTTTTCCTTGTCCTGCTCTTTTGTTTTCGCATAAGTATATGTCTTTGTCACTTTCCCATGTGTTTGTGTTGTGTTGTGAGTTGTTTGTCACCTTTTGGACACCTTTGAGGGTGTTTTCTAGGTGTTTTTCTGTGTTTGTGATTGCCTGCCATTGTTTCCTATGCGGTTCGAGTTCGGTTCGTCGAACGTTCGCCGAACCGAACTCGAACGAGACGTCCGTTCGGCGAACCGAACTCGAGCCGAACCGCGACCGGTTCGCTCATCTCTACTCATTACCATATCATAAAGAATCTTTAGTAATACTTTTCATAAAAAAACCTCATTATGAATGACATGCTGGGACAGTTAGGCTGGAATTAGATATATGCATCTAGAACTGCTTGTGGTTCTGGGTGCATATTGAACCTGACAGGTTCACTTTAACTTCAAATTTTTCAAATTCACTAGGGTAACAGGAGATAATGAATCATACAATTGATTGTACAATTTCTCCTGAGTACAATATTACCTCATATGTGGTCAAAAACTTCTTTTGAGGCACAGTAAAAAGTGAAAAAAGGAATGAGCGCCATATTTCAGTTCAGATTTAGTTAGATAGATTTCAAGGTGCCATGTCACATTTGCAAAGCCCCAGTTGCTATAACAGCAGACAATCCCCCACAAGTGACCCCATTATATAACCCTGCATGACTCAATGAATTCATCCAGGGGAGGGCTTGTGGTTAGACAACGTGGCTCAAGGCAGATTGTCACAGCAATAATAATGTCCCACTGATAAAACCTTCATTCTAAGTAAACAACAGAACACAGCGTAATATATGGCATATCTGTTTCAGGCCGTTTTTCCTGCTGTCTTCATATTTCATAACAAATACCTGCTAACAAATCCTTTTAAAAGCCATGGGCCATTATCACTTACCTACTTCCTATACTGAGTAATATTTTAAATCAGGAATTTCTATTAAAACATGTACTCATATATAAAAATTGCTGTTTCATTATTACAATTTTTCTAAAGAAAAACTGATGATTTTATTTGCAAATATTTCTGAAAGAAAAACAGCATGCGATTATCCTTTACTTTGTAAACTTTATTAAATAATGCATGTAATGTTGCAATAATTTGTTTTGAGATTAAGATTTTAAAAGGAAAGCTCAATTGTTTTTACAAAAAAGATGTAAAAAATAAAATGTCCAAAGATGGTTATAGCTTCAAATAGAAAGGATGATGTAATAAGATGTAGTCATTAAACTTAACTAACACAATAACACCTATGAGAATTCTTAACTACACTTCAGTCTCTTCATTAAGATAGTACTTTAAGATAGTTCACAGTATCATTAGAGGCAAACAGATGGCTCGCAGTATGTGAAACTTATGTTCAATTTAAATAAAGATTTTCCATAACATCCATATATAGCTACAGGCAATAAAACTGGTAATATAACTTCAACTTCAAGTTCATTTAAATATATTATTCAAATTACTCAGCATCCAAGTGCATTATTTTCATGCCATGTGACTGTTGCGTTTGTAATGCAGGAGACACTTTACAGTCCTACTTGATTGTGCATTAGGATTATTCCTATTTCAGAAAATAATGGCACATTCTTAGGATGTGAAAAAAAAATCTAAAAAAATATATTGAGGGGCAAGTGGTTAAAACAAAAGAAGAAAAAATGCTTGGAACACATATACTTTACTTCATATGTATTAAAGATACTGCTCATGAATAGACAAATGTCGGGGCGACATGAACTATATGTCATACACAGATGGGTCAATAAACACAATTTCATATAGCCTATATGCCATACATTTCAATAAAGAATCTATAAAAATGGGAGGATATGTGTATACTAAAATGTGTGATTCCTAGAGTTGATCGAACCCACCAAAAACTGGGAGCAGCGGATCACAGCCAGATTTAAAAAGAGTCGGATCCGCTCCGGAATCTGGTGCCCATATAAGTCTATGGGTACCGGAATCCGGAGAGTATAAACGTTTGTGGAGGGGATAGCGGGGTAGGAGCGAGCATACTCACTGAGGTGGTGTCATGGCGGCACACTCGTTCCAGGTCACGCTTTTACCTTCCGTAGCCGACAATTCAATATTCATTGTTTTGCCCACCCACCGACATGTGTAATTGGCTGCAGTTAGACGCGCCCCCACCCTGACTGACAGCATGTCAGCTGACTGCAACTAATCACAAGCGGCAGGATGGCCAGTGGGTGGGGAAAGCAGTGTATCCCTCGCAAGTGTGACTCCTGTTTTTTTTTTATTTAAATAAATAATTAAAAAAAAAAAACCGACGTGCGGTCCCCCATAATTTTCTTCCCCAGTCATGATAACGCCGGCAGGGGGCTGGTATTCCTAGCCCACAGCCATCCGATATTGCCGCATCTATTAGATGTCACAATCCCAGTGTGATACCAGCTCTTCTCGGTGGTCTGATATGGTGCCAAACGGGATAATAAGGAAGTTAATAGCAGCGCACAGCTGCTACTAAGCCCTAGGTTTGTGATGGCACCTGCATCACACAGTAAGTGAATGTAAATAAGCTCACACAGATAAAAATCCTTAATTTGGAATAAAGTACAACATATGCATTCCTTCACATCTTTATTAGCCCCCAACACCCTGCGTGTCCGGAGTAATCCACACGAGGTCCCATAATGACACATCCAGCTCTGCTACACCTCACAGCTAGCAGCTGTAGAGAAGACTGCCAATCACAGGCAGCAGGACAGCCAGAGGGCGGGAAAAGCAGTACAAGTGTCTGCGGGTCAGTATGGTGAGCGTGCATGTAGACAGAAACACATGCACACTCCTGTCAGAAGTGTGCATGGCTGTGCTGCGAATTCAGACTCGTGGGAGTCCCTCGCAAGTGTGACTGCGACCTATGAAAAACCGCATGCAACTTTTTTTAATTTAAATGAGTAATTAAAAAAAAATGACGTGCGGTCCCTCCCAATTTTAATCCTTAGGCATGATAACACTGTCTGGGGGCCCGCAGCCGTCCGGTATTGCCGCATCTGTTAGATGTGACAATCCCAGTGCGATACCGACCCTTCCCGTTGACCTGAGGTGGTGCCAATCAGGGTAATAAGGGGTTAATAGCAGCGCACAGCTGCTACTAAGCCCTAGGTTTGTGATGGCACAGGCGTCTATCAGATACCTGCATCACACTAACTTGTAAGTGAATGTAAATAATCACACACAGAGAAAAATCCTTTATTTGGAATAAAGTCCAAAAACACACCCTCCTTCACCTCTTTATTAAGCCCAAACACAGCTCTCCAGATCCACACGAAGTCCCACGATGACATATCCAGCTCTGCTACATCTCAGAGCTAGCAGCCATAGAGAAGACTGCCAGTTCTTAGTTTAGCCTATTACCGAGCTGCGATGAGTGATGACTGAAGGCAAATACTTTCACAGGCTGGGGGTGCGTCAGCCTGTAACCAATCACAGATGAGAGGATGGCCAGTGGGCGGGGCAAGCACAGAAAGATGTGTGTATGGGATGGACAGTACAGGAAGTGAATGTGCAACCCGGAGGTAGTGTGCTGCCATGACACCGAGTCTCGGTAAGTATGAAACTCTCATTTATTTCTTCTTTTGTTTATGTTTACTTTAATTGCCGAATCCAGACCATGCACCCGGAATCCCGGGTCTGGGTCAGGCATCCACATATCGTTGAAACTGCGTGGATCGGGAATTTTACAGTCTGGATCCGCTCAGCCATAGTGATTTCTTATTAACTCCTATTTGCTAAATCTGTCTGACCACGGAGGTTAGCACTCTAAATAAATGGTATGATTCCCCCTCTGAGCATACCATAATAAAGCTCTAATGCATACCTATTAATTTGGCAAATATATCATACATTTCATAAAATATATATAACCCTAGTTATGTGATAAGAATGACAGCCAGATACAAATTGTATGTATATGACTTAACAGGAAACATCCCATCATAGCTCATAGGCATAAAAAAATCAATAATGATATAACTTGTGATAGCATTTAACTTTGTTTTGATGCATTTCCCGTATTAATAGTGAGGTTCATTAGGTGATCTTAGAAGTACAAGAGAAAGCAATGCAGAGCAAATATGAGTGTTTGTTCACTACAGTTCTGCTCATTGTTATTTGTAACCATAAAGTTTAAGTATATAATATGGCATCTCCTGAAAAATATGAATCGAGTGAAACAGCTTTTTTGTATAGAGCACTCATGTTAAATAGAAAAAAGCAAGTGATAAACAACAATTTAAAACAAAAAACAATGGGAGGGAAAAATACAAAAGCCTAAAGCTTGCTGCAACACTGGTATTGGCACCCTTTGCATTAAATTAGTATGGAAACACATTTTGACTCGCCTGTGGGAAATTGCAAATGAGAATAACCTGTGATAAATTGTTGGTGCCCATGTGGCATGAATTAGCCAATGAATGATGACTTCAGTGTTTTATAACGCCACATGTTAGGCCCTGCTCCTTTGTCACAATGGTGAAAACAAAGGAGCTGTCTGAGGACATTAGAAGAGCTATTATTAACAAACACAAAGGGTATAACGCCATCTCTAAAGACCTTGGTATCCCAGTTTTAAGAGTGCACAATATTATTAAGACGTTTGTCAAGCATGGAACTGTAAAGAATCTCCCTGAACGTGCGGGAAAGAGAAAAATTTACTATGGATTAGAGATGAGCAACCCCCCTAGTGTTCGAGTTCGGTTCGTCGAACGGCGGGTGTGTTCGTCGCATGTTCGACGAACACCTTCGAACCCCATCAAAAACAATGGCAGGCTAACAAACACATACAAAAACATTATACATATACACATCCAGTTAGTAATAAACATTGCCATTATACTTACAGGTCCCGCGACGCGTCCTGCAGACTGCCTCCCATCACTTCTCCTTCCGATCATCGCTGTGCCCTCCCGGTAACCAGCACTGATGATAGGACCTTTCCGTGATGTTATAACATGTGACCAGTCACGTGTGTATTATCTCATTGGCTACAGACTGGTCACATGGCTATGATGTCATGCTAGGTCCTGTCAGTTCATGTCACCAGTATGCGGTGCTCAGTATACTTGGCGAGTACCTGCGAGATGCTCGGCCACATGCTTGGCTCCCAGTTCCTGTATGTCGACGCTCTTTGCAGAGTCAGACCACATGCAGGGACTGGATTCCACAGCCGGTGAATAGCGGCGCCAGGAATTAGGTGATCGGAGATCACCGTTGCTATCGTAACCGACCTGTCAGGTGACTATTGCAATGGTAGAAGCGGTGACGTCACGGCTTACTAACTCACAGCCTCTGCTCACTTACTGAGTGATTAGACTGCACGGGGGAGCAGCGTTCTTCCTCCCATGCAGTGCTGTCTGATGTTGCAGAGCTGCATGGGTTGAAGGAGAAAGAAGACAGAAGACCAGGATCCTGGAGGGGTGAGAGGGAGTAATAAACATGGACTCTCTAAGTGTGTATGTGTATTTATTTCTAATAAAGTATTTTTTCTCTGTGTGGTGTCTTTTTTTAACCCTTTATTGGAGATTCTTAATGCCCGGGTCAAACTTGCCTGACATTAAGAATCTCTGGCTTAATACTAGCTAGTAAAACAAATCGAATCCCCAGCTGCCTAGTTGTACCTGGCTGGACACAAAAATGGGGCGAAGCCCATGTTTTCTTTTTTTTATATATTTCATGAAATTCATAAAATAATTAAAAAAAGGGCTTCTCTATATTTTTAGTTCCCAGACGGGTACAAATAGGCAGCTGGGGGTTGGGGGTAGCCGTACCAGCCTGCTGTACCTGGCTAGCATACAAAAATATGGCAAAGCCCATGTCATTTTTTTGTTTTTTACTTTTTTTTTCGGAGTGGGGGTTAGCAGCCAGTAGCTGCTTGGATTACCCTTAGCTACCAATACAAGAAATGCAGCAGGAGCCCACATATTTTTTTTTTAAATTATTTATCTAAATAACAACAAACAAAAATGGGCTTCCCTGTATTTTAATTGCCTGACATCACAGTGCTGTGATAACAAATCATTAAAAAAAATGACAATGCGCTCTGTGGTATTTTTGATTCTCAGCGCAGATAAAGCAGACAGCTACGGGTTGCCACCCCCATCTGCCGGGCGCTACCTTGGCTGGCAATCAAAATACAGGGAAGCCCATTATTTTTTTTTTATTTATAAAAATAGTTAAAAAAAAATGCGTGGGCTCCCGCCATATTTTGATCTCCAGTCAGGAAAAGCCAGGCAGCTGGGGGCTGGGATTCTCGGCAGCCCACAGCCACCCCTGGAAATGGCGCATTGTTTCCAGGCACTTTATCCGGCTCGTTCAGCGGCCGTGATGGCGGTGGCTTGCTGGGTAATAAAGGGGTTAATACCAGTTTTGTATTCTCACATGGTACTAAGCCTGAAATTCATGGTGTCATGCCGAAATAAATATGGCCACCATGCATTTCTAGTAAAGGTAAAAAAAACAACACACAGAAAAATATTTTTATTAGACATAAAACACAACACAGTTAGTGACTCCATCTTTATTGAACAAAAGAACCCCCCCACTCCGCTTCGGTCCTGGGTCGAGGGTCCCATGATGTCCAACCCGGATCCAATATCATCTGATTGGTTTTCTCAAAGGCAAAGCAATCAGATGATGTGTCAGGTGTTCAGGGACCTGAATAACATGACACATCAGCTGATTGTATAAAAGCTGTTTATACAGTCAGCTGATGCATCAGTAGAAAAAAAAAACTACACTTCTGTGCAGACTCCCCTTCGATTGCTGCAGGACCCGGCGGTAATCAGCTGATGTGGTCACCTGACAGCATCAGCTGATAGTTTAAGCCGGCCGGGTGGTAAAAAGCCGGCCTCACCACTGGACTTATACGATCAGCTGATGCCGTCAAGTGACCGCATCAGCTGATCACCGCCATCCTGCAGCCATCGAACGTGTCCTCGGAGTCTGCAGACAGGTGAATATGATATTTTTTTTCTACTGTTCACTGTTGATTTTACAGCTGCTGTCACCTCCTGTCTGGAAATGGCGCCGGACGGGAGGTGGAAGCAGGGGTGGCAGTCCCGAGAGGATCCACTCTTCTGTGTTTAACAACACAAGGAATCCTCTTCCTGTACACTTGATTGTACTACCCACCTTTTGCATTTATAGCTGCGTTTATAATCATAGAAACGCGTAGGGTAAGTTCACACACTGCAATTTTTTGACGCTGTGTTTTTGTGCGTCTTTCCCCACAAAAAAACGCACTAAAACGCAGCATCTTAAAAAACGCATTAAAAAATGCGTTTTTGGCTGCGTTTTCCTGCGTTTTTGCTCAATGCGTTTTTATGCGTTTTTAAAGATTGTTGACAAAAGAAAAACAAAAAAAAAAGGTCTGATGTCATTTCCTTCTTCAATATGTTCTTCCTTCTCCATAAGTGTTTCCAGGAGTGCAGACAGCTGCAGAACTATAAGGCTCAGCATGCTCAATCCAGGACAGTATTTTGGAGGGATGGACAGGAGGAGCAGAACCACAAGGCTCAGCATACTTCATCCACTAGTGTATGCAAGAGAGCAGACAGCAGCTGCAGAACTACAAGGCTCAGCATACTATATCCAGGACTGTATGCAGGATTTTTTGCCCCCAAAAAATTGACGTGGGCTTCGCCATATTTTTGTATGCCAGCCAGGTACAGCAGGCAGCTATGGACTGCCCCCAACCCCCAGCTGCCTATTTGTACCCGGCTGGGAACCAAAAAAATAGGGAAGCCCTTTTTTTTTTATCTATTTCACGAATTTCATGAAATAATTAAAAAAAAAATGATGTGGGCTTCGCCCAATTTTTGTATCCAGTCAGGGATAACTAGGCAGCTGGGGTTTGGAATCCGCAGTGCAGGGTGCCCAAGCTTTCTGGGCACCCCCACTGCGAATTGCAGTCCGCAGCCGCACCAGAAAATGGCATTTTCATAGAAGCTCCATCTTCGGGCGCTGTATCCAACGCTACCAGCTGCCCTGGTGATGGGTGGCTCTTTGGGTAATAATGGGGTTAGGGCTAGCTGCATATTATCAACTGGCCCTAAGCCTGAAATTCATGGTGTCACACCAATATTAGACATGGCCACCATGAATTTCTAGTACAGATAAAAAAAACACAACACAGAAAAATATTTTTATTAGAAATAAAACACAACACAGTTAGTGACTCCATCTTTATTGAAATAAAGAGCCCCCTCCCTCCGCAGTAATTCTGGGTCAAGGGTCCCACGCCGTCCAATCTGGATCCAATATCATCTGATTGGTTTGCTGGAAGGCACACCGATCAGATGATGTGTCAGGTTCAAGTGCCTGAATCACATAACACATCAGCTGATTGTATAAACGGCTTTTATACAATCAGCTAATGTATTAGTCGAAAAAAAAAAAAAAACTACTCGCTTCTGTGCAGACTCTTGTCCGATCCCTGCAGGACCCGGCGGTAATCGGCTGATGAAGTCTCCTGATGGCATCAGCTGATAGCTTAGCTGTCCGGGCAGTAAAAAGCCGGCCTCACCGCTGGACTAAACTGTCAGCTGATTACGTCAGGTGACCGCATCAGCTGATCAGCGCAAGATCCTGCAGCTATCGGGCGCGTCCAGGGAGTCTGCACACAGCAGGACCAGGGGTTGCGGTACCAGGAAGAGGAGCTGGGAGCGGACATGGCACCGGGAGTCTGCAGACAGGTGAATATCATATTTTATTTTTCTACTGTTCACTTTTGATTTTGCAGCGGCTTCCACCTCCCGTGTGGACATGGCACCACACGGGAGCGGAGATGGCGCCGGACTGGAGGTGGTAGCAGCAGTGGTGCTACCAGGAATATTAACGCTTCTGTGTTTCCAAACACAAGGAATCCTCTTCCTGTACACGTCACACATAGCAACGCACCAACGATCTGACCAGCGATCTGATCTGGCAGGGATCATTGGTGCGTCGCTACATGGTCGCTGGTGAGCTGTCAATCAGGTAGATCACCATAGCAACCAGCCACCAGCGACCAGTATAACGACGCTGTGCTTCGTAACCAGGGTACACATCGGGTTACTAAGCAAAGCGCTTTGCTTTGATACCCGATATGTACCCTGGTTACCAGCGTACACCACTCTCAGGCTGCCAGCACTGTTTCCCTGCACACATAGCCAGGGTACACATCGGGTTACTAAGCAAAGCACTTTGATTGGATACCCGATATGTACCCTGGTTACCAACTTACCGCAGGCTGCCAGCGCTGGCTCCCTGCACATGTAGCTGTAAGAATCTACAGTTACCCTTTTTTATGATCGAACCGTTATCGAACATAACCTCAAACTCTCTAACGTTAAGCAAATCATTCGAGTTTGGCGAACGACCCGAACATCACCAAAAAACAAGTCGAATTTGAGATTTGCGAACAGTTCGATTCGAACAACGCTCATCTCTACTAGGGATGTCTCTTGAAAGTTAGTACAAATGGTAAAAAAAATTCCACGTCAAAGATCCAAAGATCTGAAGGCCAACCTGAAACAGGTGTCATGGTTTCAACAAGCACCATATGCCACACGCTAAACCAAACAGACCTTTATGGGTGAATTCCAAGGAAGAAACCATTGCTGAAGAATAGACATAAAAAGGAAAGACTGATATTGGCCAAAGAGTACTTTCATAAACCACAATCCTCCTGGGAAAATATTCTGTGGACCGATGAAACAAAAATAGAACTTTTTGCCAATTCAAAGCTACAGTTTGTTTACAGATGGCGCAATGAAGCTCATAAGGAAAAGATAATGAAATCAGAGAATTATCAAGAGATTTTAGAGTGAAATGTCCGATCCAGTGTAAGAAAACTAAGTTTGAGTCAAAGATCATTAGTCCTCCAGCAAGACAATGACCAAAAACACACATCCAAAAGTACATAGGAATGGTTGAAAAGGAAAAAAAATGGACTGTTTTAAAATGGCCAGCAATGAGTCTTGACCTGAGTTCCGATTTGTGAAAATCTTTGTGGTGAGCAGAAATCTGCAATGGTGAAAAAGAACTCTGCAAACATTCAAGAGCTTGAACAAACTGCAAAGGTAGAGTGGGAGAAAATACCAGCTGAGAAGTACAAGAAGTTTATAGATGGCTACAAGAAACATTTGGAGGCTGTCATCAATGCCAAAGGGCATGCCACCAAATATTAATTAGGGGGGTATTTACTGCTGCACATACTGTTTATTATGATTTTTATTTGAAATTGAAACATGTAAGATGACAAACAATGTTTTATTGTTGTATTACTAATTAAAAAGTCCTGAGGATATACATTTGGTACATTTACATTTATTTCTGAAGATATTGTACAATCTCTGAAAAAATTTAAGGGGTGCCAAAAATGGTGAGAAGCATTGTTTGTGTTTTAAATTCTCGTGAATACTGGTGTGCATTCCACAGTGGTTGTGCATGTCTAAAATAGACAGAGTGACACTACTTCATGAATTGCAAGTGGAAGTGCATCATCAAGCGTTCCACTGCACATCATTGTGTGTTCCATAACAGTGACGCTCATGCTGAAGTGATGACACCTCCAAATGAGAAATGTTAGAAAGCTAGTCTATGTACACCCTTATTATATATAGAAATAACATTCATATGAGGAAAAAATAGGAAGAAATCCAGCAAGCTTTGTAGAAAAAATTAAAAACTTACATACTATTTAAGATATCTATTTTAAAATTACATACACGTATCAGCGTTGGCAAAAAGTGAAGAAAATAATATAGTGGTCTAAATGAGACCCGTTTCGGCAAGCGCCTTCTTCTTAGTCATCTTCATGACTTGCCAAAGCTGATACCTGGTGTAGGTAATTTCAAGGGAAGGTGTCGCGTTTTTTTTATTTTTGTATTAAAAATAGTGATTATGAAATCAAGTATTTCTAATACAAAATGAAAATCGCAGCTTATTTATTTTTTATGTAATTCTTATTTTACTGGAGCCACTGGGGGCTGCCATGCTGGATTTGCCGTGTGTGTAACGACAGTAACTCCTTCCTTTATGGCAGCCCCTGTGCATAGACTCTGATAGTCGGGGTCCGACCCCATGAAGTACGTTACAGTGGGAATCTGCTGTGACCTGGACATGCCCCCTGGGCTGTCCAGAACACAACAGAGGGAGGAGTTCAGCGCCATTATTGTGGAGCTCACAGCGTGTGCTGTTTGCTCCACTTTACCTCTGTCACCCGCCGGGATGTGTGAGTACGGGCCACCTCCCCTCCCCTCGTTACTGTCTCCGATGACATCCCATCCCTCCGTTCTCCCCAGCCCCCTGCTCTGCCCCAGCTACTGACGCTGCCCCTCCCCACACCGTTACCGTCTCAAATGACACCCCCTCCCTCTGTTCTCCCAAGTCCCCACTCTGCCCGCTGCCGCAGCTCCCCCAGCTCTGCCCGCCGCTGCTGTGTGTTTGTGTGTGTGTGTCACAAGGTCCCCATCAGGGGTGATTGTGAGTGTGTGTCGGCGCTTGCGATGCTGTGCAGTGAGCTTTCAGGACCTGCGAGGGGATCACATGGGAAGCATGTGATATCTCCGGATATTGTGAGTGTGTGCGCGCGATTGTACAGGTATGTGCGATATCGTGAGTGTGTGTGAGTGTATGCGATCGGATGTGTGAGTGTATGCGATCGAATGTGTGAGTGTATGCGATCGGATGTGTGAGTGTATGCGATCGGATGTGTGAGTGTATGCGATCGGATGTGTGAGTGTATGCAATCCGATGTGTGAGTGTATGCGATCTGATGTGTGAGTGTATGCGATCCGATGTGTGAAATGTCGGCCAGACGCAGGGGAGGATGGCATGCAGCAAAGCTGCCTGGAGTGCCCACCGGAGGTCACAGGGAGGAATGATGTGAAAGGTGTGTGTGTGGCACAAGGTCCCCATCAGGGGTGATTGTGTGTGTGTGTGTGTGTGTAGCACAAGGTCCCCATCAGGGATGATTGTGTGTGTGTGTGTGTGGCACAAGGTCCCCATCAGGGGTGATTGTGTGTGTGTGTGTGGCACAAGGACCCCATCAGGGGTGATTGTGTGTGTGTGTGTGTGTGTGTAGCACAAGGTCCCCATCAGGGGTGATTGTGTGTGTGTGTGTGTGGCACAAGGTCCCCATCAGGGGTGATTGTGTGTGTGTGTAGCACAAGGTCCCCATCAGGGATGATTGTGTGTGTGTGTGTGTGTGTGTGGCACACAAGGTCCCCATCAGGGGTGATTGTGTATGTGTGTGTGTGTGGCACAAGGTCCCCATCAGGGGTGATTGTGTGTGTGTGTGTGTGTGTGTGTGTAGCACAAGGTCCCCATCAGGGGTGATTGTGTATGTGTGTGTGTGTGTGTGTGTGTGTGTAGCACAAGGTTCCCATCAGGGGGGATTGTGTATGTGTGTGTGTGTGTGTGTGTGGCACAAGGTCCCCATCAGGGATGATTGTGTGTGTGTGTAGCACAAGGTCCCCATCAGGGGTGATTGTGTGTGTGTGTGTGTGGCACAAGGTCCCCATCAAGGGTGATTGTGTGTGTGTGTAGCACAAGGTCCCCATCAGGGGTGATTGTGTGTGTGTGTGTGTGTGTGTGTGTGTGTAGCACAAGGTCCCCATCAGGGGTGATTGTGTGTGTGTGTGTCTGTGTGTGCGCGCCCCACTGCATGTGAGTACCTGTGTGTGTACCGGTGATACTGTCTGCAGGGTTGTGTATCTAATCCTCTCCTGTGTGATACTGTCTGTACGGCTGTGTATCTAATCCTGTCGTGTGATACTGTCTGCTGAGCTGTGTATCTAATCCTGTCATGTGATACTGTCTGCTGAGCCATGTATCTAATCCTATGTTGCCTGATACTGTCTGCAGAGCTGTGTATCTAATCCTCTCCTGTGTGATACTGTCTGCTGAGCTGTGTATCTAATCCTATCCTGTGTGATACTGTCTGCTGAGCTGTGTATCTAATCCTATCCTGTGTGATACTGTCTGCTGAGCTGTGTATCTAATCCTATCCTGTGTGATACTGTCTGCTGAGCTGTGTATCTAATCCTATCGTGTAATACTGTCTGCAGGGCTGTGTATCTAATCCTATTGTGTGATACTGTCTGCAGGGCTGTGTACCTAATCCTATTGTGTGATACTGTCTGCTCAGCTATGTATTTAATCCTATCCTGTGTGATGTCTGCAAAGCTGTGTATCTAATTCTCTGCTGTGTGATATGGTCTGCACGGCTGTGTATCTAATCATATCCTGTGTGATACTGTCTGCAGAGCCGTGTATCCAATCCTTTCGTGTCATACTGTCTGCTGAGCTGTGTATCTAATCATGTCCGGTGTGATACTGTCTGCTGAGCCGTGTATCTAATCCTATCCTGTGATACTATCTGCAGGGCTGTGTATCTAATCCTATCCTGTGTGATACTGTCTGCTGAACTGTGTATCTAATCCTATCCTTTGTGATTCTGTCTGCTGAGCTGTGTATCTAATCCTATCCTGTGTGATACTGTCTTCTGAGCTGTGTATCTAATCCCATCCTGTGTGATACTGTCTGCTGAGCTGTGTACCTAATCCTCTCCTGTGTGATACTGTCTGCTCAGCTGTGTATCTTATCCTATCCTGTGTGATACTGTCTGCAGAGCCGTGTATCCAATCCTATCGTGTCATACTGTCTGCTGAGCTGTGTATCTAATCCTATCCTTGATACTGTCTTCTGAGCTGTGTATCTAATCCTATCCTGTGTGATACTGTCTGCAGAACCGTGTATCCAATCCTGTCGTGTCATACTGTCTGCTGAGCTGTGTATCTAATCCTATCCTATGATACTATCTGCACAGCTGTGTATCTAATCCTCTACTGTGTTATACTGTCTGCACAGCTGTGTATCTAATCCTAACCTGTGATACTATCTGCAGGGCTGCGTATCTAATCCTATCCTGTGTGATACTGTCTGCAGGGCTGTGTATCTAATCCTATCTTGTGTGATACTGTCTACTGAGCTGTGTATCTAATCCTATCCTTTGTGATTCTGTCTGCTAAGCTGTGTATCTAATCCTATCCTGCGTGATACTGTCTGCTGATCTGTGTATCTAATCCTATCCTGTGTGATACTGTCTGCAGAGGCGTGTATCCAATCCTATCATGTCATATTGTCTGCTGAGCTGTGTATCTAATCCTATCCTGTGATACTGTCTTCTGAGCTGTGTATCTAATCCTATCCTGTGTGATACTGTCTGCAGAGCCGTGTATCCAATCCTATCGTGTCATACTGTCTGCTGAGCTGTGTATCTAATCATGTCCGGTGTGATACTGTCTGCTTAGCCGTGTATTTAATACTCCTGTGTGATACTATCTGCTGAGCCGTGTATCTAATCTTATCCTGTGATACTGTCTGCATAGCTGTGTATCTAATCCTATCCTGTGATACTGTCTGCACAGCTGTGTATCTAATCCTATCCTGTGTGATACTGTCTGCTGAGCTGTGTATCTAATCCTATCCTTTGTGATTCTGTCTCCTGAGCTGTGTATCTAATCCTATCCTGTGTGATACTGTCTGCTGAGCGGTGTATCTAATCCTATCCTTTGTGATTCTGTCTGCTGAGCTGTGTATCTAATCCTCTCCTGTGTGATACTGTCTGCAGATCCGTGTATCTAATCCTATCCTGTGTGATACTCCTGCTGTCCTTGGTGACACTTTAGACATTTCTGGTCACCAGGAAATTGGCTGTGCATTGTGTCCTTACATGTCATTCTCTGTTATCTGTTGTAAACACTCAGATTAGGAGGGGGGAGGTGACATCACACACAGGAGAGCAGACTCCGCCCACTTTACGGCAGGCTGTAATCTGAGCTTTTTATACAGTGGAAATTCAGTAGGATTTCAGCAGCTGCTCCCCCTAGTGTTTAACAGTGGAAAATATCAAACTTTTTAATTTTTTTTTTTTATATTTTGCACAATTAAAAAAAAAAAATAATATTTAAACAAAACATACATTATTACTTTACATCTTTTCAGTTATTATTATTATTTTTTTTTTGACGATACCTTCCCTTTAACAATAGATATCTTGAATAAAATGCAAGTTTTTATTTTTTTCTACCAAGCTTGCTAGATTTCTTCCTTTTTTTTTCCTCATCCATGTGCAGTTGGTCTTGTACTGATCCATTGCTGAGTTACATGGGGATTGATTATATGCCTGGTAAAGTTGAGCGAGTATTGAAATATTCATGTTTGTGATACTCATAACGGGTACTGTGTAATACTTGCATATTCATTCGGAACAGTGAGTACAGTGCAAGTCAATGGGAAATGCGAGCAATTTTATGCTGGAATTAAGCAGAAAATTACTTGCATTTCCCAATCAGCGGAAAATACTCTAATTTCCCATTGACTTGCATTGTACTCGCTATTCGGAATGAATACACGAGGAATAGAAAGTACTCATTACGAGTATCGCGAACACAAATATTTTGATACTCGCTAACTCTAGTACATGGTCTTCTTATCAAGAGCTAAGCTGGCTATTTTCCTTTTTTCTTTTTTTTGCCAACATTCACATGGGTAAACCTCATACAAAAAGCATTGACCCCTATAGACTGTATAATGTCCACATGGGTAGATGAGAAGAGATGAATACAGCACATGAAAAAAAATATATTTAGCACACTGGATTTTGAAAAATAACAAGCATTTCAGTAGGCAAAGAGAAGTTTTCTAATAATTATATACACAATGATGCTACTAAAGATGATCAAAAAATTGAGAGACAAGATGCATCTTCTGGTTTCACTGTGTAAGCTCAAAGGACAAAAATGATCAACCTTCCTTCACTAATATTGTGATTAAACCCCTTTAGGACAGAGCCACTTTGTAGATTAATGACCGAACCTCATATTCCAAATCTTACCAGCGTCAATTTATTTTGAACTACCTCTAGAATTCTTCAAAATATGCCAGTGATTCTGAGAGTGTATTAGTGACACATTGTTTTACATGTTAGAGGTAAATTTTGGTTGATATTATTTTTGAAAATATAAAAAATTTGGCAAAACATTTCACAATCATCAGACTTTTATTTATATGCCCTTAAACAAGATAGTTATAGCTAGGGATGATCGAATATGACAAATATTCGGCAATATTCGGCTTCATGAATATTCGACAAATAAGTCGCCGTTATGCGAATATTCGATGCGCAATGTAAGTCTATGGGAAGCCCGAATAGCTGCTATTCAGCAAGTATTCGGGTTTCCCATAGACTTACATTGCACATCAAATATTCGCAAATAGTCCAATAGCAGTGACCTATTCGTTGAATGTGGGCGTAGCCGAATATTTGAGGTATTCATCATCCCTAGTTATAACACATAAAATAGTTACTAAATAGCATTTTCCACATGTGTACCTTCTATAATCCTCATTTTTAAAACATCATTTTTTGGATGCTAGAAGGTTTAAAAAGTTTTATTAGCAATTTCTCATTTTTACAACAATTTGTTTTAAAAACTATTTTTATAGGGACCAGCTCACATTTGAAGTTACTTTAAGGGGTCTATTTGACAGGAAATACCAAATGTGACACTATTTTAAAATATCCATAGCAATAGCAGGACAAGAGTCAAGACGGTTGGAGATGGCCTGGGTGCAGTGGTTGACCATGGCAGCTTTCGTGTATTGTCATGCTCTTCGCATACCACATCGCTTGCAGAGACCGCCTTCATGACCGTTGTCCTAATCTAATAGGTTTCATTCACTCAGTTTACCAGAGTCTGCCTTCACAGGCTCAGGATAGACAGGTCCCTATCTCACCAAAAATCAATTACCCGACGGCTACTCTAAACCTGGCTTGGCCAGCCTGTCGAAGCTGTGTGGCTGCTGTGCATGATAGAGCTACTAGGAGCCACAGGTAAGAGCTGAGTGACAGGTGAGGAGCAAAGGTGAACATGCTGCCCTAAAAGCTGCCCTAAAATGGGCAGCCGCAAAAGGACACGACATGCCCTACACCAGAGGTACTACCCCTCCCTGAACACCGCATTCAACCCATGCATAATAGGTAATCATACAGTCATGGCTGAAAGTGTTGGCACATCCTTGAAATTGTACCAGAAAATATTACAGAAAGTATTAGTCCCAGAATATTATTGCAATTTTAAATGTTTTGTTAAACACATGCTTATTTTCTTTGTGTGTATTGGAAGAACACAAAAAAGAGGAAAAAAACCAAGTTGGACATAATTTCACAATAAACCCCCAAAATGAGAAGGAAAAAATAGTTGGTACCTTTCCAAATTTTTGAGTTAACAACTTTGTTTCAAGTATATGACGTTCATTCAAACTCACCTGTTGCAAGTAGCAGGTGTGGGCAATATGAAAATCACACCGAAAACCAGGTCAAAAGGGGAGAAGTTGACTCAATCTTTGCATTGTGTGTCTATGTGTGCCCTAGTAAGCATGGAGAAAAGTCAACAATCTCAAGATTACAAGTCCATCTCTAGAGATCTTGATGATTCTTTGTCCACGATGCACAACATCAAGAATTTTACAACCCGTTGCACTGTAGCTGGATGTCAATGGCAGAGTAAGATCGATGAAAGGTTGCAAAAGATAGTCCAAATGGTTGATATGCAGCTTCCTTTTGAGGTTGAAACCCTATAGCAGGAGACCCGTGAGGATCCCAGTGCTGACACAGGGATAAAAAAAAGGTAGACTACAGTTTCCTGAAATGTATTTGACTAAGCCAAATTCCTAATGGAGTGCCCAATGTCAGAATGCTGAGTTTGCTTCTAAGGTCACGGGTATTCCTGAAGGAAAGAGACCACAAACATCATTCAAAAAGCATCCAGAAATGGATGGAAACAAAACCCTGGAGAGTTCTTAACTGACCAGCAATGGGTTCAGATCTAAATCCGATCAAACTGTTGTGGACAGATCTTAACATTGCTGTCAGGAGTAGGCACCCATCAAATATGTGATATCTGGAACAGTTTGCAAATCCACAGTGGACGAGAATTACAGTTTAGAGGTCTATGACGCTTATTGATGTTCACAGGAAACAATTGATTGCAGTTATTTATTATTATTATCAGAGGGTGAGAAAATTCTCAGAATGAGTCTCCGAATTTTCGCCGAATTTTAGCTGAGCAAACTTGTTCTGTTCGCGTATGCAAATTTCAAATTCGGTACAAGCATTTCCGTATCCTGTTCTAGGTCGTGTACCCGAGCATTTTTGGGAAAACCTGGTAATCATTCAGTATGTTAGTTTGCCAAAATGCTTTTAGAAAAAGCATATCATGCTTTCAAATAGGATTGTGCTGCTGTATGATGAATGGGGAGATGTGTTTAATGTCGGGAGAAGGTGAGAAGAGGCCTGAGGAGCGGCACAATTTTTTTTTGTTTCTTAGAATTATTTGTGGATGTTCTTGCAGCCAATTACAGTGCAGAAAACATCCACAAGGTTCAGACACAAGGGATTTTGTCATTGGTTTCCTAAGTCACATCTGCCTCTGCATATTAAATGAATACATGCGGGCATCAACGTCCTTTTGTGAATGTTAAATCTTAGGGAAGGTGCCCCCACTGCAGCTGATACAGTTAACTTAGCTAGGGTTTAATTATAGATAATTGAGATAGGAGAGCGATAGTGTAAAATAGGGACGTTCAGTATAGGGAGAAGTGTGTGCTATAAGTCATTTAATGATATAAATAGGAATTGCTACTTGTGAGTGCCTGCTAAATAGTTGCTAGTGAATTATTTAAATAGGTATTGGTACTTGTTAGTGCCTGCTAAAGAGTTACCAATGAACAATCAAAATAGGTATTGCTACTAGTGGTTGCTAAAAAATTGGCAGTGAACCATCTCAGTTGGTATTGCTACGTTTTAGAGCCTGCTAAAAATTTGGCAGTTATCCATCTCAATAGGTATTGGTACTGTTTATTTCCTGCAAAAAAATTAGCAGTGAACCATCTCAATAGATATTGCTACTTTTTAGTGGCTGATAAAAATTTGTCAGGGAACCATCTCAATAGGTATTGAGCACTTCTGTGGGCCATTTCAACATTGCCATCTCAGCCAAGAAATACAGAATTTTACTTTTGCGTCAGGTGCCTGACAGGTGTGGGACTAGGGTTATGAAACGTCTTTTTCAAAGGGAAAGGGTACATCAAACATGAGTGGTAAATCATGAGGTCATGGTGGAAGTGGGAGTAAGCGGTGTATTTGAGATATACGTAGGAGATATTGTAATGTTATTCAGAGCTCTACTGAACAAACACAGGCTCATACTATTCCAAGAGAACTGAGAACAACTTCCAATACTGGACGGGCTACTCCATTCCATATCTTTGGCAGCTGGACATCACTTCCACTTGCATGTGAGGGCCAGAAACAGTATAGGCTAGAGTCAATGGCAAAGATTGCATCAAGTGGCCTGTCCTCCTTTTCCTCCACCTCAACACCACACACAGTTCCTCAGAGCTGTCACCCAAATTACACTTGTTTCCTCCGCATACCAACTCCCCAAGTCGCCTAACTGACTGTAGGGAACCACATATGGGCAAGTCTGCAGAGTTGTTCACACATTCTGTCCCATGGGCATCAAAGGTCGGCTCCAAAGATTAACAGACTGATGAGGAGGAAAGCATATGGCCAAAATCTTTGACAGTTGGATCCAGGACTGGAAGATGTCAGGTCTGAGCAGGATACAGACCCTCATCAACATACAATAACCCCTGGGGGTGGAGGAGATGATGATGAGACTCAGATACATGAGGTGCACATGTACTGTAATGTGATGTCAGGTCAAGAAGAGGAGAAGAGTGACTCCAGGGCAAAGAGTAGGACAACAGAGAAGATGACGATGAAGCTATAGATTCGACTTGGTGTGAACCCAGAGGCATGCTGTTGAAAACTTCAGCAGAGAGGAAGACGAGGTGCTTCCAGCACCTACAAGGACTGATGCAACCAGGACTACCACTGCATTCTCAGCAACCACTCTGGCTGTGTCCAGCAGTGGTGGCAGATCTACATTTTGCATGGGCAAAGGGTTGCCTTACCTGGGCCTTTTTGGCAACTTGAATGGATGAATCAACCCCCGTTCCTTGCAAATTTTGTAACAAATGACTCAGTAGAGGTAGAAATGCAAATAATTTCTCTACAACATGTTTGAAACATCAAATGACCAACCAATATGTATTAGTCTCGGAATCGTACTGGAAAAAAATGCGGCTAGTGGGTATAGCCAACCACCCAATCCCCCATTAACCACATCCCTTGCTTCATCCTTCTCCATCATCCTCAAAATTGTTCTCACTCAGGACTCTGCCTGCAGAACCTCCACTTGTTTACCATCTAGAGTTAGGGTGAGTGAAAGACCGTCAGTTGTTATGGAAGTGGACATGCCTTTGGATTTTGACTAATCTCACAGACCGAAGACACCACATCTTTTGCAATCCACCATAGCATCTCTGCCTTTACCTCCCTCGCAGTTCAGCAGTTTCTCCTGAACACCGTACTACACCCTCTCTCAGCACACCAGCCAGCCATTGCTCCTGCATAGGACTGGGTGGACCCGGACTGTAAAAGTCCGAATCCATGCAGTTTCAAAGATTCCTGGCATTCTAGGTGTTTGAACAAGATTCGGCACTGGGGAAATTTAAAAAAAAAAATAAAGGAAAAATAAAGAAAACAAGAATGAAGCGAGCGCTTCATACCTACTGAGGCTATGTGTCATGGCAGCACACTGCTTCCAGGTCATGCATTCACTTCCTGTGCCACACATTTGGCTCATTGCATACATACGGCTTACCCCACCCACCGGCCATCCTATTGTCTGTGATTGGTTGCAGTCAAACGCACCCTCAGCCTGTGACAGTGTCTGACTGTAATCACTGACAGACGCTGTCTGCGGGTCAGTACAGAGGTATAAAAATAAAACAATTGGAGCAGGGTCCCCCCATATTCCGATACCTAGCACAAATAAAGCCTATGGCTACAAACCCAGACCTGCACTTATCTTGGCTGTGTATCTAAAGAAGAGGAACCTTATGCAGCTTTTTTTTTTTCTTTTTTTTCGATTATTTAAATAAATAATTTAAAAAAATGAAATGCAGTCCCCATCAATTTTTATACCAAGCCATGATAAAGCCAGCTGGGGGCTAGTATTCTCAGGCTGGGGAGACCCTGCCTAAAAATATCAGTCTCCAGCCGCCAGGAATTGTTGCATCCATTAGATGCGACAAGCTCGGAGCTTTACCAGCTCTTCCTGAATGCCCTGGTGCGGTGGCAATTGGGGAAATCTGTAACAGCATGTAACCTGACCTCAGGTGACCTCAGTAAAGTCAGTGACCTCATCTCAGGTGAGAACTGCATCACCTGGTAAAAAACAGCTGGGTTTTCATTGACAATAGATGTAGATTTGGTGCTGAAAATTTTACACCATATTCCTGCACCCAATGAACACCTCCTGTCAAAGATCTGCATTTTTTACCCTTTTTTTCCTCTAGTTTTTTCCTCAAAGCTTTTTGCAGCGGTATTCTGCCAGGAGGCACACATTTGGTGCTGAAGTCATTTACACCAGATTTAAGCACCAAATTTGCACATCCAGGCTGGATGCGTTTTTTTTGCATTTTTGGGCCAAGGGATGCAAATTTGGTGCTGACATTTTTACACCATGTTCCTGCGCCTAATTTTTATTTCTTGACAAAAAGACCCCAACACATCACTGCCACATAATACCCTTTTTCATTTTGGTGTTAAAAATGGAAGAGTGGCCTCAGATCACCAGTCACACCTTGAAAGTTTTCATCTGTCCGGCAGCCAGCATTCTCTCAGAACGTGTCTTCAGTGCTGCTGGCAGTGTATAGACGGATAAGCGCATCCGGCTGTCCCCTGATAATATATACCACTTAACTCTCATAGAGATGAACAAGTTGCAGATGTCCAGTCCCATACTGTGCAGACTAGGTGATAGTGTAGTGTTAGGGGTCTGGGAGCATAAGTCCTACACTTGCCTGTCACCTTGCTGTCTCTGGTGAAGATAGAAATGCTGGTTCAGGCCTTGTTACAGGGCCGGTCCCAAGCATCCATATTCTGACGTTCGACTATTTATAGTCTGTGCTAATTGTTGCCACTTTTCCTGTTCTCTGACAATAATTTTTGGAAAGTGGAGACTCTAAGTAGGGTCTCCAAATTGTCTTTTGCCTGTAGTGCCTGTAGTGCCAGCAGTCTGGGAGAAAGAGCCCTACACCTGTCTGTTATTTTTTGCTCTTTCTGGAGAAGGTAGAAATGCTGGTTCAGGTCATGTTACAGGGCCGTCTCAAACATCCATGATACAGCTTTTGACTATTTGTAGTCTGTGCCAATTGTTGCCACTTTCCCTGTTGTCTGATCCTAATTTTTGGAAATGTGGAGATTCCAAGTAGTGCCTGTAGTTCCAGGGTTCTGGGAGCAAGATTCTAAATCCCGTCACTCATCCAGCTCTTGATTTTAATGCCAGGCCACATCCTGTGTTTTGCATGGCCCATACTTCAATGTTGTGCAAAAAAACTATAACCAGAAGGGGGGGAAATTGATGCCACTGCCCTGCTGTCTGCCTGAATTGTATTTAAATGTGAAGACTCCAAGATGGGTCTCCAAGTTGTGTTTTGTCTCTATTGGCAGGGGAATAGGAGCACCAGCCCTACATCTGTCTCCCATTCACCTCATTATTTGTTATGTCAATAGTCTAAGAACCTGATGGCTAAAACAAAACAATGGGGCTGCATTGTATAATTTTATTGCTGTTTTTAAAGCTTTTCCAGTCCTTAAAGCAGTTTTCTTGTCTTTAGGTTTGACCTCCCTTTGAATCCAATTGGGTTTGACAAACTGTTTAGCAAACACCAGGAAATTCACTTAATATCGACAAACTGAACTTTCAATTCAAGTATGCCGCTGACCAGCAGTGGCCTATGGAGAATTGTTCTGATAACATTCTCAGAACCATGCTCCATTTGAATTGATCAACTTTGAGGATTTTTTATTCAATAAATTAGTGAACATGGGAATGCGGGGGTGTGTTTATTCAAATATACTATTTTTTCCCATGTGTGTTTTTTAACTCTATACTTACTGATTTAGTAACGGAGTGTCTGATAGAGGCCTATCCATTACCAACCTATGGGCTTGATTCCAGGTGTCAATTCAAAGCGGACATCAACACCAAAAGTATACCCCTGATGGCCACTGCACCAGAGCAATCGGGAAGAGATGGGCAAAGAGCCAGATTTGGTTCATCTAATGCAGGCGTGGATAACCTCCGACCTGTGATGACCTTTTATGCGGCCCCCGAGCAGATTCCCGGGGGCTGCAGTTCTGGGGCCACCGAACCTTTAAACTACCATGTGCTCAGTGGTCTGTGCCCTCCCATCTGCCCTCCTAGCGGTGAGCCTGCCCTTCTGCCCTCCTAGCGGTGTGCCCACCTTTCTGCCCTCTAAGCGGTGTGCCCGCCCCTCAGCCTTCCGAGCGGTATCCCCACCCCTCTGCCCTCTGAGCGGTGTGCCTGCCTCTCTGCCTTCCGAGCGGTGTGCTCACTCCTCTGCCCTCCTAGTGGTGTGCTTGACCCTCTGCTCACCGAGCAGTGTGCTTGTCCAACTTTTCTCCGAGCGGTGTGCCCGCTCCTCTACTCTCCGAGCGGTGTGCCCGCCCCTCTGCTCTCTGGAGCGGTGTACCCGCCCCTCTGCCTTCCGGCGCCTGCTCTCCAAAATTGTGTGTCCGGCGCCTGCCCTCTGTGGCCCATTCAGTGCTTTGTGGCCTTCCAGTTCTGTGCACCACCAACCAGAGTTGTGTGCGACACTCAGTGCTGTGTCACCCCTCCACCCATGCTGTGTATTACCCCAGGTTTGTGTCCCCAGACTCACTACAAATATTCAAAAAACTGACCTGCACATCCAACAAATGTGAACAGGTGCTAACCGAAAAAACATAGTAGCTATAAAATGCTTACAGCTGCACACTGAAAAGCCAAAAATGTATAAGAGAAAATATGGTAATGCATTACTGCCCCTCTTGTGTTTGCCTCCAGCGTCTCCTGTGATGTGTATGCCCCAGCATCTCCTGTGACTTATACATTATATTGGAGATGCTGGGGGCATATACATCACAGGAGACACTGGGGACATACACAACACAGGAGGGGCTGGGGCATATACATCACAGGACGGGCTGGGGGCATTTACATCACAGGAGGGACTGGGGACATTTACATCACAGGAGTGGCTGGGGGCATTTACATCACAGCAGGGACTGGGGGCATATATATGTCCCTAGCCTCTCATGTGATGTATGTGCCCCCAGTGTCTCCTGTGATGTATATACAGCAGTCCCAGTGTTTCTTATGTGATATGTGTGCCTCCAACATCTCCTGCGATGTATATACAGCGTCTGTTATGTGATGTATATGATTTACAATCTTATTATCACAAGGAGTTGACTGTGCTCCAGATAGAAACAAATCTGAAAAAGCAGCTGTGAGAAGAAATGTGATCAATATCCCCAAACATCAAAAACGCACCACAGACAAGCATCTCTGGCCACCACAGTAGGAGTGAATTAATTAATTGTTTGACCAAATATAGCAGGGTCATTTTCACAATGATAATTTTGTGCGGCCCCCAAAGGTTGGTAGAAATTTCCAAATGGCCCCTGGCTGATAAAAGGTTCCCCACCCCTGATCTAATGGATGTGATCTTCCTGGGGTGGCTGTGGGCTGCTATTTTTAGGCCGGGAGAGGCCAAATAACCATGGGCATGCCCATCCTGATAGTACCAGCCCTCAGCTGTCTGCTTTAGCTTAGCTAAGCCCACCTTTTTTTTAAATATTTTATTACATAACTTAAAAAAACAACATGGGATCCCCTCTTTTTTTGATAACCAGCCGAGTTACAGCTGACAGCGAGCACATCATTAATACTGAAGTGTAGAGTTGAGCGCGGTTCGCGGTTCGTGGTTCTCCAGCTCGCGGCTCGAGTGATTTTGGGGGCTGTTCTAGATCGAACTAGAACTAAGTCCTAGCTGGCTTTCCGCTGTAATAGTGTAAGTCACTCTGTGACTCACACTATTATGACATTTCAGTGTCTAGTGTGTGGGAACAGCGCATTCAGATCACTGCTGTATGTATAATCGCCATTTTTTTTTTCCTTGTCTTCCTTCCCTAAGCGCACGAGTCTAGTGGGGCGGGCCAGCATGTCAACCAATCCCAGGCACACACACGGCTAAGTGAACTTTTAGCCAGAGAAGCAACGGCATGTGTGATAGGATGTCCATGTCACATGTCCCTGCATTATAAAACCGGACATTTTCCTCCAGCACGCCATTCTCTGCCTTCTGCGTCCTTTGTGTCAGACATCACTGGCGCAGCTCCTATCGCCGATACTGCTGTGTACGCTCCATACACAGTGCTGTACAGCATAGGGATAGCACTTTCTATCAGTCCTTTTAAGGGCTCATACTGGCAGGGTCAGAGCCATAGGTGACAGGTCCGTGAAAACAGAGTTTAACAGCTACACAAGATGACAGCGTCTGTGTAGCTAAGGTCAGGGATTTCCTCGCTGCATTTCCCCATTAGGAGGGATAGAAAGGCAGGCTTCCTTTCCTCTACCCAGAGACCCACAACCCTGCCACTGTACCCTCCTGCCCTTTGCACACTCAAACTCATTGTTACTAAGCCATTATACTAACAAACACTGAGTGAACTTAGTGGCATCCTAAACGTGGCTGTTGGACTGCTGTATTGCCCCAGTAGTGCAAAGATATTTGCAGCACGTCTGCCTGCATTACACAATAAAACTCATTGTTACTAAGCCATTATACTAGCAAACACTGAGTGAACTTAGTGGCATCCTAAACGTGGCTGTTGGACTGCTGTATTGCCCCAGTAGTGCAAAGATATTTGCAGCACGTCTGCCTGCATTGCACACTAAAACTCATTGTTACTGAGCCATTATACTAGCAAACACTGAGTGAACTTAGTGGCATCCTAAACGTGGCTAATGGACTTCTGTATAGTCACACTAGTGCAAAGATATTTGCAGCACGTCTGCCTGCATTGCACACTCAAACTCATTGTTACTAAGCCATTATACTAGCAAACACTGAGTGAACTTAGTGGCATCCAAAACGTGGCTGTTGGACTGCTGTATTGCCCCAGTAGTGCAAAGATATTTGCAGCACGTCTGCCTGCATTGCACACTAAAACTCATTGTTACTAAGCCATTATACTAGCAAACACTGAGTGAACTTAGTGGCATCCTAAACGTGGCTGTTGGACTGCTGTATTGCCCCAGTAGTGCAAAGATATTTGCAGCACGTCTGCCTGCATTGCACACTAAAACTCATTGTTACTAAGGCATTATACTAGCAAACACTGAGTGAACTTAGTGGCATCCTAAACGTGGCTGTTGGACTGCTGTATTGCCCCAGTAGTGCAAAGATATTTGCAGCACGTCTGCCTGCATTGCACACTAAAACTCATTGTTACTAAGGCATTATACTAGCAAACACTGAGTGAACTTAGTGGCATCCTAAACGTGGCTATTGGACTTCTGTATAGTCCCACTAGTGCAAAGATATTTGCAGCACGTCTGCCTGCATTGCACACTCCAACTCATTGTTACTAAGCCATTATACTAGCAAACACTGAGTGAACTTAGTGGCATCCTAAACGTGGCTGTTGGACTGCTGTATTGCCCCAGTAGTGCAAAGATATTTGCAGTACGTCTGCCTGCATTGCACACTCCAACTCATTGTTACTAAGCCATTATACTAGCAAACACTGAGTGAACTTAGTGGCATCCTAAACGTGGCTGTTGGACTTCTGTATTGCTCCAGTAGTGCAAAGATATTTGCAGCACGTCTGCCTGCATTGCACACTAAAACTCATTGTTACTAAGCCATTATACTAGCAATTTATGCTGCCAGTTTAAGGGCCGTAGTTGCATTGTCAGGTATAATTATTCTTTATTATTCTGCTGTTAATAAAGCTAGACCAACGCTGCAATCTACACCACCTCAATTTTTACTACCACATTTTAAGTGCACAATCTTGTCGCAATCAACATGAGTGGCAAAATGACAGATGCTGGTGGAAAGGGGAAGAGGCGTGTTGGAAAAGGAAAAAAAGGTGTTTGTCCGTGGGGAAGGTGGCAAAGCTCCATTAACATCTGCTGAAGATAGACCCTCTTCCAGCAAAAGTAAGATGTCTACTACTTACCGTGGACAATCCGATGTGCTCCCTTTTTTACGGACACGAACAACAGGAACAAAGGTAGATGATGGCCAAAAAAGGAAAATGCTTGAATGGATCTCAAGTGGTCCAACAAGTGCCCTAACAGCCACCTCAACTACCGCATCCAAAAAACACCAGTCCTCTGAGTTGTCATCCCAATCAAACTTGCTTTCTCCCAGCTCTGAAGTCTCCATCAGCCCTGCACAGTATGGTGGAACTGAGATGGCTGAGTCTGTAGAGCTGTTCAGTCACACTATAGCCTGGGAATCAGAGGTCTGCTCCCAAGCTACAGTGAGTACAGACCAGGAAATGGTCTGCAGTGATGCCCAGAACCTTTGTGACTCTGATTCAGGCCGTGAGGATCAAGTTTCTGAGCATAATGTTGACCCTTTGTCACAAACTGTAACACCTGTGGTTATAGACAATGAGGAACATTCTGATGACGATGAGATGCAGATACCAGATTGTGATGACAACCTAAATATTCGGTCAGGGCAAGAAGAGGCTCGGTCTAAGGGTGAAGGGAGTGTAAACACAACAATTGATGAGGAAGTTCTAGATCCCACCTACTGTCAACCCACAGTCAGGCACTCGAGGAGGTCAACAGAGGCGGTGGAGGAGGATGCAACCGACGACGAAGTTACCTTGCGCCTTCCTGGACAGAGTCGGAGCACTGGTAGCACGTCTACAACTGCATCATCAGCCACCACTCTGCCTCTGAGCACTAGTCGGGGGGGCTCAGCAGGTCGCATGCCCTCTAAGACTTGCCTAGCCTGGTCCTTTTTTGACATAGAAAAAGATCGCCCAAATTATGTGATGTGTAAAATTTGTCGTGATTCTGTTAGTAGAGGTCAAAACCTCAGCAGTTTGACAACTTCTTCCATGAATCGTCACATGAATAAATATCATAGGTCCCAGTGGGAAGCTCACCGTGCTGCAATACGGCCTAGCGGAGCGAACCATCCACGGCCTGCCCCTTCTAGTGCATCCATGCGCTCTTCATCTTCTAGGACTGTGGGGACAGCTGTCACACCTGGTTTTCCACGCTCAACTTCCACCACTGTAACCGCAACAGGCAGTTTGCTTGGTAGGTCGTCAGTTGGTTTGGAAGGGGAAACAAGTGCGTGTGTACAGCTCTCTCAGACATCGATAGCTCCAACGTTGGATGAAGGCAACATCATGTCTCCGACTGCACTTTCCTCACAAACCTGCATTTTTCCAGGGACACCCTACTCAACACCGTCTACACACAGCAGCCAGATCTCTGTACCTCAGATGTGGACAAATAAAAGGCCATTTCCTGTGACCCATGACAAAGCTAAGAGGTTGACTTTATCCCTCTGTAAGCTCTTGGCTACCGAAATGCTGCCTTTCCACCTGGTGGACACACAGGATTTTAGAGACCTTATGTCTGTCGCTGTGCCCCCGTACCAGATGCCCAGCCGCCACTACTTCTCTAAGAAAGGTGTGCCCGCACTACACCAGCATGTCGCACACATCACCGCTTCCTTGAGAAACTCTGTGTGTGAACGGGTGCATTTCACCACCGATACTTGGACCAGTAAGCATGGACAGGGACGTTACATGTCGCTGACTGGGCACTGGGTAACTATAGTGATAGATGGTGAATGGTCTGCTGCACAAGTCTTGTCGTCCCCACGACTTGTGTGTCAATCCTCTGTCTGTCCAAGTTCCGCCACTGCTTCTGCCTCCTCCACCTCATCTGTGTCCTCCATCTCCGCCCCAAGCCTGCCTGGTCAGGCCACCAGCGTTCTCACTGCGCAGAAGGAGTCACGCACCCCTCATTACAATGCTGACAGCAGAGCGCAATGTCATCAGGCGGTCTTTAGCTTGACATGTCTTGGGAATAAGAGTCACACAGCTGAGGAGTTGTGGTCAGCTCTGCAGTCCGAGTTTAATAAATGGTTGTCTCCACTCAACCTGCAGCCTGGTAAGGCCGTGTGCGACAATGCTGCAAACCTGGGTGCGGCCCTTCGCCTGGGCAAGGTGACACACGTACCTTGTATGGCTCACGTGTTGAACCTTGTTGTCCACCAATTTTTAACACACTATCCCGGCCTAGATGGCCATCTGAACAGGGCACGAAAACTGTCTGTTCACTTCCGCCGTTCAAGCGCCGTAGCTGCGCGACTTGCATCGCTCCAGAAGTCTTTCAGCCTGCCGGTTCATCGCCTGAAATGCGATGTGGTGACACGCTGGAATTCGACTCTCCACATGTTACAGCGACTGTGGCAGCACCGCCGAGCCCTGGTGCAATACGTCATGACGTATAGCCTGGGCCAACGAGATGCAGAGGTGGGGCAGATCACCCTGATGAAGTGGTCTCAGATCAAGGACCTATGCACCCTTCTGCACAGTTTCGACATGGCGACGAATATGTTTAGCGCTGACAATGTCATTAGCAGCATGACAATTCCAGTCATTTACATGCTGGAGCACACACTAAACACTATTCGGAGTCAGGGAGGAAGGGGAGGAAGGGGAGGAACTACAGGAGGATTCATATGCGCAAGACATAACAACATCTCCAAGGTCCAGACGTTCATCATTACCAACGCGGCAGGCATGGGACCATGGGGGACAGGGATCAACAAGGGCGCATGGTAGCAGGCGAAATGTTGAGGAAGGTGCAGGAGAACATGAAGAAATGGAGGACAAACTGTCCATGGACATGGAAGACTCAGCGGATGAGGGAGACCTTGGTCAAATTTCAGTTGAAAGAGGTTGGGGGGAGATGTCAGAGGAAGAAAGAACGGTTAGCACCTCTATGCCACAAACACAGCGTGGACTTGGTCCGCATGGCTGCGCAAGACACATGAGTGCTTTCTTGCTACACTACCTCCAACATGACCCTCGTATTGTCAAAATAAGAAGTAATGATGACTACTGGCTTGCCACACTATTAGATCCCCGGTACAAGTCCAAATTTTGTGACATAATTCCAGCTATAGAAAGGGATGCACGTATGCAGGAGTATCAGCAGAAGCTGTTACTCGATCTTAGCTCGGCTTTTCCACCAAACAACCGTGCAGGTGCAGGGAGTGAATCTCCCAGTTGTAACTTGACAAACATGGGACGTTCTCGTCATCTTCAACAGTCTACCCATACCAGAAGGACTGTATCTGGTGCTGGTAACAGCAATTTTATGGAATCTTTTCATAATTTTTTTAGACCCTCCTTTGCAAGACCAACAGAGACAACAAGTCTAACACATAGTCAACGGCTGGAGAGGATGATACAGGAGTATCTCCAAATGAACATCGATGCCATGACTTTGCAAATGGAGCCTTGCTCATTTTGGGCTTCAAATCTTGAAAAATGTCCAGAGCTCTCCCCTTACGCCTTGGAGATTTTGTCGTGTCCAACTGCCAGCGTTGTCTCTGAACGTGTCTTCAGTGCTGCTGGGTGGGTGCTGACAGATAAGCGCACGCGTCTGTCCAGTGACAATGTGGACAGACTAACGTTCATCAAAATGAACAAGTCATGGATCCACAAGGAATTTACTACCCCTGTGTCATCCTGGGGAGAGTAAATGCTTGTGGATTTGGAATGTGCTTGATGCAAATCAAAACATCCTGTTTGCAACTAGGGCACAAGTGCTGCCACTGATGGGATGTCTGTGTGGCCCAATTTTTTGAAAAAAGGGAGACTCCGCTTGCAGTAACCCTTACTTATATTGTTTTTAAAAATGATCCAAGATGAACAGAGCTGGGATCAGGAAAGACTTTGCTACCTACCCCGGTGTCATCCTGGGGACGGTTAAGAATGGCGTATTTTTGAATGTACTTGATGCAAATCTAGCTGTGAAGTGTACAACTAGGGCACAAGTGCTGCCACTGAATGGGTGGGTGTGTGTTTGGGGCACAATTTTTGAAAAAAAGGGAGACTCCGCTTGGAGTAACCCTTGCTTACAGTGTTTTTTAAAAGGAGCCAAGATGAACAAGTCATGGTTCAGCAAAGACTTTGCTACCTACCCCGGTGTCATCCTGAGGACAGTTAAGAATGGCGTATTTTTGAATGTGCTTGATGCAAATCTAGCTGTAAAGTGTACAACTAGGGCACAAGTGCTGCCACTGAATGGGTGGGTGTGTGTGGGGCCCAATTTTTGGAGAAAAGGGAGACTCCGCTTGGAGTCACCTTGCGGTGTTTTACATGATTTTAGAAGGGCGTGCCATGCCTTTATCTGTGTCTCATCCTCTTTTTCCTCAATACACTCTTTGTTTTCGCATGAGAATTTGTTCTTGTCACTTTCCCATGTGTTTGTGTTGTGTTGTGAGTTGTTTGTCACCTTTTGGACACCTTTGAGGGTGTTTTCTAGGTGTTTTTATGTGTTTGTGATTGCCTGCCATTGTTTCCTATGCGGTTCGAGTTCGGTTCGTCGTACGTTCGACGAACCGAACTCGAACGGGACCTCCGTTCGGCGAAGCGAATTCGAGCTGAACCACGACCAGTTCGCTCATCTCTACTGATGTGCACTCTACTTTCTTAGTCTTTTTTCCATGTACTTGAAATAGATGACATTTATTCTACAGTGTTCCTGTTTTCACTATATATAGCATTAGATAAAATCAAATCAGCAAATAGCCTTTAATAAGCAAATAATACAAATGTATTCGTACATGTAAAAACAGCTGCAGATATGAATTTAGTCTATATAGCTTTCCATATAGCTTTGAACATTTATGCCTGTGTCCTACACTGCCCATATTGTTGTTGAGGCCTACTGGCATGTAAATTCAATTGCACATCCTGAAAAGGTACACCTTGTTACGTTTTGATGGCCTTTCTGCTTCTTTGACCAAATTATGCCAACTAACTACTCTTTGTGATTGATATGTACTCTTATTATTTACTTGTTATGAGCCTACACTAAAATGCTCTGGTGTTCAGTACTTGAGTTGAGCAATTTGGAGTGTTTTGGTGCTTGTCAAAAGAAAAGAGTAAAATGGAGATCCATAGGAAACTCAAACATTTTAACGGCAGACCCTCGCAATAGGTCTGTGGGGCAATAAAATGTTTTAAATTGATGGAAACACAGCTCAAATGGAATTGGAGAAGCATGGATAAGATGTCTTGACAAATCTCTGACTCTGAGGTCACTGAAGGGAACAATGTTGTCAGAGTACACTGACAGACAAAAGGGTAAAAATGTTTTGAACTTTTAGCTTTCAGGTCCCACATCTCACCATCCACTACATCTTTGAATGTGAGACTACCTTCATTGCTATTGCCAGTTTTTCTTTTGACATTCAGGTTAATAATTTTTTTGCCATTTTGTTCAAACCCAATTGTTTAAACATTGTCTAAAAGACATAAAAAGAAATGCTAGGTAGGAACAATTACAGAAAAAAATATAAGGCAACAGAAAACTATATAGGTGTATCAAGTATGGTTGTAAAATTGGGCAGGGAGTTGTCTTTTGTATTTTAAAAATAAACAATATTTTCCACTGATTTCACAGCTTTCTAATGCTTTGTGCATATTGACAAAAAAATGTTTAATTGTCATTCAAATACAGCAGGGGAGATACCAGCTACACAATATCACTGATCAAAAATACTGGATCTAACTCTGCTGCTGCGTCATCTAAGTTGTCAGTCTACCCGCCAATTGAATCTCTGCATTATTCCCAAGTTACTACTCCCATGTTCTTTAATGCTGCAGTATTACTGTTTGGAGTTTGTCCAGTTTATAGGGCTTTATCCTCCTAGCTCCATTATTGTAATGTGAACTCTGATATCCTCTCACTATTCTAAAAAGGCTGCTGCATTCCCTGCCTTGGCTTTTATACAGGTAATGGAAGTCCATACTAATTGTCTGCACTTGCCACGCAATTTGATAGTTGCAAGAAATTATGAGGATGCCCTGCTTGTCATACGTGAGACCATATCAGTTTTCTGTGACTGGTGCCATCTTCTAAAATATTTGAAAAGATTGCAGGAATTTTTTTGATGATTTATGCGAATTATTTTCCAATTTATTCTAATTCATTAGAACCTGGGTGTTTTATGAATTTTGTCTCAAATTTAATTTGCATTGAATCAGTTCAATCATCTCCGGTTATTATGCATCATGTTTAGAAACTTCTACTGTAAATTTGCTTGGAATAATAAGTTATTTTTTAAAACATAATAAAAATGTGTGGAGTTCTAAATTCATAATTATTTAGCAATAATACAAGTAGAACAAGAAGCTTGTTTTATAAGTATACTAATGGGGAATAGCAATTACATTTTAGCTGCCTAATAGTAAGTTATATATAATTCTGTGCTGTTGTAGCAAATGCTAACTTTATTTAAATAATGAACTTAATGGAGCATATGTGACTTTGCATTCATTATTGTGTTCTATATGATTTGCTTAATACCTTAATGAGTTATAATTACTGCTCATGAATTTCTGTTCATGACATGCATTAATTTAATAAAGGATTGTGGCAAAGAACTAATTTACTTCATGAACCACAACTTTAATAAGTAATTAGGAAAAAATAGAACAGAAATATATATATGCATGAGAACTTGCATTTAAGTGAACAAAAAGGAAATAAGCCATGTAATTGTGATTCCAATTACAAAATATCTTTGCTAGTACCTAAGATTTAGATGTAACAGATCCCCTATAGTTTACAGAAGCATGTAATGGATCAGGTCATAGAAAATTCAATATGACAGTTCTTGATAATATTAATAGATTCTTTAAATTTCTAGCTCTGTACAAAACTAATGACAAATAGATGTCACTAAAATGAATTTATTTAAGGATCATTCTTGGTAAATTTTATATTTAAGCATCCCCTCTAGAGATCAGAAATAAACTCTAGATCTTGGGATGTAGCAACTACTAAATGAGCATTCATAGCACGTGTATGTTATTTGCATAATTTGGCTGCCAATAGAGATGAGGACATATTTTAAAATTTAAATTTGCTGTGTTAGCTGAATTTTCACCAACATTTTATTTGCTCTTAATAAATTAGTACAGTTAAGCTTGTGATTGCTCCAAAAATAAACATGTGAGAGACGAGAGAGATAGAACTTTGCTAATCATAACAGTTTACACTTTACAGGCAATGAGAGAAAGGGGAGGTACCCTTCTGACCATAAGAGCTTAAACTCTACAGAAATATTAGACTTAAGGGTACTTTACACGCTGCGATATTGGTACCGATATCGCTAGCGTGCATACCTACCCCCGTCGGTTGTGCGACATGGGCAAACTGCTGTCCGTGGTGCAGAACATCGCTTACACCAGTCACATGGACTTGCCTTCCCTGCGATGTCACTCTGGCCGGCAAACCGCCTCGTTTCTAAGGGGGGCGGTTCGTGCGGCATAAGGCAACGTCACACGGCAGCTGTCCAATAGAAGCGGAGGGGCGGAGATGTGCGGGCGGAAGATCCCGCCCACCTCCTTTCTTCCTTCTTTTCCGGTGGACCCAGGTAGGAGTTGTTCGTCGTTCCTGCAGTGTCACACGTAGCGATGCGTGCTGCCCCAGGAACGACGAACAACATCGTACCTGCAGCAGCAATGATGTTAGGGAAAGGAGCGACGTGTCCACAATCAACGTTTTTCAATGTTTTTGCGATTGTTGATCGCCGCTCCTTGATGTCACACGCTGCGATGTCGCTAACGGCGCCGGATGTGCGTCACTAATAACGTGATGCCGACGATAAGTTGTTAGCAATATCGCAGCGTGTAAAGCACCCTTTAGGCTTTGTTCTCACTTGCATATAAAAAATTGCACCAATTTTCATCCAGAAAAGATGGACAAGTGAAATTCATTTATTATTTCATGTTATTTGAGTGCTATGTGAGTGTGTGATTTTTTTCTTGCCTAAATTTGTATGACACATAGTTTTTTTCCTCAACTATTATTCTACAATCATTTGGAGGACAATTTACAGTGTTATATGCAACAGAATAGTAATGTATCCATAAAGAATAGACATCATATTGAAGATCCTTGTGCCATCAAATTTCTTTTCTCTCCCCTTTAAACTTATGTTGGTGAGTCTCAAGTTGTCTACACTGATTTTTGAATTGGATTGCACTCGTCCGCATTAAATGCAAGTGAGAGTGAAGTCTTACCAGTGATTCTGGAGATGAAAACTACTTTGACATAGAAAATGTGCTACATTAGGAACTGCTGATCTGTGATAGTACAGGTACTGATCACCACTGTACAATGTACTATAACTAGGGATGAGTGAAGGTATTCGCCACTATTAGGTATCCGACGGATAACAGGTTATTCGAGACATTCGGTATCTGATGGCTAAAACAACATCCGTTCCGATACTTTAATTTTCATTTCTCACTTACTGGAGCTTGTTTTTCAGCCAATGAACACATCTGACGTTGCTTGCCCTCACAGTAACGTTGCAGCCATCTTTGTTGTGGTGTTACTGTGATTGGCTTGGCCACACAGCGGTATACGGGCTATATATGCCATTTTGTGAAAACGCAGTCATTGGGGAGCTAGCGCTGTAGATAGACTGTATTGTGTGCGGCTATAGGGCTCTCTCTGTCTATCCATCAGTCTCTCTCTGTCTGTCTAACCCTCTCCCCCTCCCTCATACTCACTGATCACTGACCAATCACCGGTGCGGCGCTGCACGGCTGTCACACTGCCGCGGCTTCTCTTGCTTCTGAAAATGCCGGCCGCTCATTATTCCATCTCGCATTCACTGCTTCCCCCATCCACCGGCGCCTATGATTGTTTGCATTCAGACGAGCCCCCACACTGGGTGACAGCTGTCTCACTGCAACCAATCACAGCCGCAGGTGGTCGCGTCTATGTAGTGCAGTAAAATAAATAAATAAATCATTTTAAAAAATGGCATGCGATCCCCCACAATTTTGATATCAGCCAAGATAAAGCCACATGGCTGAAGGCTGGTATTCTCAGAATGGGGAGCCCTATGTTACGGGGAGCCCCCCAGCCTAAAAATATCTGCCAGCAGCCGCCCGAAATTGCCGCATCCATTAGATGCGACATTCCCGGGACTCTACCAGGCTCATCCTGAATTGCCCTGGTGCAGTTGAAATCTGGGTAATAAGTAGTTTATTGCAGACCATAGCTAACACTGAGTCCTAGGTTAATCTTGGCAGACGTCTGAGACACCCCCATGATTAACCTGTAAGTTAAAGAAAATAAACACAAACACTCAAAAAAATCCTTTATTTGGAATAAAAGACAAAAAAAAACACCCTCTTTCACTACTTTATTAATACTAAAACATCCCTCTAGGTCCGGCGTAATCCTCACGAGGTCCCACGACGCATCCAGCTCTGCTACATGAAGCTGACAGGAGCAGTCGTAGAGCACTGCTGCTCTCTGTCAGCTCCACGCAGCAACTAAAGTGAGTTGCGCTGTCAGCGATGACATCACTCAGTTTACCCGCGACCACCGCTCTCAGGTGGAGGACTGCAGCTTACTGCGGGTCACCTGAGTGACGGCAGCACTGATTGCATGGCTCACTTCAGTCACTCGGGGGATTTGCGGTCACCAGTAAGTCCTTCACCTGTGACCGCAAATCAGGCCGCAGCACACAGACAGAGCCGCGTGATGACAATGAAGTTGGGTGAAGTTCATCCGAGCCCATTCTGATCGCGCGGCTCTGTCTGGCAGCCAGCCATGCTCTATGGGGATGTAGCAGAGCCGAGTGGGACCGCACTGTCAAAAATGTATTCAAAATGCATCCAAAACGCAGCGTTTTGGATGCTTTTTGAAACGCACTTGCAGTGCAAAGTATGAGGAAGGGAATGTAAATGAGCAGAGCTGTAGTGTAAAGAATGAGACAGAAAACGTGAATGAGTAGAGCTGCAGTGTAAAGCATTGGAAACGAAATGTGAATGAGCAGAGCTACAGTGTAAAGCATGGGAAAGGAAACGTGAATGAGCAGAGCTGCAGTGTAAAGCAAGGGAAAGGAAACGTGAATGAGCAGTGCTGCAGGGTAAAGCACGGGAAAGGAAACATGAATGAGCAGAGCTGCAATGTAAAGCACGACAAAGGGAAAGTGAATGAGCAGAGCTGCAGTGTAAAACATGGAGAAGGAAATGTGAATGAGCAGAGCTGCACTGTAAAGCATGACAAAAAGGAAAGTGAATGAGCAGCGCTGCAGTGTAAAGCATGGGAAAGGAAACGTGAATGAGCAGAGCTGCAGTGTAAAGCACGGGAAAGGAAACATGAATGAGCAGAGCTGCAATGTAAAGCACGACAAAAGGGAAAGTGAATGAGCAGAGCTGCAGTGTAAAATATGGAGAAGGAAACGTGAATGAGCAGAGCTGCACTGTAAAGCATGACAAAAAGGAAAGTGAATGAGCAGAGCTGCAGTGTAAAGCATGGGAAAGGAAACGTGGATGAGCAGAGCTGCAGTGTAAAGCACGGGAAAGGAAACATGAATGGGCAGAGCTGCAATGTAAAGCATGACAAAAGGGAAAGTGAATGAGCAGAACTGCAGTGTAAAACATGGAGAAGGAAATGTGAATGAGCAGAGCTGCACTGTAAAGCATGACAAAAAGGAAAGTGAATGAGCAGAGCTGCAGTGTAAAGCAAGGGAAAGGAAAAGTGAATGACCAGAGCTGCAATGTAAAGCACGACAAAAGGGAAAGTGAATGAGCAGAGCTGCAGTGTAAAACATGGAGAAGGTAACGTGAATGAGCAGAGCTGCACTGTAAAGCATGACAAAAAGGAAAGTGAATGAGCAGAGGTGCAATGTAAAGCATGGGAAAGGAAACTTGAATGCAGCTCTGCTCATTCACATTTCGTTTCCCATGCTTTACACTGCACCTCTGCTCATTCACTTTCTTTTTTGTTATGCTTTACAGTGCAGCTCTGCTCATTCACGTTTCCTTCCCCATGTTTTACACTGCAGCTCTGCTCATTCACTTTCCCTTTTGTCATGCTTTACACTGCAGCTCTGCTCAGAGTAAAGGGAGATAGAAAGAGAGAGAGAGACCAGGCATGATTCCAGCACAGCCGTTCTCAAAGCAGGAAGCTGAGATCACAGCCGCTCTCTGCTCATGTGGCCAGAATATATTGTGGAGGAGGAGAGATCATGGGGATCAATGCTGCGCCAGGTACAGAGACACCGGGGAACACCGGAGGGTATGGGCGTGACTTAGCTGCACCCGGTGAGGAGTTTTCTGTCGCATGTGTCATGGCAGAGGATGAGGGTGAATGCGGGTGGCAGGGTGATGTGCGCGCTGCCATCTTGGATGATCTGGAGGAGGTTGGGGGTTGGGGGGCATAAATGCAGTCATGCACCTTCTACAGGCTATGCCCATACTGTTTCTGCCTTTTCCCATCCATTTCAGCCTTTTCTTCAGTCACCAAAGCTCACCATTAGGTCCAATATGAAATTATTCGGGCTTTCCATAGACTTACATTGGGCATCGAATATTCGTTGATATGTTGGTATTCAATCATCCCTAGTGATTACAGAGCACGGGGAGCAGTAGTGTTCTTCCCCCCCTGTGTTTTGTGATAAAGCAAAGCTGAATGGGTTGAAGAATACAGAAGACAGATGACCAGGATCGTGGCGGGGTGAGAGGGAGTAATAAAGATGGAGTCTCTAATGTCGGCGTCACACAGTACGATATATCGGGCGATATGTCGTCAGGGTCACGTCGTTAGTGACGCACATCCGGCATCGTTAGATATATCGTACCGTGTTACACCTCTGAATGACTGTGAACGAACAAAAATACTCACATTATTTGTTGCTCGTTGACACGTCGTTTATTTCCATAATATCGTCCCACCATCTCTGCACTGGTTGTTTATCGTTCCCGAGGCAGCACACATCGCTCCGTGTGACACCCTTGGAACAACAAACACTGCTTAACTGCGTCCCACTGGCAATGCGGAAGGAAGTAGGTGGGCGGGATGTTACGTCCCGCTCATCTCCGCCCCTCCGCTATTATTGGCCAGCCGCTGTGTGACGTCGCTGTGACGCCGAACGTCCTTCCCCTTTCAGGAAGAGAATCTTTGCCATCCACACTGAGGTCGTCCGAGAGGCAAGTGTGTGTGACGGGGGTTTAACGACTTTGTGCGCCACGGGCAACTAATTGCCCGTGACGCACAAATGACGGGGGCGGGTACGACCGCTCGTGCGATCACACGATAGATCGTCCCGTGTGACACCGGCATAAGTGTGTCTGTGTATTTATTTCTAATAAAGTATTTTTTCTCTGTGTGGTGTCTTTTTCTTAACCCTTTTTTGGAGATTCTTACTGGCCAGGTAAAACTTGGCCTGAAATTAAGAATCTCGGGTTTTATATCAGCTGGTAAAAAAAAAGCTGGTATTTACCCCATTATTACTCAGCGAGCCACCTGGCACCAGGGCTGCTGAGAGTTTGATACAGCACCAGAATATGGCGCTTCTATAAGGGCGCCATTTTCTGGGGTGGCTGCAAACTGCAATTTGCAGCAGGGGGGCCAGAAAGATTGGTACACCCTGCGCTGAAGACTCCAATCCCCAGCCACCTAGTTGTACCTGGCTGGACACAAAAATTGGGTGAAGCCCACATAATTTTTTTTTTAATGATTTCATGAAATTCCCTATATTTTTGGTACCCAGTCGGGTACAAATAGGCAGCTGGGGGTTGGGGGCAGCCCGTACCTACCTGCAGTACCTTACTAGTATACAAAAATTTGGCATAGCCCATGTCATTTTTTTTTTTTAGCTTTTTGGATTTTCCATTGCTAGTGAAGTTAACACCATATATTAGGGGTTAGCAGCCATTAGCTGCTTGGGTTACCCTTAGCAATAGAAAATACAGCGGGAACCCACACATTTTTTTTTACCCCTAACCCTTAATAAAGGGAAGCCCTTTTTTAATATTTCCATGAAGTAGTAAAAAAAAAAATGACGTGGGCTTCGCCGTATTTTTGTGTCCAGCCAGGTACAACAGGCAGGTATGGGCTGCCCCCAACCCCCAGCTGCCTATTTTTACCCAGCTGGAAACCAAAAATATACGGAATCCCTCTTTTTAATTATTTCGTGAAATAATTAAAAAAAAATGACGTGGGCTTCGTCCAATTTTAAATATCCAGCCAGGTACAACTAGGCAGCTGGGGATTGGAATCCACAGTGTATGTTAGCCCAAGCTTTCTGTGCTCCCTCGCTGCAAATTGCAGTCCGCAGCCGCCCCAGAAATGGCGATTCGATAGATGCGCCATCTTCGGGCGCTGTATCCAACTCTCCCAGCAGCCCTGGAGCCGAGTGGCTCACTCGCTAATAATGGGGTTAGGGCCAGCTATGTATTATCAGCTGGCCCTTAGCCCGAAATTCATGGTGTCATGCCAGTATTAGACATGGCAACCATGACTTTCTAGTGAAGATAAAAAAAACACAAGACAGAGAAAAATATTTTTAATAGAAATAAAACACAACACAATTAATGACTCCATCTTTATTTAAATAAAGAACCTCCCCCCCTCTGCCATAGTTCTGGGTCCCACAATGTCCAATCCGGATCCAGTATCATCAGATCGGTTTGCTGGAATGCAAAGCGATCTGATGATGTGTCAGGTTCTAGGACGTGAATCAGATGACACATCAGCTGATTGTATAAAAGCCATTTACACAATCAATTGATGCATCAGTAGAAAAAACACTACACACTTCTGTGCAGACTCCAGTCTGATCGCTCCAGGAGCCGCCGGTGATCAGTTGATGTGGTCACATAGGGATCAGGTGATGCAGTCAGGTGACCGCAGTAGCTGATCACCGGAAGGTCCTGCAGCGATGGAACGTGTCCCAGGACTCTGCACAGAAGTGAGGATACTATTTTTTTTTCTCTGTTTACTTTCGATTTTGCTTTGCAGTGAATGTACAAGCAGAGATAAGCTGCTGCAAAAATGCTGCAAAGCGAAGTGCATGTCTCCCATCCCATTACTCCAGGAGCCGCTGGTAATCAGCTGATGCAGTCACCTGGTGATCATGTGATGCAGTCAGGTGACCGCATCAGCTGATCAGCATCAGGTCCTAGAGTGTTTTGACGTCTCGTGGGAGTCTGCACAAAAGTGAGGATGCATTTTTTTCCCTCTCTCTCGCTCCCACTTGCTCCCGCTTGCTCTCACTCGGTCTAACGTGAATTATTTTGGTTTTGCGAATACATGAATAGCGGCGACCTATTCATCGGATATCCGTCGAAGCGGATATTTTGCTATTCAATCATCCCTAATGATAACCAATAAAATATCATAACTGCAATATGTAGAGGCCTATGTTGCAATGCAAAGTAACATTACCCTGCTCTCTGATGCTTCAGCAGTAGGAGAAATGGTGCTAAGCACAATTTTCTTTTTGTTAAAATTTGTCTCAAAGTGTTCAAATTTCAAGAAATTTGACTTGAATTCAGTCGGCTGTTCTCTAGCTGCTCATTACTATTCTTTTAGCAACACTCAAGTAAAATAATCTGTGAATGATGTCACTTTAGAAATGAAGCATTTATTTTAAAGCATGAGGGTTACATGGGAATTGATAACGAATATATGCCCAAACAGTTTGTTTGATTTACAAAATCTGCCTATTTCCATAACATTAAAAAAATTGCCAGCTATTTTTACTGGCTTTAGTTGCATTTTTAATTGCCAAATTGCTTCAGCTTGCAGTTACATTCAAGTTGCAATGTGTATTACAACATAAAATAGTATTTGCTGTGGTATTTTGCCAACTCTTTATCATTTTTGGGTTTGTGATTTTATTTAAAAAAAAAAAAAAGATTCAGATATTGAGTATTTTGTTCTAACGTAACCAAAACCTTACTAATAGAATTATTGTGGAGGGGGGGAGTTGCTGGATGCAGAGGTGTGCAAACTCTGTTAATCTTGGCTCCTGCTTCCATAGGCCTGTAAAGCAGTTCAAAGCAAAGAAACACAGCTGGAAACCTCTGATAAGGGGAGATACCAAGAGTGGAGACTCCAGAACAGCTATGGGTCACACTACCAGGAGGAGAGGGGCCTCACGGGGCAAGATATCAATCTTTACACCAGCCCTCAGGAAAAATAATGATGGCCGCGGCAGCACTGATGAGGAAGCAGAGGAGAGCGCAGCAAGCTACAGGATGTCTGATTCCCATCTGTCCGGTCATAATTTACCAGGAAAAAGGTGAGAAATCCTTATCTCCTTGTGGGTGCACCTCCCCTGCACAGAGAATACAATCACCTCTACAAGCAGCAGCCCTGAGACACTGGCAGGCTCACAGCAGGTATTCACAGCCCCTGAAAACAGCCAGAGCTCTGCCCCCATAACAGTGGCCACTCTGAAGTTCTACCTGGAGGAATTAAAGCAGTCATTACACAGAAACATCACCTCAGCTGTCACTGCTCTTTGGAGAGAAATAGCACACATTGCTGTTAGAACCGCACACATAGAGGACTAGCTGGAGGAATTCACCACAGCCCATAATCAGCTTGTGGACACACATAATGAGGCAGATGAGGAGATCACCGCCCTGAAGCTGAAGCTGGCCAACCTGGAGGACTGCTCCAGGTGCAATAACCTGCGCTTAAGAGGGATCCCGAAAAGCTTGACCGCAGACATGCTGAAGGAGTTTCTAACAGACTTCTTCACTGCACTGATCCCCAACAAAGAGCAGTGAGACCTCCTAGTAGACAGAGTGCACAGGATCTTGAAACAATGAGTGCCCCTAACTTCACACCCAGGGATGTGATTGCCCGACTCTATTTTTACCACTTCAAAGAAGCTGTGACCAGAGTGATGACAGCAAAACCAGACCTGCCGGATAGGTTTAAAGAGGGGTTGGTAATCACCAATCTGTCCACCGCCACCCTGAATAGGAGATAAGAATTCTCAACAGCGACCAAACCCCTGAGGGAAAACAGCATCCTATACAAGTGGGCTACCAGTCATGCTCATCGTCACCAGGAATGGAGTCATGCACGTCCTTACATCCCCCAGGAGGCCATAACTTTGTTGCAGAGGTGGTCGGTAGCGACTGTTTATGAGCATACAAGCTCACCAATGAAGAAGAGGCCACCAGCGCTGATGAAGGAGTGGTCCTGATCCAGACGCAAGTTAAATATTTTTTCTCTGTTGTTTACATGCCCTGCTTGTCTTCTTTTTATTTCCAAAACTAGACTTATATAAATATTTTTTTCCTAACAGGCCATGGGGGCACAAGGAAACTATCCTATTTTTGTAGTTTCAACCCCCTCATTATGTACTTGGTAATCTTGCATGTCCTTTGGGTTCATTTAGAACCGGACTATTTTTGGAATTGTTATAGTTACAATTTTGAGAATTAATATTTGTTATCCCCCATTTTTCTATCATTCCTAACTTTCTATTGGTGACATATAGATTTTATTTGTATTTTGTTCTTATAAATTGTATCTGTATATGGTACTTCACATTTCTATCATCAATGCTAAAGGGTTAAACAGCCCATTTTAGAGATCTCTCTCATTAAGAGAAGCCCGATCACTTAAATCCAACATACTGTGCGTTCAAGAAACA